>NC_134489.1:53190213-53502713 GCF_040206685.1 Ascaphus truei | reverse complement strand
GAGACGCGATCGGGCCATTGTTAAGGCCGCGGTCGCGTTGCTGCGGTCCTGGCGGCTCGGGAAGCAGGGCATCGCCATTGTTATTGCTGTTGCGCATGCGCAGGAGCCAGCTAGCGCGGGAGGCCCCCAAACAGCTCGCGCATGCGCAGAGAAGGGTAGTCAGCCCCCAGGGTGCATAGGGGCAGAGCCACATGACCCCAGGGAGCCAATAGGGCTGGAGGATGACTCTGCAGGATCCCCTAGATACATTATTTGGGTTTGTGGCTACGCAGTTAGTCAGAGACAGGAGCAGCCAAGGGAAGGAGGTAGGGTACAGGAGTCAGTGACTCCCTGTACTAGGCCAGCAACCCCCAAGGCCCGAGATAGCTCTGACTCACCCATTAGAGTGTGTTGCCAGGGACAGCCCTCAGGTTAGGGACCCTGTCACTCACATCAGTTGGAGCTGGGAGCAGAAGGGGAAGGAAGGGTGTAGGGAGCGAGTGAAGCTCCCGCACTGCGTAAGGTCCCCTATATCCCAGGTAGGCCCCAACTCACTCTCAGGCTAGTGGGTAATTGACCAGGGATGGCCCTAGATTAGGGACGCTGCCCGAAGTGTAGTGAGGTGCCTTATTGTCCGGTCACAGCGGTCAGTGCTGTGAGGGCGGACAAGAGGGCCTAGTGTTAAGTTGCAGTGCGTTACGGGAGGGGAGGTTAAAAAGGAAGACAGCAGATATCTTCCAAGCTGTCATTTAGCTCTCAACTTGTGAGGAAACAGGTTGCAGAGAGCCTGGCTGAGGGGAGAGCTTGAACTCCCTGTTGTGTACCTGGAACAAAGGACTGTTGTTTTGTTGCAGACTGATGCTATTTCCTGTCATTGCTTTATTCTCTGTGCAACTAAAACCTGCTTCCCCGGTAAGGGAAATAAAGCACTTTTCATTGCAAGAAAGTTGTGTGTAAGCTCTTTTCTGACCATACTGAGAAGGTCACTCTGTCACATCCTTCTTTACTTAAGACTATATAACTTGTCATCTGAGGTGGGGGCCAGAGTCCTCTAACTTGGGGTTTAAACACTTAGGTACACAGAGTGGGAAGCATGAGTAATTAGACGCAACAAAACTGTAAGGAATTATAACAAACTTTATATTACTTTATCTATCATTTTGAACAGGGATACATACACAGGGCTACCTCATAACCACACAGTATTTCTGCAAAGCTACTAAAACAAATCACTAACGCTGCACCTCTGTCTTTATATATTTTACAGTCACTGCATATTAGTTCACATATCCTGTTGATCAGACAGGGTATTTGTATAATAACCATTCGTTGGAGCTCTGGATTCAAACAGATGCCGGCTGCTGCTTCTTATAGTTAATTTGAAAATATAACCTGTGTTCTAATGCAGGGGGATCTCTTTATTTTCTCTGGCTTTTAAATCCTTATGTTTCTCCTCTTTGCTGTTGCAGTGCTCCATGAGCTGTCACTGTACTTTGTACTGGCCAGCAAAATCCATCAGTCTCCTCACTCCATGGATCGGTCAGGCCCTTGCAGAGTGTTCTGCAGCAGCCTCACCATATCAAAACAAGCTCCCCCACCAGTCCCCTCAGCAATCCCTTTCCAACTGTCACCAACTGTCATTCCACTGGCTAAGCACAGTTACATGGTCCAGTGGAATGTAATTCTTAAAGGGGCCATGTCCTGTTCTGTTAGCAGACACAGGGGGTTACATCTGTACTATATTTTTTGTTTTAGTAATGTTTTTAATATGCATTTTTAATGTATTTTGTTATACAGTATATTTATTGCCATTAATGGTTTAATGTGTATTTTATTATATATTCATTGTCATTTGTTTTCCATGCAAAAGGTTAATACTTGTAAGATGCGTGTCCTATTTGTTTCTTTATTTGGCCTCTGATGCACATTAGCCAAACCCAAGCAAAAATTATGAGAAATTCGTTGAGGTTGGTGTCAGAGGCATGTTATGATGTCATACTGCTGGCACTCACATGTGTGTGTTCCTTTCGGAGCGAGACCTTTGCGATGGGAGACCTCTGGAAGGCTCCCCCAATATAACCATCTTTGGTCCAAGATCTTTACCAACTCTGCGTTTGAGTGCATAATAATGTGTTCACCTTCGCCTATACATGTAATTCTAGATGTGTCTTATTACTACTTTCTCTATAAAGATTATTTTTATACTTATGTCTCCCCATTGTTCTCCTTTCTTGTTGTTTTAGCATGCATCAAGAACCAAATGATATATTCAACTAACTGAAAAATTATCATTCTTTTACATGGTAATTTGAAGTGTCCAATACTTGGGAGAATAGGAGACCCTTAGGCATAAACATTGCTTTTGAGAGGGCACTTTTAATAAAGTTTGGGAACCACTGGTGTAGATAAATTACAGATGTAGAGTATGTGATTTTGTGCTAATTTATAAGAGAGCTTTGCCTCACTCTTGTCTGAATTCATGTCACAGGCAATCAATGTGTTATGGCAGTAGGTCTAATGAAAAAAACAAAACGTGTTATCGGGAAGTGACTTGATGCTCATATCACAATGGCACATATCAATTTGCTCTTTCATAACCCCTTCCCTGTCAGAGGGACCAGCAATCTATTACAGAGCAATCCACTGGTGGCCCCTCTGGCAGGGAAGGAGTTAACATATTTGAGTCACCATATATTTGGTGGCATTTACTAAGAAAATTGAGTCAAATATGTTGACTCGTTATTAATTCTGCTATAGACACTAAATTGAGAAATATTAATATTGCTTGATTGCAGCAGATTAACACAGAAAATCTGTACTATTCTAAATAACATAAGCTGAATTGGTTTTTAAAAGGCACTCTAAAATAAACATCAATAGCTCAGGTGAGCTGAATTAAGTGGGACAACCATTATATATTCATAATCAAAAGTTCAGTCACTCATGAGAATAAATGCCAGGCAGAGCTATGTCTCCTTCGAAGACATTTATCTTTGATATAACAATCTTTAGTGTATTCTAATCTATTCAGCAAGGAACTCCTGCTTATCTCCTCCAATTGATACCCTCCAAATCTAAACCTTTTTCACTGTGCCAAAAATGGGAGCAAATATTTTGATATCTATACGTTAATAAAAATTACGGTTATTGTATAATTTTACTCCAAAATTGCCTTATTACAGAGACCCTGTTGAAACATGTTATTATTATTTTGTCTCTCTAATTATAGAATCATTATGTTATTGATTAAATAACTTTGATTAAAGTGTGATAGTGTCGATTGTGTGATGGTGACTATTGGCACTATTACAGTATGATGAATAACACACCATGGGTTTTACATTGTACATTCATCAACACCCATTGTGAATTTTAATGTGTGGACATACAAATAAGTAATAGTTCAAATGTCATTTTCTTTAGGCTAAGCTTGATCTAAAACTATATTTGACTGATTTAAAATCCAAAATACTCAAAGTTGAGACCCTTAGAGAACTGAGGATAACAGAGCCAAATTAAAGCTCTGCATGAATATGAGGTTGCCTTTGAAAACCTGTAAACTGGTACACAATCATTATGGTGACATATTCTACTATATAAAACCAAGAAAACACAAGTAGCACTTTATAAAAAAGAAAGTGATTAACTTTCTACAAAAAAATCTATACACAAACAGTGTGAGATGAGTAGATTACAGGATCGATTAGATTACATTGATAAATATTGGATGAGGCATAAACAACACATAAAATAGTGATCAGAACAAAGTCATAGGGGCCTATTCTAGTAGGTTTGATGAGTTTGCTGCTACATCGCAAGGTTTGGCATGTTCCCGCTGAACGGTTTGTCAATGGTGTTAACACGGTATTCAGAAAGAATCTGAACCCCTCTCAAACCATGCGGTGGGAAAATGCCAAAACCGTACAGCGTAGCAGAAAAGTCATCTGAAATTTTTTCGAAGTTCTCCCTCATGCGAGTTTCTCACAATGCGAGCAGCACAGGGAGAGCCGCCTCTCCATGCACATCTCTCGCAAGCAATCACAGTGTTTTAATGAAAATTTTTATACTAGTGAGATTGAGCAGGGGGTCTCCGGTGCAAAACAGCGTTGATTTCAGGCCCCAGCTTCCCGAGATAGGTATCGCCTAAGCGTTTAAATGACCCGGACCTGTGACACGGGACATTTAAACATTGCATGGGGATACCGGCACCACATAACCACATAACAGGACCTGTATCTCAGGAAGCAGGGGGTCCCCGGACCTGAAATCAACGTGGTTATGCTCCGGAGACCCCCTGCTCATGCACACTAGTATTAGGATTGAAATAAAAACAGCTTAATTACCTTAGCGGCTAGCTGCTAAGGCAACGAAGGGGTTAAACTTGAATAGCCAGTTTATTGGGGGCAGAGGGGTGGATGAAGGAGGTAGTTGCCCCAGGGTTGTTAAGCTTGCCAGGAAGGTTGCGATAAGTGGTTAACCCCTTCACTACCATAGCAGTGGGAACCATTATGGTAATGAATGGGTTAACTCCTCCCACAACACCCCACCCCCCCGCAAGGCCTAAACACCCACCATGAGCCAAATACCACTAAGGTAATGAAGCTGCCTGTAAATGTATTTGTATTGCATCGGATTGATGCTGGGGGTCTCCGGTGCTGGTACTAATGTGTATCAGCACCATAAACCCCCGGCATCAATCCGATGCAGGAAAGTCCCTCTCACATATCTTTTCTCACCAGCTTTTGTTGGCGTGAAGAATCTTTGATAAAATTGCAATTCCAGATCCCTGATGAGATTATCGAGGCTACAAGAATAGCACGATTTTATAAAAAATGTGTGTTTGAGATTCTCGCCTGCTTCCGCACGATGTGTTTGGCCAGGAGCCAGAATTCGCGAGATAATGCATTCCCCGCACGATTTCACCAACTCAAAGTTTTCTAAATAGCACCCTTGCAAAATTTTGCGAGAACTACTCAAAATCCTTTAGAGTAAGGCCTTGGAAATGGTACAGGCGCAAGCGCGTGACTGAAAGTGTGGCATCACGCATGCCTGTACTTGCCGAGATTCGTGGCCTGCATGTTTGTGCGATTGGGGGCGTGTCTGTGACATCACAGAGCTGGTTCGCCCTCATTGGGCGAACCGCTCACGTGACCCAGCTATCACAGGGCAAATTAAAACAAGGTGGTCACGCGAAAAGCACCGGTCTCCCGTCGCGCTAGTGCACACGTACCATAAACATGCACATTGGTGTCCTATTGTTTGTTTTCGTCTCCTGCACTATGGACTCAGCCTAAGGCTGCTCTTATAGCGCCGGCAACGTCGTGGCAAAACAAATGCATTGCCGCCATCACGTGTGCTTATAGTAAGCGTGACGCGATGGATTGGTCGCGATCGCTGGAAGTCATCTCTATTTGATTTTCCATCGACCGTCGTCGGCACTATAAACGTAGCCTAAGTCATCAAAGCTACAGTACTAGAATAGACCCCTTAGTGTTCAGAGCTGGCAGTCTACCTTGATGTCTTTAATAGCAACTCAAGTAGAAAAGACTGAATTTATTCAGTCTGAATAAATTAGTTTAAAATCTGAAGTGCCCTGAGTTGCTTTTCTACTTATCCTAATTTTGGATTATGGCAGGTATTCCCTGAACCAGGAGCACCGCTAACTATATGTTTCTTTTTTTTATACATATTGTCTGGTGTGCAGCATTATCTACATATTTTGCATTTAATAGTAACACAGCAGATGGGTTCAAAGGGAAAAATTGCCATTTTGTTCATGACAAACATTTGCAAATGTTAATCATGTATGTTAATTGGACAAAAAGAAACACAAATGTAAGATACGTATCTCTCAACTAAATTTAACATAGGCTGAACTCAATGGACATGTCCTTTTCCAACCTCCTCATCTACTATGTAGCTTTTATGCGTGAGGAATAATCAATAATGTAACAACCATATTTCAGTTGTGAGAAGTAGTCACATGCACTTTATCAAATATGTATATTGCTTGCAGTCAACAGTCAGCCAAAGGGATAGATGCTTATTATATCTAAATAGCTAAATGTGGTCATACAATATGACAAAATGAGGCTCTGTAGAATATATGTTAATATAAAGAATGTTTTCCAGCTGTAAAAATAAGTTACTTTATAGATCACTGTCAAAACCTTATCTATAGTAATAACTATTAAAGAGGCAATCCACACAGTTTTTTTTCTTCATTTTTTTTCATATACAGGATTGAAGCAGGAAGTTTCCGGAGCTGAATGCCATTAATTTCAGCTCCGGAAAGCCCCTGCTTCCAGAGATACTTACCTCCATAGTGGGTGCCGGTAGCAGCTCCAGGGTTCACATTATGGCTGATTTTCAAAGCTGCAGGCTAATAGGAAATTGTGAGGTCACCCGGTGCAGCTTCCTATTGAAAAATGTGACACGGGAGCTTTAAACTGCAAAAACCTGAAGGAGTTACCAGCACCCCCTTCATAGGTAAGTATCTCTGAAAGCAGGGGGTCCCTTGAGCTGAAATTAATAGGGTTCAGCTCCAGAGATCCCCTGCTTCAATGTTGTATTAAAAAATGAAAAAAGAAAAAAGAAGTCGTGGATTGCTTCGACTAAGTACTTCGTTCAGTGAGATTTTGGGTTTTCAACGAAAACCCCAAAAATGTGTTTAAATGAAATCATTGAGGCTCCACTGAACTGTATGAGACATGGGAAGTTTACAATCAGTGACACAGATTCCAAATCAATAATAGTTTGCTATCTAATTATGTATATAGCTTTTCTCTGCATTTCATGAAAAAAAAAATCTTTAGTCTGTGCTGCTTTATTCTCAGTTTGATAATTAATGTAGAAGATTTTTTTTTTATCAGTGCAATTCAAGAAACTTTCAACAATATTCATAAAACACTCTTAACGGAATTAGGACTTTTAGGACAAATCACAAAGATGCTGTACACAGAAGCAGAAATCAGCATTTTACCACAGTTCCACCAATGGAAGATGTCAAGACATCTGTATGAACATTAAAGAATTTGTATAAGAAGCATTATACCCTGCAGCTTTTCTGCATACAACACTTTTTTTTAATAATACTGTAGGATACTGCAAGATGAATAGTGGATTGATTAAAAAGGACTGATCACAAGGCATGAGCAGATGTGTCAAATTTCACTGATTGGGTCTCATTGAGTATGTTATCACTTTGCATTATTTTCAAGTATATATATTTAACTATACAATGCCTAACTGCATTATAAATTACCCTGTCACCTGTTCTGCAATTCCATTTTTTGTAATTTAAGATATTCTGAAAATGTCAGAGCATCACTGAGGTGAATCAAATCCATTGGCACTTAGGAGAACATTCATCATAAGAAATAATTGCTCAAGGTCTTTTTTGCACAGTCCAATAATTTCTGAACATCCATAAAAACTATTGAATACTTTTCTGAATGCCTATGTGGATTTTAAGTGCCCATGTACAAAAACAATGTATTATTTAAAGGTACAATCAAAGCGCCTTGTTTTATTGGTTTATTATTTATTGAAGCCTAGAATCAATTGCAAGTGTACATCAGTAGCTGAATTTTCTGGATGGCAAGAGCAAGAAAATAAACTTAAATTGCTCCAAATTGCCTAGATAGTATTTTAAAGTTTTTTCTGTGAGTATTGATGAAATAATCAAGCTGTTTGACTACTTTTGGGGGGATTTTTTTTTACGTTGACCGTGGATCCTTCAGAGCTAAACTTCATTACTGCACACTGCAGAATTGCACTGCTTCCAGAAATATTATGGGCCATATTCACTAAGCAGTGCTACTCCATAAAACACCATCTGGCACTACTTAGGAAATATGGTTCCTTATAACCCATTCAAATGATATCTTCTGGCACAGAACCTGTCATATGGAATACAGTAATACCGCTTTATGACCGATTCACATGAATGGGACTGTAGGGCGTCTTCCAGCATAAAAAGTATTTTATGGAGTGGCAATTAAAATAACACTTAGACTTTGAAATATCTAAGTTAAAAAAAAAAAACAATTGCAGTCGCTTATGTCACCAAATATAAAGCTGTGATGTAATCATTCTACCATGTTGTGGAACTCTGCTGGCCGTCACATGAGGCTGACTGTTGGCCATATTGTTCTACCAGACAAGTATTCTTCTCCAGGAGTTATTCAACTTAAATACAAATGTAGTAAAATGTATTGTCCCCAGCTGGGGACAGTGTTTGCTGCAATCGGGGCGCATGGGGTGCATCCTTTTAAATGGGACCCCACGCAGTGATAATCCTTCAGTGTCACGACTGTCACCCGGTTGCTGTACGAAGACACAAAATCTTGCCACTTCTAATCTCCAAAATTAATTGGGTCCTGGGATAATCAGAGAAAAATAAAAAATAAATCCCGGGAAGGATTGCTACTTTATTTCTGATTCTTTGCAATTCTCCAAGACTTGTCTATTTTAGTTTGGAATGTCAAGCAATTGTAAAGCTCAATAGATTTCTGTTTCAAATGAGTACGAGTTCCATCAGCCACTGCAGAGCACACCAATATTTGTCTAGATTACCCCAACATGGGGTCAAAACGTTAATGTTCTCCTCCATTATTGAACATACATTATAATACTGCTATTTATTTTGAGAGGCAAGATCAGACTCTGGCCTGCATGTGGACCTGCAAGGCAGCTTCTTTTTAAAGATGGGTAAGTGGGGAAATCATTAAATATCATGCAGAAATTATGGGTCTCTGCTTTATTGAGGCATATGCTCAATGACCATAACTAAACTAGACACCAAAGATCTGTTCAATATATACAGTGTGTTACTGGTACTGTTTGTTTGATTAACATATAATCAATTTTCAGCTCAGCGTCTTTAGCATAGGAAAAATACCCAGTAGGTAAATATGCAACCTACTGGAGGTACTTAGCCCCTTGGAATCCAGGGTGAAAAAAGTCAGTAAAACATGCAGTTCAACATATGTTCTAACACATACATACTGTAGCTTTACATAAAGCTTGTTTGTTTCAATAAATATTCCTCAAATCATAATACCTTGACCTTGTATTACCTCCCATTTTGTGAAGTTCTTTAATGCTTAGGTAAATTCCAAGAAAGCCACATCCTACTTTTAAATGAAATCTGAAAAGATATCAGGCATACGGTAAGTGGGCCAAAATTTTATCACTTTAATTAAATTGTGCCTTTGCCCTAAAAATACATTTAAAACTTCATTTAAGAACCAGGTTATTTATGGACGCGTTAAAAGTTTCTCCAGGTCACAAACTTTTCTGCAGTAAAAAAAAATTACTTTTAGCTGAGAATTATTTATGAGTTGCCAGTAATAACATTTCTGAACAAAGCCCAAGCTGTTCAAATTGATGATATGTTAAAATCCATAACAAACCAGTAATACAAAATACAATTTTGACTAGTATTGAACTTCTTTTAATTTCTTACGGAGATGATGTTGGTTGAATGTTTATATAACGTCTTGTTTAAGACAAGAGAACTACACTTAGAAACAGAGGGGCTTATTCACTGGACCTCGATAAAATCAGCGCATTGCCGAGCGACTTTGCTTTGTTTTACCGCACACTAAAACATGTGTCAAAATGGTATTCACTAAGAAAAAACACCAAGTGCGGTCAAAAAATGCAAGATCCCACTGCTTGTTTTTTTTTTCTTCCAAGTCCTATCGCACTACAACTGTTTGTTTAAACTGGAGCCTGGAAAATCTGCACGAGACGCTGCGTCTCCATGCACGGCTCTTACAGGCAATCGTGCAGTTTAAATATTCATTTTAATACTAGAGTACGGGAGCAGTGGGCCTCCTGACCTGAACCGCTTTGATTTCAGCCTCGGGGATCCCTGCCTCCTGAGTTAAAGGCCCCGTTATGTAGTGCTGGTATCCCCGCCATTTTTAAATCCTCCGTGTCACGGCCCACGTAACCGTGGGATTTAAAAACTGCATGAGATACCGCACCCATACCCGTGGTCTGTATCTCGGGAAGCAGGGGGTCCCAGAGGCTGAAATAAATGTGGTTCAGTTCAGTAGACCCCCTGCTCCTGCACACTAGTATTAAAAAAATAAATATAGCCTGGAGCTCCCGTGGCTCCTGGAGACCCCCCTCCCCTTGAGCAGCTCGAGCGCGGGTGCCGAAAGACCCGACGGCTGCTTCCAAGGGTGGGGGCTGGAGCAGGGAGCAGCGCGGCTTCCCCTGCCTGCGGCCGGTTGCCGGGGACGCGATCGGGCCGTTGCTAAGGCCGCGATCGCGTCTCTAAGGTCCCGGCGGCCGGTGAGGCAGGGCGCCGCCATTGGGATGCGGGTTGCGCATGCGCAGGGACGCGTAGGCGCAGGTAAGGCCCCAGAGACAGGGCAAAGTCGCGCGAGCATAGGGACAGCTCAGGGAAGGTTGAGACAGCCCGGAAAAGCTTGCGCAAGCGCAGTGCAGGGTAGGAAAAGCCAGCGAAGCCCTAGCCTACCAGGGAAGGCTCTGAGCTGGGACTACATATCCCATGAGCCTCTGTATGCCCCACGTGACACCAGGGAGCCAATAGGACTCAGGAAGCCTCTAGAGAAGAGATACATTTGGCGGGCTTACAGCACGTTAGCCAGCAGTCAGAGACCGGAGCAGCCCAAGGAAGGAGGTAGGGTACAGGAGTCCAGGACTCGCTGTACTAGGCCAGCACCCCCTGGGTCTGAGGTAGCTAGAACTCTGATAGAGAGAGTGTTGCCAGGGACTGCTCTATAGAGAGGGACCCTGCCACTCAGGTTAATCCGTTGGAGAAGGGGAGCTGTGAGGGAAGGAAGGGCGCGGGGAGCGAGTACAGCTCCTGCGGCCCTATAGGTACCCGCACCCCAGATAGGCCCCAACCCCCCACTAGGGTAGTGGGTTAATTGCTGAGGGAGGCCCAAGATAGGGATGCTGCCCTTAGTGTAGAGTGCTGCCTTGTCAGAGTCACAGCGGTCAGTGCTGTGAGGTCTGACAGGCAGGCACCTTGTTGCGCAGCACGTTGGCTGCCAGCATTAGTGAGGCTGAAGGGACTTGGGTAGTTAGGGGAGTGGGACAGGTCCTTAACCCCTTTAGGCCCATAGGAGTTCCCCAAGCCACTACAGGTTGCTGTACTATAGGGACGGCCTATAGTGTAGCACGTGCCCCTTAGGAAGATAGGGACACAGTGAAGATTGCTGTTCCCGTGAAGCAGTTGGACCCACGTTGGGGTCCACAGAGACTGTTCCGGAGTGGGACCGCTCTAGCGGTCCACGTGCAGAAGCAAGGTTGGAGGGTTGAAGGAGTCATCGCCAACTGAGCCTTTGTGAAGATTGCTGACCCGAGCACCGGAGTGCTCGGCAGATATCTGATACATAAGTGCACCACCGGGCCCTTAGCTTAACTGTGACTGCACAGTCACCCATTGACTCTCTACAAGAGTGTGGGACATTGGGTGGGGTTCTCTGGACACTGGGTGGGATCACTTGGTGTTGGGGAAGCGTCCTGCGTGACGCAGTAGGTGTCTCCTCTAGAGAGGGACACAGGTTATATTACGCATGTGAAATGTTATTCTTGCATGTAGTAAAGTCCTTAGTAATTATACTTCATGTGTATGTTTATTGATTGTCCTGCGAGGAACCACTCCCCCTCTGGTGGGAGCCATCGCAGGTGGAGGCGCTGCATCGTTATAAGTAAGTTGTCCATAGTATAATTGCCCCAGGTTCCCCGTGGCGGAAGCTCAGCCCTCCTGTGAGCCAACAGGTTATGCACCACACTGAGTAACAATATATGTTTCCTGCACCCACACAGTAGAATCTGCGATTGGGGGAGGGGAAAACCCGTTACATATAAATAAAAAATAATAATAATTACCGTAGCGGCTAGCCGCTAAGGTAATGAAGCTGCTTTTATGCGATTTTTAGAAATAGTGTACGGGAGCAGGGGGTCTACTGAGCTGAACGGCATTCATTTCAGCCTTTTGGGGGTAGAGGAGGTGGGTAGCAAGGATGTTGTGTTTTAAAATATTTATTGTGGGTAGCGCGGATGGGTGAAAGTGACATTTGGCCCTTGGTGGGTGTTTATACCTACCTGGTGGGTAGCAGGAGGTGTTAACTCTTTAATTACCTTGGTGCTATTAACCACCAAGGTAATGAAAGCGTTAACTCCACCCGCAACCACCCCCACACTCCGCAAGGCCTAAACACCCACCAAGGGCCAAATACTACATTCATCCACCCCTGCTCCCCACAATAAACAAGGCAGTGGTCGTTAACCCCTTCATTGCCTTAGGGGTCAGCCACTAAGGCAATGAAGTTTCCTGTAAATGCATTTTTATTGCATGAGATTCATGCCGGGGGCCTGCGGTGCCGATATTAGTAGGTATCAGCTCTGGAGACTCTCGGCATGAATCTGATGAAGGAAAAAATGCATTTTTTTCCCCTAAGTCCTCTCTCGCCGCCTCTCACCAGCTTCATGTCAATTTTTCCTGGCGTGAGGATTTTGGGAGAAACTCGCCATCCTAGAGTCCCGATTAGCCTCGATAAACTAAATCGAGGCTACTAGAATTGCACGAGTTTTAGAACCTGCCAATAAGTGGCTTATCGCCGTTCACACAGCGATCTTTTTTTGACGGCTGAAAATGTGGGTGATTTATGACCTTATCGCCCACTTAATGAGGCTTACTGATTATCAGTAGTAATGTTGGCCGATAAGTGCTTGATAAGTGGCTTGTCGAGAATTATAGAATAGGCCCCATAGTGTTTTTTTTTAATAAAGTGTAAAACTGCAACAGTAGATATGTATAGTACATACTATATATATAGTACATATATAGTACAAGGCCATTAGACATTTTATCTTCCTCGGACACCTGTAGCAATCGGAGAATCATAGGCAAAGATATTCATTGTGCCACCTGCCGTCGGACACACACTGAACTGCAACAACACAAATAATAACTCCACCTGACCCCAAATGAGGTCTGTGTAGGCTCAATGCGGGCTCAGTATGGCGAGGCTGCGGAGGAGGTGTATAATTTTGGGGGAAAATATCACATAGAACAAGATTTATCTGTACTTACTGTATGCTTGCATAGTAATTGTGTTAATTAAGCAACAACTATTTGTATTTTTATTATTTTTACCATTTTGAGAAACAGTGAAATACTTTGTCCATAGCTTGATCAGTCCTACATAGGTTGATTTCCTGGGTATATTTGCTATTAAAGAACCAATCATATTAGCTTACAGAGTACAAAATTAGATGGTGCCAGTGAATATCAGTGAGGAAGCATGGGAAGCATCTGAATTTGCAAGTGGAACACATGCGTCCCAAGCGCTGATGCATTATGATGACATCACTGTTTCTTATTTTTTTCATTGGGTTGTGCAATAGGAAGTTACCATAAATTAGATAGTAGAATCTCAAAAATTAGGGGAGCAGTAGATGAGGTCCAACACGTGGGAGAGAGGAAAAAAAACAAGAAAAAACAATGGCGCAATATCGTTATACTAGGTATGTGTAGAAGAAATGGTGGAGCACTGCTGAAAAAATAGGGCTGGAGGCTAATAACAAAAAAATAAAAATGCTTTATTAAAGATGCATAGTAGCAGATGCTACAAAGGAGGTCCAAGAACGCGTTTCACGCCGAAATGGTGCTTTATCTAAGAGTAACCTGTGTTCCTAATCTACTTACTTATATACCCACTCCAATGCAGGGGTGAATTCGCGCCAAAACCAGTCAATCAAGATTAATCAGTACAGAATCCCCATATGTAACTACAGAAACCTCACAGGGGAAAAACACCTCTGCATGGGATAGGCAAAGCCGGAAGTAAAAAAACATAAACAAAGCCAATACAAAACGAACTATGCAGCAAACATGTTGAAGAACATGAGTGACAGAAGAAAACAAATGATTAGTGATCAAAAAGACATAAAAAGAACTAAAGACTAAAAATACAAAAGAAATATGAAAAAAATAAAAATGAACTTATAAACAACATATGACTAATACAAAATGAAAAAACCATATTACAGAACACATAAAGCTCCTTAAAGTGACCTAACCCTCATAACCATCAACAATAACATGTAAATATAATAAGAAAAAAGAATATATTCATATATATATAACCCATAATGTGATAAAAAAAGGAAATAAATAATCAATCTAAAACTATAATAATACATAAAATCACACTATCGTCATAAAAAATGCCGATAAAGGGGGAGCGGTGGGGTGCAATCCTCTACCAGCTATAAACAGGAAGCCCTCAGACAACTGAACGACTTGAGCTCATATAAAAAAAACTTGAAAGAGATCCAACGGTAAACTTTTTGAAGGAATTAAGAGACTTAAGAATTATTCTATAGTATATCTGATTTTGTAGGTTGAGGTTTTTTTCGTTACCCAGGTGTAGTTACATAGTTTTGGGTAGCATTTTCTAAAAGGTTTTATCTCTCTCTGTTTATAGGTTACTTTCCCCGATTTAATGGATATAATTCTATTGTTAGCTATTTTAGCTTTCCACTTATGTGCAAATTGTCTGCTTTATTGGAGCTTACAATCTATTTTTTGGTGCCTGAGGCACAGGGAGATTAAGTGACTTGCCCAAGGTCACAAGCAGCCGACACTGGGAGTTGAACCAGGTTCCCCTGCTCAGTGCCAGTCAGTGTCTTTACTCACTGAGCCACTTCTTCTCCCAGTCTAATGAATACTAATTACATTTTGTTCTTAATCGTGTGACCTTTTTAGATAACTAACGTTGGGGAGCGCTTATTTTCTAATTCAAAATTGGCTATATTACCCTGGAGAAAATAAATGTATTTATTCTGTGTTCATTTTAGAAGAGATGAAAGACCAATAAGATGTCCACTCATTACAGCTTTGTACGCCCCCCAAAATGTTGATACATTTACCTCTGTTGTGTTCTTTATAGATACATATGCTTCCAGACATTAAACGATGTGAGAATAATTCCCTTGAGAATTAAGAAGTGTCATTAAGCCTCCAAGGAGGTCGAGAGCTGAGCAATAATGAGAAGTGAGTCACAATTGCAATAGGGGCATGATCAGACCACGAGATTAAACCTACATGGGCAGACCAGAGGGAAGACGCCATTCCTAATCCTATATATAGTTGATTCTAGAACATGAGTAAATGGTGTAAATCTGTACTAGAACCCTGCGCACATTGCCACGTGTCCAAGAGATTTGTTTTTTTAGTAATTGACCAAAAAGCCTTAGAGAAACCCTTTTTAAAGTTACTACATTTGGAGCGGATGCTAACAGACAAATCCAAAGTAAAGTTCATGATTAAATTGAAGACACATAATATTACTTTTCCATTTCTGACATTAAACAGGTAATCTCTGAATGAACTCCATTTGTATACATTTGCTGTAGTATAAACACTGTCACTTATAGAACAAAACATGATCATAAACCTGTCGTCAATGGCAGAGAAAGAACTCAATAATTAAAAAAAATAAAAAAAAGGGAGGTTCTTATAAATCAGTATAGCCACCCCACCTTTCTTTAACTTAGCTCAGGGGTCTGCAACCTTTCAAGGAAGAATAGCCATTTTATAAAAAATGTCTTTGTCCAAAATATTCCGAGAGCCACAACACATGCATGAATATAACACCTCCACAAACACATACATATACTGTATACCCACTCATTGATATACTGTATAAGCATTAACATACAACAAACCTACTTTAATCAGAATTAGGGAAAGGAAAAAATATGTGAATATTTATATGAATAAAATACATCTCACGATAGGTCCCTTTATTTTGTTTTTTTTCATTGTTTTTCTGTGCAAAACAGTTTGTCATTTACAAATACACAATACATACACTACCCTCAATACACACGCACTCACTACCCCCCAATACACATGCACACATCACCACCCCAAATGCGCACACACACACACACACACACACACACACACACACACACACACACACACACACACACTAACTCCCCAAAACACACACACACACACACACACACACACACTCTACCCTCCAAATACATACGCATACACCTGAATACATCCATATATATTTATATAAACACAAATACACGTACACTTACTTTGAGCCTGCCTCTCTCCCTCACTGTCCTATCGGTGGCTGCAGGGGGGGCCCCAGCCGCCGCTGGTCGGACGCCCCTGCAGCCGCCAGCAGGACAGTGAGGGAGAGATGCAGCAGCTGGGGAGCGGCATGTAGATGTGGAAAGAGCCACATGTGGCTCGGGAGCCGCAGGTTGCATACCCTGCCTTAGCTGAAAGAAATAATTGGATACTTCTTATCTTGAAATGTGGGGACTTTATCCACCTGAAAATGTGTTTCCTTCTTTTGGAGGGTGCATTTAATCCCTTGACTTTGTGAGAGATTTTAAGCATAGTGTTAAGACGTTAATCAAAGGGAGATAGAAAATGAGCTACTGTAGAATGTACTTGGCAGATAACTGGAATCCAGTAGGCAATGCTTCTTTTACTGTATCAAGGAAAAGATAAATAAACATAAAACTCAGGAGGGAAGAACAAGCCAGTTGAAAGTAATCTGAGCAACTGTATATTATAAACACAGAGTAGTTGGTGGGGGAATAAGGTAAAACTTTAAACCAACCATGCAGGGCTATAGCGAAATTGGACAGCAAGTCTCAATTAATTAACAATGTAAATACAGTATACTTTCGTAAATGGTTAAGAAACTAAGTAATATTAAAAGTAGTAGTTAGGAATGCAATGCATGGAATTCATTTTAACAGGTATAAAAAAGATATACTGTACTCTATATAAAAGATTAGACAAAGCCTGAGACACTCAAGTTACTGTATAATCGTGTTTTTTTTGTTCTCCCACCATCCCCCCTCGATAATTTATTTAAAAAATATATATTTCCCCTCTTCGTCAAAAATGTTTAAAGTAATTTTTTATAATAATATTGGATGAGAGCTACAGTACTTAATATTTATTAAACAGGACAATGAGTCTCTAATGATAAGGAGACAATGTTTGTGTTACTTCTGTGCCATATACTCATATATGGATATAGTGCCGTCATTTCTAGTGCACAATCTCGTAAAACATTAAATTTCAATAAACATGGATTTTTGCAGGCATGTGGCTGGCTTCTAGTAGAGATTAACTTTTTTCCCTTAGCCCCCCATTCATCATATTCTAAAATCCACTTTATATTTATAGAATTAGGAATAGCCACTACTTGGTCCATGTAGGCTTAATCACATGGTCTGATCATGTCCCTATTGGAATTGTGATTCACTACTCCTTGCTCAGCCCTTGACATCCCTGGTGGTTTAATTCCTCTCTTCTTGATGGTCAAGGGGATGTTTCTCATAATGCTAAATGCCTGAAGGCATATGTATCTATAAATAACGCAACATATTTATGAAAAATACACAATGCTGATTTAAGTAAACAAAATATAACATCAGAAAAGTTAGGGATTCCAATAATAATACTTTGAAAGATGCTAAATTGGAGGGCATTGTACAGAAGATGTTTTTTTCCAGACAGTAATTCATTCTAGAATACATGCACCATTAAGTCACAATGGTGGACTGTCCTTCCCACTCTGATAAATACAGTACAGTACTCTGCTTCTATAAAGTTAATAGCTTTATTTTATTATTGTTACTGATTTAGAATTTCACTTCTCAGAGATTGATGCTAACATCTGAGAATTTTGGCATCAATTCCAACTAGAAAATATAATATAAACAATTAAAATGACACATTTTGGAGCAATATAAATCATATTAAATATTTAGTATGGTACAATATCATCCAGTATGGGAACATACAATTAAAAACTCTCTGGATACGGCACAGAGCCACAAACAAATTTTTGGGGGACCAGAACAAATTTTAATTATGGGGCCCCCACAAACACTACAACATAATTATACCTCATTTTACTTTGACTTGTCATGTCTTTGCTCCTCCTGACATACCCCCCGTGTCTTTCTCTTCCTCTTCCCCTAAAAGCTTTAATATCATTCCATCATCTCTGTTTGCTCTTCCCATATTTTTCTTCTTTCCTTCCCATAATATGTTTTTCAAAGTTCTCCCTTTACCCCCAAGCAGGTCTTTCTCTCTCCTCTTCCCACAGCATGTCTCTCTCTCTCCCCTCCCTCTGCAACTCTCTCTCTCCTCTCCCCGCAGCATGTCTTTCCTCCCACCAGAATGTTTTTATCTCTCCTCTTCCCCCAGCATAACTTTATCAACCCCAACATGTCTTTCTCTTCCTCCATTGTGTCTTTTTCTTCACCCCCCTCTCTCCCTCCATTGTGTCTTTTTCTTCACCCCCCCTCCCTAGCATGTCTTTCTCTTCCTCCTCCTCCCCCACCTCCCCCCCAGCATGTCTTTCTCAGACTAATCTCGTCTTTCCCTCTCACATTTTTCAGATGGTCTCTGGCACATGCTCTAGTCCTGTTCACCTCTGCTTTCCCCAAGGTTCTGTCCCTTTACTGAAGCTCTGCCCACTGCATGCTTGGCCGAGAGGAAGGAGTTTCCCTTTCTGCGCTGCCTGTAGGCAGATATTGGAGTACTATAGCAGTACTGGCTGTCCCCACTGCCGGCAGTCCTGACTACATGTGTATTTCATTTGGTCAAAAAGATATAATGAGGACAGTTATGATTTGATTTATCTCACTACAAGGAACATTTTGAATGTACTTCTAGTAAGGTGAATCTTCAAAGAGACGGTGGTCAGGGCCACCAAAAGGGGGGGACAGCAGGGACTGCCGTCCCAGGCCTGGTCAGTCAAGGGGGCCTGCCATTCCTGTCGGAGACACTAGACTTTATTGTCTGTAGGCAAGAATGGGCCTCCCTATCCCCAGGCCCCATTTTATCCCTCTCCTTCCCCAGGCTCCCTCTACTGGGCCCTCCCCTTCCCTAGGCCCCTCCCCAACAGGGCCCTCCACTTCCCCAGGCCCCCTCTGCAAGGCCCTCCCCTTTGCTGGCTGAGACAAATCTAGAAGGGGGATTCCCTAGGCTCTCATTCTGCGGGCCTCCACCAGGCCTGCAGGCCCATCCAAGGGCCCCAGGTAAGCCCACTATGTTCCCTGACCCAGTATTCCCTTTCTCCCCCTCCCCAGACCAAGTACCCTCTTTAATACCCTCCCCAGGCCCAGTACCCCCTTTTATCTCCTTCCAAAGCCCAGTACCCCCTTTTACCTCCTCCCCAAGCCCAGTATCCCTTTATACCCCATCCCTAGGCCCAGCACCCCCTACACCTGCCATCCCAGGCCCAGTACCCCTTTATACCCCCTCCACAGGCCGGTACCCCCTACATGCCCAGTACCCCCATATAACTCCCACTCAGACCCCTTTCCTCCCCCCTAGACCACCTTATACCAAAAATAATCCCCTTATACCCCCCTAGGATCCCATGACCTGATATCCCCACTGACCCATTAACTCTTTAGAGCTCCCCCCGGTCCATTACCATTTTATATCCCCCTGACCAATTACCCTCTAATATCCCCCACCCCCTGGTTCCACCTCCATATAATCCCCCCCACCTACAGGTCCATTAACTCCTTACATCCCCTCAGGTCTATTACGTCTTTATAATACCCTCCGCCCCCCCCCCCCCAAGTCCATTACCTCCCTATAATCCCCCCCACCCCAGGTCCATTACCTACCTATAATTTCCCCAGGTCCATTACCTCCTCATAATACTTCCCCCCAGTCCATTACCACCTTATAATACCCACCCCTGGGTCATTCCCTGTTTATAATACCCCCTCCCCCCCAGGTCCGTTACCTCCTTATAATCCCCCTTCCTGCTACACATACAGATGCAGCCGTCTCTATTAGACCACTTGCTGGTCTGGTGGGAAGAGGGGACTTTGGTTGTGCAAGTACTTGCTGAAAACAGTGACATCAGACAAAAGGAAGTAGCCAGAAGACATCAAACCGCTGAAGTCTAATTTAATAAATTATATTTAAAATATTTATAGGCTTCAAATGCAAGATGAGATCCCTTAAACATGTAACTGGAATTAGGTCAATTTGGTCCTAGGAGGGATTTTCCCCATTTACGAGATCCATGCAAAATGTAAGAAACAAGGTTAGCAAGTTTCATATATCTGCCCCAGGAACAAATGATGCAAATGGAAACATTTGCTCAGTTTTAATGAGTAAATTGTGCAATCTAGATACAGACCTCCCATATTTTGGAGAAGAATGCATGACCATAAAACATTTGTTTTATAGTTATAATTTTATGCATGGTGGTGCATCTTATTACATTGACAGTTAAATACAAAATTAATGAGCAGCCTCTAACAAACAGTAGATTACTGGAGAGAGTACATACGCTATATAGCTTATCTTTGCCTGCTCCTTACACACACATTGGGTACGATTCACAAAGCAGTGTTAAAATCAGTGCATTTGCATCCGAATATGAATTTTTTTTCCGTGCTATAAGACATGAAACCAAATGAATTGTGCAGTAGAAATATAAATTTTGATAATAGTGTACATGAGCAGGGGGTCTCTTGATCTGAACCGCATTGGTTTCAGCCTCGGGGACCCCCTACTTCCCGAGATACAGGCCTCGCTATGGGGTGCTTTTAAATCTCCCGTGTCACGTGGCCGGGGGATTTAAATCCTGCACTGGGATACCGGCACCCTATAACAGGGCCTGTATATCAGGAAGTAGGAGGTCCCCTGAGATACCCCTGCTCCTGCATAGTATTAATAAAATGTACATTAAAGCAGCTTCATTACCTTAGCGGATAGCCGCTAAGGCAATGAAGGGCTTAAGGTGCAATAGCAGATTTATTTGGGGCAATTGCCACCAATAAACATTGCAATATTTACTACCCACTAATACACAACCACCCCCCCCTGTGCCCCCAACAAGCCCAATACCCTCCTAACACACATAAAAGCCTTTTTTATATTCACAGGAATAAAACTAGGGGCCCTCAGCGGTCCCCGCTGGTTTCTGGTGGCCCTTGGGTAGTCCCCACAGGTGTCCGGGGGCCCTCGAGATGTTTCTGCGGGTGTCTGGGGGTCCTCGGGTGGTGTCCGGGGGGACGCCGCTGGCCTGTGGTACCAATCCTGTGCCTAAAAATTTTTTTTTGCATACGTTCATACGTTCAAATGACCAGATATGGATAATAGCTCATTTGCCCATTATAAAATAAAACATTAGCCAGCCAGCATAAATAAAGTAAATAAACCTTTCTACTTACCCATGCCATCATTAAGGGCATCCTCGTCAGCATACTCCAGGGCCATGTCCTCCGATACCAGCAAGAAAATATACAACCTAATGGCCCCTAACCCCTTAATCACCTTAGCGGTTAATAATCGCAATAGTAATTAAGGGATTAATCCACCCTCCCCCCTGACCACCCGAGAGGCCTAACCACCCACCCCGGGCCCACTATACCTGCCCTCTACCCATTGATTGGCATAGTGGTACATCATACCCATATAATACGGGCATGATAAGTCACTGGAGCAGTCAATGGTCACCCTAATAAAAAATCATGAAGGCCAAAAATACACAATAATAAAATTATTGCATCTAAACACCCCAATTCAAGAAATAAAAGCACTAGCCAACCAATCAATTTAGTTAATAAAAGCACTAACCAACCCTAAAATGTACTAAAAACAAGCCATCCAAACTCCAAACATTTGAATTCAAACAATAAAAACAAATAGAAAAAATACAATCAATTCAAAACAAGCATTTACCAAAAAATGCATTGGCGGTCACTGTATTTATCTGTACCCTAGGCACAGATTAAGACATTAGTCAATGGGCAATCACAGACATAAAAATAAATACATACAATGAAAAAACCCTGAAAAAAAGACATTTACATACATTTAACATTTCTCTTACCTTTAGAAGTCTTCACCCTCCGAATCCCGTTGTATCTGCAAGCTCTCGTACCATGACATCACCCTCAATCTGCCATTCACCTTGAAGACCAGTATCAGGTAAAAAAAAAATCTTCTTTCTTTTATCTTCTATCACCGTCTTCTTTCTTCGTCTGTCATTATTTTCTTACTTTCTTTAATCTTATTTCTTCATCTGTCAATCCAAAACCCCATGGTAAATGCACAACAGGATGTTCTCTCATTGGCTTCTTGAGGTAAAATGAGACATACAGGCCTTATATATGGCCTGTGATGTCACATTTTATGGTCAGATGGTACAGCTCCAATCCGATTGGACGCTGTATCATGTGCCCGCCTCTCTTTTTTTTTTTTTTTTAAGGATGTGACGTCATCTTTGATGAAGATACGTCACATCCTTAAAACCACATGGCTGTATGACATGGTATTACAGCCAATGGGATTGAAGACAATCCCATTGGTTGCTATACCATGTGATAAGGTCACATTAGTCCAAAAGGATGTGACATCACTTTAAGGGTTGGTACACAGTGTACAAATAGAAAAAACAAATAAGTGCGCACTAAAATATATACTTAATACAGGTAAACCCCGTTATAACGCGCCTCGTTATACCGCGATTCAATTATAACGCAATTTTCCCGTGGCTCCCGTTTAAAAAAAAAAAAAAAAAAGTTTTTGCACACTGCACACACTGCACACACACTGCACACTGCACACACTGCACACTGCACTCACACTGACACACTGCACACACTGACACACTGCTCACACTGCACACACTGACACACACTGCACACTGCACACACACACACACGCACACACACCCCTCCCAATACACATATACATAAATCAGCCTTACCTTGGGGATGATCGGTGAGGCATGTGGCTGCAGGGGGTGGAGGGGGGGTGCCGGTGGGGGTGGTGCTGCGGTGGAGGGGGATGATGGCTGCGGGGGCCCCCGATGCTGCGGGGGCTGGTGGGATGGCCCGGTGCAGTGCGGGGGGGCATGGAGGGGGTGGCAGGACGACCCTGCGCTACGGCGGGGCCAGGGGGCCCTGTATTGCGGCGCGAGGGCCCTGTGCTGCGGCGGGGGGAAGCTGGACCGGAGGGGAATCCCCCCTCCCATCTCCTGTCCCGCGGTGACGGGGAACCCAAAGCCGGGACCGGAGGGGCATCCCCCCTCCCATCTCCTGTCCCACGGTGACAGGGGAAGCTGAAGCCGGAGGGGCATCCCCCCTCCCATCTCCTGTCCCGCGGTGACAGGGGAAGCTGAAGCCGGAGGGGCATCCCAACTCCCATCTCTTGTCCCGCGGTGACAGGGGAAGCTGAAGCCGGAGGGGCATCCCCCCTCCCATCTCTTGTCCCGCGGTGACAGGGGAAGCTGAAGCCGGAGGGGCATCCCCCCTCCCATCTCCTGTCCCGCGGTGACAGGGGAAGCCAGAACCGGAGGGGCATCCCCCCTCCCATCTCCTGTCCCGCGGTGACGGGGAACCCAAAGCCGGGACCGGAGGGGCATTCCCCCTCCCATCTCCTGTCCCACGGTGACAGGGGAAGCTGAAGCCGGAGGGGCATCCCCCCTCCCATCTCTTGTCCCGCGGTGACAGGGGAAGCTGAAGCCGGAGGGGCATCCCCCCTCCCATCTCCTGTCCCGCGGTGACAGGGGAAGCTGAAGCCGAAGCCGGAGGGGCATCCCCCCTCCCATCTCCTGTCCCGCGGTGACAGGGGAAGCTGAAGCCGGAGGGGCATCCCCCCTCCCATCTCCTGTCCTGCGGTGACAGGGGAAGCTGAAGCCGGAGGGGCATCCCCCCTCCCATCTCCTGTCACACGGTGACAGGGGGAAGCCGGGACCGCGGGGTGAATATGCGCTGATGCGGCGACCATTTTTTTTTTTAATTAGCGCGACCCCGTTACTAACGCGGTGGTCTCGGGGTGGACCCCGAGGACCGCGTTATAACGGGGTTTACCTGTATAATTGTGATGTCAATTTAAATCAAAAAAACACACCCCACCATGTGGAAAAGGTAAATAAATATATACCAATGTCGATGAGCGTCTGCTGCTGTGTAAAGGGTAGCCCAAGACCCTAGAATCTAGTAACAAAAAAAACAAACAAAGCGCACAACACTCATCGTGAAAAATTTAATAAACTATGTTTATATATATGGTGTTTCAAGGTTATGCGTACATCAAGGTAGATTAATCAAGCATAGAGCCACAGAGTGGCAGTTACCAGCATCTGCAACCAGGAACCACCAGAGCTTCACTCTCCTTTCCACCTACAGGTAGGTGAAATGCCAGTTAATTGATGACTCTGCCACAGTCTCAATGTCCTGTAAATAGCGTCAATGCGCTTAGTGGATCCTGGGGAGTGGTTGTCATTTGCTCGCAAGTAGTACACAGATTCCTCTGCAGACCTCACTGTGTTCCCGATCAGTCAGGCAGCGTGACGGAGTGGTCCCGCGGGCCCTTCTGTGAAGAAGTGGCCTGTTGAGCTACGAAACGCCGCGTAGGAGAGATACCATTCAACCTATATATTTTTATTATTCATGTTCCAAGGTGTATTTTATTGTTGTCAAACGGTTTGCTGAACACCGAGTTGATTTCCTCTTCTGCGCATGTGCCGCGCTGTTGCCTGCCTCTGTGGTTGCCAAGTGAGGTCTGAATTATTACTGGCAGAAGCTGTTACTCAAAGCAGAGCGGGCACTCTGACGTCACAGAAGGGCCCGTGGGACCACGCCGTCACGCTGCCTGACTGATCGGGAACACAGTGAGGTCTGCAGAGGAATCTGTGTACTACTTGCGAGCAAAGGACAACCACTCCCCAGGATCCACTAAGCGCATTGACGCTATTTACAGGACTTTGAGACTGTGGCAGAGTCATCAATTATCTGGCATTTCACCTACACTGGCGACACACTTTATTCGAGCTCGGCTAGTCCCACGAATTCGGGTATACCCGGGTGTATTGAGGTTTGTGACTGTTTTCTGCCCGAGTGCATTGAGGTATTTTCCAGGCAGGGATTGAAGCATTTTATTCCCGCTGGCTGCAATACTGCACAGTATATATATATATATACTGCATTACAATTCATGAATTTATGCCATCTGGTAGACACGCGAAGCATTGCAGCCTATTAAATCCTAATCATTATCATTTAACAGATCAGCCGCCCGTCAGCCAGGCATGAACCCAGGCTGGGAAGGCAAACGCAACGGGGCTTGTCAGAGGTGAGGAGCGGCGCATTCCAGGTATCTGCCAGGTACATACTGGGTATTTGCTCGAATAAAGTGTGTCGGTGCAGTACTTGTAGGTGGAAAGGAGAGTGAAGCTCTGGTGGTTCCTGGTTGCAGACGCTGGTAACTGCCACTCTGTGGCTCTATGCTTGATTAATCTACTTTGATGTACGCAAAACCTTTAAACACCTTATATATAAACATAGTTTATTACATTTTTCACGATGAGTGTTGTGCGCTTTGTTTGTTTTTTTGGTACACAGTGCATCTGCAAAATTAATTAAGGACGGTGTAATCAACTTGGCCAGTGCATCTCCAGTAAATAAAGTAAATAAATGTATTATGCACTAGTATACTTTTACTTTTAATTGTATAAAATATTGCAGTGCTGTGTGTGTTGTTTTGTTCTTGGCAATAACTATACAGTATTTGTTTCTATACTTATAGATCCCCTGATTTAAAATGATTTAAACTGATTTAAACTCTGGCATGCATTAAAACGTCATTGGTTCAAGCATGCAAACAAAGATGAACTAGTGAATTGGGACAAAACATTTCTGAAACAAATATCGAAGTGTAGAAACTTGCAACAACTACATCAAAAATATAAAAAATGTGTTATTGGTGGTTATTGAAAGAAACGGATGGCAGCAGAGATGTAATTATTTTTAGAGTTTCAGTTGTAATTGTCATAATATTTTTGTTATGTTTTCCATTCTCTTGTAATCCACAATTATCAAGTTAATTTGCTTAAAGGTCTCACAAAGGACAAGCACTCTGAACAATATGTAGGACTTCAGGAACTGCTGAAAAGTTTTGACTACTGATAGAGTACTGGCCTAAATTTTATTCCCCTAATCAAGCAGAGTAATGATGGAGTGATATTGGTTCTGTACAATGCATGTATTCAGTGTATTGCAGGGATGCATTGAAACCTTTTGTTACACGCTTATTATTCAGGCAGAGGAAAAGTCACATCCAGTTCAGGGATGCTCAGGGGGAAAGCTGGGAGCATTCCCAAGCATTATGCTCAATGTGGCTGCAGTGCCTGGCGAGTTAAGACTGCAGTGCCAGACAGGAAAAAGGCTGAGATCAGTATTCTGTTTGCTTAATCCCCAAACAGGGTAAATTTCATTTTTTGAATTAAGCTACAGTTGTGGCTCGGTGCTGTAGCCTGAAGCATAATACAATGGATGAGGGGCGGAGGGCAGGGTTGAACAACATTGCTGAAAGGGCGAAGGGGGGGCTGAAGAGAGAGGCATATTAAGGTGTTATTGGTGACTACTACTAATACTGTAGTGCCAATAATATATACTGTAGTAGCCAATGTTTTTCACACCCAGCTCAGGCATGGATGCTTAGGACGTGGCCCCCAGGGGTGTTCCCATGCTTCATTTGGCGATAGTTACATAGTTACATAGTTACATAGTTACAAAGTAGATGAGGTTGAAAAAAGACTTCCGTCCATCAAGTTCAACCTATGCTACATTTAGACAACAGATACTTTATCCTAAATCTATACTTATTGATCCAGAGGAAGGCAAAGAAAAAACCCCATTAAGGGGAAAAATTAATTCCTTCCTGACTCCAAGAATTGGCAATCGGATTAATCCCTGGATCAACATCCTTCCCATGTATACTTATTTGGTATATTCCTGTATACCTTTCCCATCTAAAAAGATGTCCAACCTTTTTTTGAACAAATCTATTGTATCTGCCATCACAGTCTCCATGGGTAATGAATTCCACATTTTAACTGCCCTTACTGTAAAGAACCCTTTCCTTTGTTGCTGGGGAAATTTCCTTTCCTCCAACCTTAAGGGATGGCCCCGAGTCCTTTATACTGCCCGTGGGATGAATAGTTCTTTTAAAAGCTCCTTGTATTGTCCCTGAATATATTTGTATATAGTTATCATATCCCCTCTTCGATGCCTCTTTTCTAATGTAAATAAATCTAATTTAGCTAGCCTCTCCTCATAAGTTAGAATGTCCATCCCTTTTATTAATTTGGTGGCTCTTCTCTGCACTCTCTCTAGTTCCATAATGTATTTTCTTAGGATTGGTGCCCAAAATTGTACTCCATATTCAAGGTGTGGTCTTACTAATGCTTTGTAAATGGGCATAATTATGTTTACTTCCCTTCCATCCATTGCCCGTTTGATGCAAGATAAGATCTTGTTTGCCTTTGCAGCTACTGCATGACATTGGGCACTATTGCTAAGCCTGCTGTCTACAAGCACTCCTAAATCCTTCTCCATCAAGGATTCCCCCAATATATCTCCATTTAATTTGTAAGTCGCCTTTTTATTATTGTATCCCAAATGCATAACCTTACATTTATCTGTATTTAACCTCATCTGCCATTTACCTTCCCACGTTTCCAGTCTTTCCAAGTCCTTCTGAAGAGAAATTACATCCTGCTCTAATTCTATTACCTTACACAATTTAGTATCATCAGCAAAGATGGAGACTTTGCTCTCGATCCCAACCTCAAGGTTATTAATAAACAAGTTAAAAAGTAGGGGTCCCAGTACCGATCCCTGAGGTACTCCACTCACGACTTTAGCCCAACCTGAAAAAGTTCCATTTATGACAACCCTCTGTTGTCTGTCCTTTAACCAGTTTTTAATCCAGGTGCATATATTATTACTGAGTCCAACTTTCTTTACTTTGTACACCAACCTCTTGTGTGAAACCGTATCAAAAGCCTTTGCAAAATCTAAGTAGACCACATCAACGGCATTACCCCGGTCTAGATTCCTACTTACCTCCTCAAAGAAACAAATAAGGTTAGTTTGGCAAGATCTATCCTTCATAAATCCATGCTGACTATTACTAATAATTTTATTTTCCATTAGGTATTCCTGAATATTATCCCGTATTAAACCTTCAAGTAGTTTCCCTACTATTGAAGTCAGGCTTACAGGTGTGTAATTTCCCGGTTGTGATCTAGCTCCCTTTTTAAATATATGCACCACATCTGCTTTACGCCAATCTTGTGGTACTGAGCCTGTGGAAATGGAGTCCTTGAATATTAACTATAATGGTTTTGCTATTATTAAGCTTAACTCCTTGAGAACTCTTGGATGTATGCCATCGGGGCCAGGTGCCTTATTAACTTTAATTTTTTCAAGACACTTATGAACTTCTTCCTCAGTTAACAAAGTGTTCATTAATATGGAGGTTGTGGCTTCCTCCTGCGGCACTACTATTGAAATTGATTCTTCCCTGGCAAACACAGAGGCAAAGAATTTGTTTAATACCTCAGCTTTTTCCTTATCTCCAATAATCTGCCTACCCATCTCACACTGAAAGGGTCCTATATTTTCTTTTCTCATTTTTTTGTTATTAAGGTACTTAAAGAATTTTTTAGGGTTGACCTTACTTTCTATTGCAATCCTTTTTTCATTATCCATTTTTGCTAATTTGATTGCCCTTTTGCAATTTTTGTTACATTCCTTATAATTCTGATACGATGTCTCTGTCCCTTCTGACTTAAAGAATCTAAACGCCTTCCTCTTCTTGTCCATTTCCTCCCCTACCTGTTTATTTAGCCACATTGGTTTTGACTTATTTCTTTTATACTTATTACCCAAGGGTATAAACTGATGTGTGCTTTTCTAACAATGTTTTAAAGACTGCCCATTTATCTTCTACATTTTTCCCTGCAAAAACATCATCCCATTGTATTACTACTAGATTAGACCTCAGTTTATTAAAATCTGCCTTTCCAAAGTTGAAGGTCTTTGTTGAACCCAAGTAATCTGTAGTGCTTGGCAAGTGAGCAGTAAAAGACTGAGGTAAATATTCTCTTACTGAAAACTATAAAGGTGTGTGCTTTAAGACTAGAATATACATTTTGGGACAGTCCAAATGCAATTATTTAAACCTACTGTTCTACCAGTTGTTTAATGCAAGATGTGTGCAACATAACCAACCAAGCAATTATTCAGAAAACCATGTTTTGTTTGTTCAATCCTCCAAACTGCTGTATTTTTTGTTTGCAATAAGCTACAGGTGGCACTGTGCTCTAAAGCAAAGGTGCGCAAACTGGGGGGCGTAATTTTTTTGGGGGGGGTGCAGCAGCAGAGGCACCGCACTCTTCCCCAAGACATTTAGATTAAATGCCAGGGCACTGCACGAGGCCTCTGCAAATTCATTTACCGTGATTCAGTCAGCTTCCCATGACCCCGCCTTCTCCCCCCTGCTTTCTCCCCGCCCCTGCTTTCTCCCCGCCCCTGCCTTCCCCCCCACCCACCCCTGCCTTCTCCCCCCCACCCACCCCTGCCTTCTCCCCCCTACCCGCCCCTGCCTTCTCCCCCCTACCCGCCCCTGCCTTCTCCCCCCTGCCTTCTACCCCCAACCCGCCCCTGGCTTCTACCCCCCACCTTCTCCCCCCCACCGACCCTGCCTTCTACCCCTGCCTTCTCCCCCCCACCCGACCCTGCCATGGGGCGTGCGCTCTCTCTTCTCTTCTTTCCCTATATATTTATATACTCACATATATATATACACACACACACACACACATATATATATATATATATATATATATATATATACATACATACATACACACACACACACACACACACACACACACACACACACACACACACACACACACACACATATATATATATATATCATATATACATATATACATATATACACACACACATACATATGGAAAAATAAAAAAAAGCACAATCCTGTATAGCTGTATAACAAATCTGGATAATTTATTAAGGCAAGAAAGGCTTGGTTGCTGGACAAGACAGATAAAAACAAACACAATGTATGCAATGAAACACAATGCATTAAAAATCACAACAAAAGATGTAATAAAATGAGGAGAAAAAATTGATGTATATCCAAAAAAATGTCCAATACATCAATTGTGAAGGAGTGATAAATGCTGTGGGTGATATATCACTTGAATGCGTAGCTAATGAAAGTAGCAACAAATGAGGAGTATAGGATAGCCGTGAAGTGGATCAGTGTTGGTAACTAAAGTTGCAGTAGCAGGCTGATAGGTTTCTTCTGTTAGATGGATAACTGGATATCAACAGATAAAGGCAGATGGGGTAAAGGCAAGAAGAAGGGTGTAGATGTGTAGCACTGCCGCAGTTTCCAACTCCCAGTGAAACCGGAAAAATGATGAGGTAAGCTTTCAATTGAACAACAGGTCAGGTTTTATTGCAGGGTGGTGCAGCAAGGGGACAACGGAGCAACACTAACGCACCTACGCGTTTCGTGCACTAGGCACTTTATCAAGGTGACAAACATACACAATACTGCATAATTTATACTCACCTGGACTGTGCCTCGCGCTGCCGGGTGTGACGTCATCATCCCGCGTCGCAACGGGTCGCAGTGACGCTGCGTGCACAGCCATTGGCTCGGCCAGTCAGGTGGTATGCTTGACTTTTTCTGACTGTCTTTTTTTCACTTTTTTCTAAAACAAACTTTATTAGCAATACATGAACAACACTTAAATAAAAACAAATTAAAATCACATACGAAGTAATATACTAGCAGTGGATCAACTCAAGTATAACCAGTATATGCTTGAAACATAAAGGGGCACATATGAACAAGTGTAAATTTATAGAGGAATACTAAGAAAAGCCCCATATAAATAGCGTGTTTGGTATATACTTGAGTGAGTGATGCTTGATAGTTCGTGGAGTGAATATGATCAGCAGTCAATCTGTACAGTGGATACAGTTGATGGGAACAAATATCATATAAAAGTGTACCACTGGAGATATAATCCATAGAACACTAGTAATAATGTTAATAATATACCCCCTGCACAGATGACTGTTATGAAATAGAACCTGATCTCTTGTGTGGATAATACAATACCATTGATATACTTGATCATATAACATATATAAATAACATATATCAATAACATACATCATGAGATATAATATAAACTGCTCGCATTATAATTACAAAAGCATGAACAAGGATTGGGAGAGCAAGTAATAATTAAATTAATATAAAAAAAAATGAAAAATATTAATAAGCTCTATTAGTCCACATAGGAAGTGTGTTACTACATATTAATAGTTGTAAATATAAAAAATGACAATAATGATATTATAATAATATTATACAATGCAACGTGGACAAAACAGGGCAATGTGTTAAATTATAAAAAATGACTTATATCCCAATCAATGTTCATGCCAAAGGGTTCCCTGGTTCTTAGAGTAAAAATCCAGTAGGATTCACGTCTGTCTAACATCTTAACCCTATCTCCTCCTCTAGGGGAAGCAGGAATATGTTCAATACCTTGAACCGTGCATAGATTGGCATTACCATAGGGACAATTAGAGAAATGTTTTGGTACAGGGTGATTCACATCTTTGTTCCTAATTAGTCGGAGATGTTCTAGGACTCTGGTCTTTAGTTTTCTCGTGGTCCTCCCGACGTATTGACGTCCACAGCCACATTTCAGTAAATATACTATGTGTGTGGAATTACAATTGATGAAACATGGGACATTATATGTCATTCTCGTAACTGTAGATGTAAATGTTTTACTCTGACACATGGAAACACATGCTTTACATTTAGTACATGTAAACATTCCTTTAGGTAGAGATGATTTATTCTCGTCTGCTGTGGTGAATAGGCTGGGTGATATCGTGTTGGCTATTGTTTTTGCCCATTTGAAAATGATGTTTGGGCCTAGCGACACGTATGGTTTCAGCACAGGATCAAGCGACAGTACGCTCCAATGTTTTTTAAAAATAGCTTTAATAGATTGAGCTTGTTTGCTGAATGGTGTTATGAAAGATGGACTGAGATCAATTCTAGATCTTTTCACTGTTGATTGTCTAAGTAGACTATTTCTGTCCATCTTCCATACCCCATCGAGCAGTCTGTCTAAGTCTGGTTTTTTTATATCCTCTCTGTAAAAAACGAACATATAATTCTTGTGCTTTCACTTTAAACTCTTCATCATTTGAACAATTGCGGCGGGTTCTAATGAATTGGCTTTTTGGTATTCCCATGAACGTGGCTTGAGGGTGACAACTACTTGGTCTTAAAAATGTGTTCCGTGAATTTGGCTTACGGTATAATGTAGTTTGAATGGACAGTGCTGTGTCAACATATAGACATAAATCTAAATAATAAATGTGATGATGGTGATAAGAAAAAGTGAAAGAGAGATTAAACTCATTATCATTAAGTGCAGAAATAAACTCCCGAAGTGTGTTGATGTCTCCTTCCCAAATGAACAGGAGATCATCTATGTAGCGTCTAAAAAATACAATGTGCTCCCTAAATTTGTTCTTATCTCCAAAGACGTGGAATGACTCCCACCACCCCATAAAGAGGTTGGCATATGAGGGGGCAAAACTCGTGCCCACAGCCGTTCCACGTCTCTGGAGATAATGAACCCCATCAAAAAGAAAAAAATTGTGAGTGAGCAAAAAGTGAATGGCATCTAGCAAGAAAGTGACTTGTGCTGGTGCTAGATCAGAGAGATTAAGAAAGTGACGTGCTGCTGTCAAGCCATGTTCATGGGAAATGATGGTATACAATGACGTTACGTCTAACGTTACCCACACCATATTGTGGTTCCATACAATTTGGTCTAGAGTGGTTAATAGATCACTACTGTCACGAATGTATGAAGGCAATTGTTGAACAAGGGGCTGTAGGAAATAATCCACGTACCGTGAGACACCATCTCCCAAAGAATCAATGCTAGAGACAATTGGTCTCCCAGGAGGGGACACCAATGTCTTATGAATCTTCGGGAGATGGTGAAACACGGGCGTGGTGGGCATGGGGTTAAACAGGTAATCAATGTCATTTTCATTTAATACTTTTAGCATAGAGCCTATGTCTAGTAGATTTTTGAGATCCCTTTGAAATTTAAGGGTGGGATCAGAGGGTAGTGCAGCATAGGAAGTCCGATCCCCAAGTTGGCGCAAGGCCTCCCTGAGATAGTCATCCCTATGCTGCACCACCACCGCCCCTCCTTTGTCGGCCTTTTTAATAACCAACTGTTTATTAGTCTGTAAATCCTTTAATGCCTGTCTTTCATTTATTGATAAATTATCACCTTGTTTGGCACTATGTTTGGTAGTGAATGAGAAACCTTTGTGTAGAAGCGCGAGGCACAGTCCAGGTGAGTATAAATTATGCAGTATTGTGTATGTTTGTCACCTTGATAAAGTGCCTAGTGCACGAAACGCGTAGGTGCGTTAGTGTTGCTCCGTTGTCCCCTTGCTGCACCACCCTGCAATAAAACCTGACCTGTTGTTCAATTGAAAGCTTACCTCATCATTTTTCCGGGTTCACTGGGAGCTGGAAACTGCGGCAGTGCTACACATCTACACCCTTCTTCTTGCTGCATACCTACCTGGATGAACAGCACGCCCTGGATATCGAGGAGTCCTGCTAGCACCAAGGTAAAGGGCCATAGTGCCCTCACATATATGTATATGGTTACCGGTGCCTGTTATTACGTCCTATTGGTTACTAGGAGGGGCCGTCATGGGGTTTCTTTCTGTGATGGTCAAGTGGACCTCACTAGACTCCTAGCCCTTACCTGACAAATTGCCACATCATTTATGGACTTTCTCATGTTATCCAGCATTATTTATAAATGTCATGGAGGAATTCTGACCGATTTTGACGCATCACAAATACTTTTGTTCTAGATGGGGTAAAGGAACTGTCTCACAAGATAGTGTATCCGAGATGAACCCCAAAGGGTCTCTGCATCTCTCCGTCAGCTGCAGCAGCGATGCCATGCTAGAGATGACCACGTGATGCTGATCCGGGTAACACTGGAGATGCTGTCCTGCTTCCTGTATAGCCCCCTCACAACAGCCAAAAATCTTCAGTCAGACCTCCCAGACTGTATATATATTGTGACAAAAGTACCCTTTTGCTATGTACCTTTTGTCCAGGGATCAGCACGTTCACACTGCCTTCCAGGTAGAGGAGACAGTCTTCTGACACAGAGGTGAAAAGCCTTAGCCAGTTTATTTTGCCATTCAAATATTACAGCAGATAACAGGAGTAAAACAAACAAAACAAAAGTCTTTGCTTTCCTGAGCACAAACAGGTTTTCCAGTACACACTTCTCTGAGAATAAAACAAGCTCTGCCTTGCTCTGCTTAGAGCAGGTTTTTAATCAGCTCCCTGCTTCAGTCAGCTGCTGTAGTCCTGTGAAAGCAGGGAGAGCTAGAAGTCCCGGTCTGGATTCCACCTGGTAAATTTCCAAACAATGGAGTGGAGCAGAAACTCTGCAATAATTGAGGGCCATAATATACCCTTTTTCACTACCGTACCGTTCTACCAATTCGACTAGCTGGTCAGCTGTTCGGAGATCACTCTGACTGACCCAGCAACAAAGGGCAATAAGTAAGCCTCTCAGAAATCGGTCCATCACTAGTCACTCCACAATGTGGCTGGATGTGTTGATTTCTGGTTGTAACCACTTTCTGGCAAGATGTATTAAGTCCAACATCCGTGATCTTGTGGCTTAATCCAGGTTGTAGGTCTAGAAGTGAAACCTCTGGGCACGGACAGCCGTTGTCACCGCTAGAAGTGCCAGGATCTCTGTTTTCAGCTTGCTGTATTCACTGGCTTGAGCCTGTTCCAGAATATAATACGCTTTCTGGGCCTCCTCACTCAGGAACGGTGCTAGTAAACTTGCCCATTCAGCCACAGGTCATTTTTCTCTCTCGGTCGTTCTCTCAAACGCCATCAGGTAGGCCTCTACATCATCTGCAGCCACCATCTTTTGCAGGTAGTTACTCACTCTAACCACATTAGGATGTGCTTCTGCGGCATCCCTGGTAAGCCTCTCAGATAGGCCCTGGATTTCCTGATGTAAGGCATGGGCGTTATTTTGCTGCCCTCTCTGAGCAATTGATGAGCTTCAGTCTGGGCCAGCACCAGTTGCTGCTATGTTTTCCTGTATGCGGCATTAGCCTTGACAAACCTTCTATTAGTTTCTTGCTGTGTGGCATGAGACTCAGCAAACTTTCTGTTAGTTTCTTGCTGTGTGGCACTAGCTTCTTGCTGTACAGATGTGGATTGAATCAGGGCTTTGATAATTTCATTCATTCTCCAGCAATCTCTTTTTGCACCTTATAGGCTTGTCAGTGTGATGCCCGCATTAAAACTTCACCATATGTGACAAAAGTACCCTTTTGCTATGTACCTTTTGTCCAGGGATCAGCATGTTCACACAGCCTTCCAGGTAGAGGAGACAGTCTTCTGACACAGAGGTGAAAAGGTTTGGCCTGTTTATTTTGCCATTCAAACATTACTGAGATAACAGGAGTAAAACAAACAAACAAAACAAAAGTCTTTGCTTTCCTGAGCACAAACAGGTTTTCCAGTACACACTTCTCTGAGAGTAAAACAAGCTCTGCCTTGCTCTGCTCAGAGCAGGTTTTTAATCAGCTCCCTGCTTCAATCAGCTTCTGCAGTCCTGTGAAAGCAGGGAGAGCTAGAAGTCCGGTCTGGATTCCACCTGGTAAATCTCCAATGCGTGGAGTGGAGCAGAAACCCTGCAATAATTGAAGGCCATAATATACCCTTTTCTCTACCGTTCCCTCATATCTGTCACAATATTATATATTATAACCAACCTCACACAGTATGACCAACCTCACACTGATGAGACCCTAAAGGTCAAAACAGCTGTCCCTTCTCTGCCTTTTGGCTATGATCAAGTGTATGGTCTGTCCTTCCAAGGATGGACCTTGTAGAAATACACTTGATTCGATGGTCAAATTGGCCGGGAAGCGGAACTACTGTAGTAAGCCCGGGCTTTTTTAATTTGTTGCACCCCAGGGATGGTAAACCTGGTGTGGTACATTGGTTGCTGCACCTTCGGGTTGTGATGATGCCTGCATCACTAGAGCACCATGTACCTGCACAACTGGATAACATGGACCCTTATTATTTCTACTCTAGGCCTCTCCCTGGCTTTCTGGTTGGAGCACGCACAGATTTTTTTGAATCCCCCCTGGCCTCCGGGTCAGGGCTTAGTTTGAGCACTTTTTGCACTGCCTTGCACAGAGCACAAAATCACTCAGCACTATGAATTTTGGATGTGTTTTTTTTTCACGTTGGGTTATTAGTCGACCTGTCTATCTTCGGAGAGAGTAAAGACTATGTGTCGGTCTGTAATCTCCCCTCTCGCTTCGGAGAGAAAATAATATGTGGGGTTCGCCCCGAGTGGACTCTGACCCACTTGCCTGGCCTTCTGGCCAAGGAGGGAAACAGGAAGAGAAGATAAAGTTGGGACACTAGGCTTTGGCTGAAATCCCACTGGAACTAGGACCCTTTTGCCTGGCCTTCTCGCCGAGAAGGGAATGAGCAAGAGGAGCCTGATTCTTTGGATGAAGACTCCATGTAACACGCCTGAAATCTTCTGGGCCCTTGTGGCTGAAGACACACTGGATAGATCAAGGATTGGACCGATCTACGGAGAGGACTGTCACAAGCAGGGAGCACCTGGTACTCTCTGTGACCATGAAGCACTTTTTTTTGAGTGATCGCTAGCACTGCCCGGGCTTACAAAAAAAAATGCTGTCGGTGGGTAGGTTTCGTTTACTGGCTATGCATCTTAACCCAGGCTGTGCTGAAAAGCTGTGCAATCCAGCAAGCATAAGCTTATAGGGATCCATATCAAAATGGATTTGAAGCAAAAGGTGGCACTGTGTGCTTATTTGCATGTCATTTCCCAGAATCCCTTGCTGCAGTGGAAGCACTGTATGCTGGGCAATAATGGTGAAAGGCAGGATTGCAGACATGCAATTAAACACACAGTAATATATATATATATAGGCCCATATATATATATATATATATATATATATATATATATATATATATATATATATATATATATACACATACATTATCTCCCATGCACCCTTAACTTACTATCTACCTCTCTCTAAACTACAGGACTAGAGCAGGGATCTATTCCTCATGTCAGATCTGGAGGAGGTGTCAAGTGAGAGGTGGACAGGGGCCTTTTGTTTGCTTAATCTCCAAACTGATTTTTTTTTAATTTGCATTAAGCAGTGGGTGTAGGAGGGTGGGGTTGGACAATGTTGGCTGAAAGGAAGGCCCCACTCAGAGAGGCTTGGTGGGAGATGGGGTGCTGGCTATGGTTATTTTTTTGTTAAGTTATACATGTTATACTGTTGTTTACTGCAAAATCACACAATCTATATCCAGGTTGGAACTGCATCATATGTTTCACATGTTATTCACTTTATTTTTGTTATTTTAGTATAACCAAATTCACTATTTGTCAATTGGATTTATTTTTATCTTGTGGTTTTGTTATTCATAAAACTTTAACATTGTTTTTCACAGAAAAATATTTATTAATTAAACAGGGTCGGGCTTCATGTGGGAGATGGATGGGGCCACCATACACCATTCAGTCATGCTGAAGAAGTAATATACAGAATTCTGGATACAGTTTTAAAAGAAAACAAAAATAATTTCATACACACTCTCCATCTTTTTTTGTACATGCCATTGTATGAAGCAGTAACACAGTCAAATGCCTACACTGACAGTACTATAAACAGCACTTAGTACAACACACAGACAACAATACTCACTGGATGAGTGATCAATATCCTCCAGTCCCCACCCAGCCCCTCGTAGTTGCCGTCCCCTTCCTCCAACTAATGCAAGAGATCATGGTCCCTATCCATCTGGTGCCAAGAGGCCGTCCATGCTTCTCCTCGTTACCCAACCTGAGCAGGAGTTGCATGTTAGCTCTACCAGTGTCCCTCTAAAAAACAAGCAGTGATAGAGAGTTTAAACACTAGTGTATATTGTACATATGATTTGTAAATAAACAAACATGCAATTATTAGAGTAGGTACCATATTCATACTTACTGTGGTAGGGAAACTACCCTCCACACATGGTCCATCATGTTCCAATATTCCCTCTGGAACAGCCAGCACATGAATGTGGGGATACTCGGTGAGGTCCTGGCGGGCTCTGTGGGGTGTCCTGTTGACAGCAAGTCTTGCTACATCTGCATACCACCTAAACTTGTTAAAGCCTTCACATGACCGGGAAGCCTATATGGTTATAACAGATGCTAATACCAAGCCTGTTGGATAACAAGACCAGGTTTTCATCTCTCCTGAACAAAGTGTTGAGATCACCAAGATAATAGAACAGAATAGTAATGTCTTCTCATGGACACCCTGTTGTACCATTGCGATATACCATGATATCATCACTAGACAAGCAATTTCGGTAAAAATCAAACTCTATCCAATTTCAGAACCAAAAAGAGTGGAAATAAGGGCAGAAATAAAACACAAATGGTAGAGTTGGGAGTCATTGATCAATTCCAAAGTGAGTTCTGCAGACCCATAGTAATTGTTCCAAAACCGATGAAGCAGTTGGGTTCTGCAATGACCAGATGAATTGATAGACCAACTAGGGAAAGCATACGCCTATAATCATATTATCTGTAATTGTTCATGAAATGTCTTTAAATATTATGTATAACCCTGTTCATTTAATGTAATAATCTAACTTTCTAATAAGTAACCATGTATTTGTCATCATAACTTTGTGACATACTAAAAACGAGAGGTAACTCTCAATGTATTACTTCCTAGTAAAACATTTTACAAATATATAAAGCAAGATTTTTTTTGCCTACTCTGGATCTGACAAAATACTATTGGCAGATACCACTTTGTAGCTCAACAAAAAGAAAAACTGCTTTTGCCACTCCCGATGGATTGTTCCATATAAAATTCTCCCTTTTGGTCATGCCCAATATACATCTGCATATCTAGATGATGTAGTCATTCATACAACATATTGGGAGAGGCACCTAATGAGAGTAGACGCAGTATTAGACATGCTTAGACAAGCACATATTACAGCCAGTCCATTTAAATTTGCACTTGGACTGGCTGAAACTAAGTACAGCTCAACCCCCTTAAAACGCTTTGCTTGGGGTCCAAAGAATTACATCTCGTTATAAGCAGATCGCGTTAGAAGTAATGTACAATTGTATGCATTGTACAATAAACTATTTAAGATACCAATAATCGTGTTGTAAAGTATTCATAAATACGAAAATTGGGAGCCATGCTTGCATCGCGTTATAAGCTGATTCGCGTTGTAACGGATTGCGTTATAACGAGGTGGAGCTGTACTTAGTGTACATTGTAAGGAGACGTCTTGTGAAAAGCACAATTAAATAGTCAATGCAGAAATGACCCATTTAAAAAAAAAAAGCAGATAAGGGTAATCCTGGGTATCGAAGGGTACTACAGAAGATTTATAGCCCCCTTTTCCAGAAGGGTAGCCCCTTTAACGAAGGCAAGAGCCCCAGAAATGGTAAAATGGAATAAAACAAGTGAAGCTGCATTTACAGATTTGAAAAATGCTCTTTGCTGGGATCAAATTTTGTTTGCACCTGACAGAGTGAATTTATTATGCAAACAGATGCATCGGAAATACTCCTGGAAGCTGTGTTGTCACAAAAAGTGGAGAAAGAGGAACCTCACATCCTATACCTTAGTACGAAATTACAGAAGAAGTATTTTGTAGCACAAACAGAATGCTTAGCCATAAAATGAGTAGCAGGTGTCCTTAAAGAATTACCTACTGGGTAGATTGTTTATGCTCATCTCAAACAATACCCCATTAAAATAGATGCAGCAAAAGGAGACAAACTTTGGAGTCACAAGGTGGTTCCTATCATTGCAACCATATAAAGTCCTATTAAAAACAGAGCAGGAGTCAAGCATGCCAATGCCGGTACCCTACCTAGAGCACACTTGGGAGAGGGGGAGGGGGGCGAAGTGTGACAGCGTGATAGAAGGGTTTTACGTGAGCAGAAGGTGGTGTGCAGCCCTCTTTTCCTGGTTACAGCAGTGGAAGGGTTCATTCTTATAGCCATGACTAATTGGCAGCACATAAGATAGAGTCAGGCTCTTTTTTAAAAACCTGCATTTTTGCTAGACAGAGAGAGAGAGATCAGGGAAGCAAGACTGCAGGCTTGGAGTAAGCTGTTGCCAACAGGGAGAAGAATCCTGAGCAGGACTCCAGTGAACTGAAACATTTGAAAGTTGGATGCTTTATGTTGTGTGACCACCCACATCTAAGGTAGGGAAACTGGGGTGTTAGTTCAGTTAAATACTGTACTACGCTAGTGAGAAAAAAACCAGTAGGTTTGTTGGAGCTCCATCGGGAGCTAGGTTTTTTTTTTTGTAATTTTGTTTGTGCAGCTAAAGGGCCAACACTATTTTTGTCATTCTGTCAACTAATGATAGAAAGCCTGTGCTTCAAAAAAAATTTCCTGAAACTTTACATTCTCGGCCTTCCTTTACATCTGAGAGTTTCAGAGCACGGACGAGTGCGGCACCTTGTCACACACAGACACACACACAATATTAGATACTGTATATACAAAACAAGTTTGACATCACCAAGTCACTGCTAGTGGTAATACGCAAACCATTTGACATCTATGTGGAATGAATTACATTTAACCACTTATTAAACATTTTCTTCTCAGAAAACAATAAAGCATATTGAATGCATACACTACAGAGACTGATAATTACGTACGTCAATTGAAGCAATCTATAAAATCGTCATACAGTATGTGAAATGATTTCATTTCATCAGTAAATTACTAGTAAATATTAAGTGTTCGTAATTATAATTAGTATGATATAGCTCAATCAAAAGAAAATGATGAATTATATTAACATTTGACCTCTATTATTGTATTCATGGTTGATCTTGTGCTTTGATAACAGTTGCTTACCTTTCTTCCTGCTAAATGCACGATTCATGTTGATCATCAAGTAAGGTTTCAAATTGAGGCACTTCTGCCTAAAACAGACCAAATTAAAATCATAGATTATTTAATTAACAGTTTACATATAAATATATTTATTAGTAACGTTACAATAGGTTCAGAGTTTATTAATAATGTGTACACAATGTGCAGTCAATATTTTTTCTATTTCCCCACTTGATCAGACACTTCAAATATAGTGTGTGTCTGTATGCATGTATATATAAGTTCTTCAGTATTAGGTGATATCTTTTTTATTTGGACTAACAATTTATGTTATAGGACATATGGTCCTATGACATAAATTGTTAGTTCAAATAAAAAAATGTATCTCTCTCTCTCTCTCTCTCTCTCTCTCTCTATATATATATATATATATATATATATATATCTACATCTATCTATCTATCTGTCTATCTATCTGTCTATCTATCTATATATATATGTGTAGAGGTATCAGTACCGTGTTAGCCGAGCTTCAATAATCAAAAAATAAATAGATGATACCGTTCTGTGGCTAACGAAATGCTTTTATTTGTGCGAGCTTTCGAGATACACTGATCTCTTCTTCCGGCGATGTTACAATGAATGAAGCAAGCAAAAGGTATACTTAAAAACAGTGTCTCTTGGAATGTTATCTGTGCTGGTCCTTCCCCCGGTGTGGATGTGTTTTATGGCTGGAGGTGTCAAAAGGTTCCTGAAAGCAAGTGATGTAAGAGTGTGTATTGTATTGTATGTCTTTATTTATATAGCGCCATTAATGTACATAGCGCTTCACAGTAGTAATACATGGGGTAATCAAATAAATAACAGATAATATAAATAACAGATCATGGGAATAAGTGCTTTAGACATAAAAGTAACATTTCGGAAGAGGAGTCCCTGCCCCGAGGAGCTTACAGTCTAATTGGTAGGTAGAACGTACAGAGACAGTAGGAGGGAGTTCTGGTAAGTGCGTCTGCAGGGGGACAAGCTTTATGTATCGTGTTCAGAATATCCACAGTGCTATTCATATGCTTCTTTAAGCAAGTGTGTCTTAAGGTGGGTCTTAAAGGTGGATAGAGAGGGTGCTAGTCGGGTACTGAGGGGAAGGGCATTCCAGAGGTGTGGGGCAGAAAGTGAGAAAGGTTTAAGGCGGGAGAGGGCTTTAGATAGATCATTTATATTCACACAGATACACACACACACACTCTTACATCACTTGCTTTCAGGAACCCTTTGACACCTCCAGCCATAAAACACATCCACACGGGGTAAGGACATGCACAGATAACATTCCAAGAGACACTGTTTTTAAGTATACCTTTTGCTTGCTTCATTCATTGTAACATCGCCGGAAGAAGAGATCAGTGTATCTCGAAAGCTCGCACAAATAAAAGCATTTCGTTAGCCACAGAATGGTATCATCTATTTATTTTTTTATTTTATATATATATATATATATATATATATATATATATATATATATATATATATGGAAAGGGAAAAACACAGGCATAGATGTTAAGGCAAATGGTATAGCCAGATATGAGTAACAGGGACACAGAAAATAATACAATAATTGACCAAATAGTAACTACAGTAAGTTGGAGATGAACCTAAAAAATTAGAAAAGAGGCAAATATGGTGAAGTACATTTTGTATTGTGCAACAGCGCAAAAAGATGACAGCTACTTAAAAAGTAGCATATGTTTAAAGGCATGTAGGATCATGATTCTCTCCTAGCTGCAGTGATGTTTAACTGCTTGTACGGACTCCACGTGGAACGCCAAGACACAGAGTTGATATCCACACAATTGCAGCTGCCTCCAGTCTATTATTGTCTTATTCTCTGTGTCCCTGTTACTCATATCTGGCTATACCATTTGCCTTAAACAATATCTGCGCTTGTGATTTTCCCTTTCCCTATCTATTGTAACTATTGTGCATAGATTATACACCGTGCCAGCATTTATTGTTACTTTCTAATACCCATTGTTACATTTTGCGCACCCAATCACTTCTATCTAAATATTTCTCTCTCTCTCTATATTATATATATATATATATATTATATATATATATATATATTATATATATATATATATATTATATATATATATATATACACATACACACACAGTGTTCGACAAATAGGCATAACCACACGCCTGTGGCGAGTGGATTTAGGCCGCTGGCGAGCCGTGCTGCGGCTCTATAAATTCCCCTGCTCGCGCCAAATTTAAAAAAATTCATAAATAATCCCCCTCCCTGATTGAGTTGATGGGGGGGAACAGGGCCGGCAGGCAGCTCTGGGTTAGCCCCTTCCCCGGATCTACTCCCACCCCTGCCCCTGATCTCCTCCCCCTCCTGCCCCTGATCTCCTCCTCCTCCTGCCCCCCGATCTCTCCCCCCCTGCCCCCGATCCCCGCTTGCTGCCCGGGGTGGAAGGTAGGCTGGGGGGGGTGGGTTCCCGCTTGCTGCCCGGGGCAGGAGGTAGGCTGTGGGGGTCCCCGCTTGCTGGCCGGGGTGGAAGGTAGGCTGGGGAGGTCCCCGCTTGCTGCCCGGGGCTGAAGGTTGGCAGCAGCGGTGTCCACCTCTGAAGGGGGTGCAGCATCCGCTTCAGGGGGTGGGGTGTGCTGTGGTGCTGCGGTGCTGCGGCAGTGTCCGCTTCTGCTTCGGGGGTGGGGGGTGCTGCGGCGGTGTCTGCCTCTGGAGGGGGGCACCCCTCCTGCCTTGCAGAGGCCCTCCTGCCATGCGGAGGGCCCTGCTGCTGTGCGGAGGCCCCTCCTGCCATGTGCGACACCCTCTGCCTTGCAGAGGCCCTCCTGCCGTGTGGAGGGCCCACTGCTGTGCGGAGGCCCCACTGCTGCCATGTGCGACCCCCTGCCTTGCGGGTAAGAGAGTGTGTGTGAGGGAGTGACAGTGACTGTGTGTGTGTGTCTGTGAGTGTCTGCGAGTATTAGCGAGTGTGTGTGTCTGTGAGTGAGTGTGTGTGTCTGTGAGTGAGTGTGTCTGTGAGTGTGTCACTCTCTCCCTCTCCCTGTCACTTTCTCCCTGTGTCAACCTCACCCTCTCCCTGTGTCACCCTCTCCCTGTGTTATCATTGATGGTAATTTCTTCTTTCATAATGACCATCCCAGTCCCATTTTCATTTCTTCAACCTTGTGAAGATGTCACCGACTTTTGTTTACTTCTGAACTTATTTCTGCCTCTTCAGGTAATGTCCATCATACATCTCTCCATACATCCTTGCAGCTTCTGAATTATTTTCACATTTAGGTTCAAAGTTTCACATCCATACAGTACTGTATGTGAACATAGGCAGAATACACTATTCCAACACTTTCCTCTTGAGGCACAGAGGAATGCTCCTTTTAGAGAATGTCTTGTTTCTTCCACATGCACCCCATCCCATCTTTATTCTCGTATTGATTTTATTCACAAGTTTCCCATCAATTGATACTTGTTTGCCAATTTAGATATACCCCCTTTTCTCTCCTCTTTCATATTGCCTTATGACAAAGATATTACCACTGCTGCTGTAAACATGAAGAATGAGGACTCAGGCACTTCGAGGTACCAAATAAAAAGATGATGGCCATCATAAACGAATGCGGATACCACAGAGGACTACGACGCATGCGCAGTGACTGAGACACAGTCCGCGTCATCATGCGGCCCATGGAGAATCTAACAGGAAGAAATCGGCATTCTGAATGACTGCGCATGCGCGGAGCATTGAAACGCACAGCGCTGTATGCGTTTCATCATACAGGATAAAGAGTGAGCTCGTCAAAGACGGACTGCGCATGCGCAGACACTGAAATGCATTGCGTTCCACTACACAGGACCCAAGAAGATGACGTCATCGGACATGGACGCAGCATAATGAAGATGGAGGAAAAATCTGCGGAGGCAGCCTTGAGGCAGCTGAATAAGATGTTATATGATTGCATCATGGGTGTGGACATTGGAGGAATGGAGATATGCAGCACATGTTCTCTATCTTTGCTAATTGGACATATTGCATTATGGGGATTAGGGTGCTGTTTAAATGCTGCCTTTTGGGATTGTGTGCTATGCCACTGTGTCACTTGATAAAGACATTTGAGGTTGAAACGTTGTGTTGGCTCAATAAATGAGTTTAGATTTTCAGAAATCCATTGTGCCCCATGTTCCTTCTACTACTCAACCATACAACCACAGCCATTAACTCACTTAACCAAGAATAAGTTTAGATCAGACTTTTGGCCCTACAGAATGGAATGGCTCTAGAGTATAGTTTAGCCTCAAAGGGAGGTGTATGTATGCGCCCTGTTTAAAGAGCAATATTGTGTATTTATCCAAGATTCAGGATCCGTTGGGACTTGGTGATTGGATTGGCTCACTGGGGGCGAAGCTGGCGAATGCTTTTGTTTGTGTGTTTGTCCTACTCATTACTCTCTATGTATGTGTTATGTGCAGCAAACTTTGATCCAGAAGTGCGTTGCACCCCCACCGACGCTATGCCTCTTTTCATTGATGAAGATGTCGGCAGTCCCCCAGAAGAGACTGAAGAAGAAATCAACTGGGATGACATAATGGCTGGAAAGAAATCAAGTTATGCACAATAGGACCACTTTTTGATCCAGCAGGACTATGAAATGGTTAACCGTTCCTTAAATAGACTGTCTCTTAAGGATAAGATGGGACTGAGAAGATTGGATATGAGGATATGAAAAAGGTGGGAGGTCACCCAGTGGTGTGCGTCCACCACAAGGAAAGGATCACAAGTCAGCCATTTCTGACCATAGCAGCCATTGTGTCTGTTTTGCCATTCTAAGTAAATGCAGTGTGAAAGATGCATGCAAGCAGGATTTTTGTGCAGTCGCTCCTAGTAGAAATTAGCCCCCACCAATTCTCAGAAATAACTTACCCTTATCGCCGCCATTTTTTGAAACTTTTTTTTTTTTAACTTTTTTTAAATGTATTTATTTAATTAACTGGCGCCCGGCCGGAGTCATCGCGGGCCGCACAGAGAGCCCAGGCGGGCCGTATGCGGTCCGCGGGTCGTATGTTGTGCAGGCCTGCCCTTGACATAAAAGGGGTTCCTTGGTCTGTCAGTATTTCCTTGGGAATATCCACCCTGCTAAACATCAGCATTAACTCCTTTGCTATGGTTTTTGCAGTGGTATTACATAGGGGAATTGCCTCGGGATAGCAGGTTGCATAGTGCAGAACAACCAGTATATACTGATGCCCTCTAGTGGATTTTACAAGAGGGCCCATCAAGTCCATAGCTATCCGTTCAAAAGGTACATCAATTATAGATAGGGGCACTAGGTGGCTATGGAAAGCCGTGAAAAAGGGGCCAAGCGCTGACACTCAGGGCATGAGGAGCAATAGTTTGTTATTGCAGCAAGCACCCCAGGCCAGTAAAAACCTCTAAGGATTCTCTCTCTTGTTTTCTCAACTCCCAGATGTCCTCCCAGTATGTGGCTATGTGCAAGGTGTAGTACAGTGTTACGGAAATCTTGGTGAATCAGTAACTGCTTAGTGATGGCTGAGTCCTTTTTCCCTACTCTATAAATTAGGTCATTTATCACTTCAAAGTAGGGATTAGGCAACACGTTTTCTGGCTACGTAGCAACCCACTCACAACCTGGACATTATCTCTAGCAGCAAATAGAGTAGGATCTTCCCATTGGCACTCTTAAAATTAACAGGACTGACTCCCAAATCCAGCAAATCATCCTCCTTCTCTGTGCTAGTACCAGGCTCTTCACTGCTGTCAACTTGGTTGTCCCCTACTAACACCGGCAAAGAGCAGTAATTTTTATGGTTTCTCTTCCCCATTACAACCCTGGTCACTCTCCAAATCAACCTCAGAAAACGGAAAGACATGTTCCTCACTAAATTGACCATGTTCTAATGAGCCTTGGGTTGCCTTCTCTATTAATGACCGTAACTCTAGAAAGTTGGGGAAATCTCTATCGAGCACCACGTCATGGGCTAATCTGGGTACTACACCCACCCGGTAGGTAGGGTACCACACTGGGTTCCAATATTTACCTCAGCTGTGGGATATTCCCTTTTATCACCATGAATGCAAATAATTTCTGTTTTCTGTATATTATCTATGTTCACGGTAGGTATTACAGGCTTTGCTACGAAGGTGACCATACTTCCTAAATCAAGAAGTGCTCTAGGCATTTTCCCATTCACCTTCACATAGCACAAATGAAAATTATTACACCATCATTATTAGTAGATCCAATACATCCCCAAAATGAGTATGGTCCCATATTTTCACCCACATTGCATTCCATGAGTTCATCTTTAATTGTCCTTGTCTATATGACCAACCTCATTACATTTAAAATATTTTATAACATAATCTGACCCCCAACAAGTTCTTTTCCCAGATCTGTTACGTCTGAATGCGCCCCTGTCTCCTGGAGTAGTGTCCCTGGGATCTTGGGACTATCCCTGTTGCTCTCCAGTTTCCCTTAAACCCTGAACAGTCTTACCAGGTCTTGCAGGATCCTGGGCCTTGGCATTGCAGGTTTGTTCAGCTGGAGCAAGGCGTAGGAGTTTTCCTGCAGCAACATATCTCTCCACCAAAGCAATCAGCTGGTCCGCTGTAAGGGGTCACTTTGACTGACCCACCGACGTAGGGTAGCAGGGAGGCCCCATAGAAAGTGTTCCATCACTAAAAGCTCCACAATGTGGCTGGCTGAATTAACCTCAGATTGAAGCCACTTTTGGGCAAGGTGTATGAGGTCAAACATTTGGGATCTTGCAGCCTTGTCAGAGGAATACAACCATAAGTGGAACCTTTGAGCCTGTACTGCAGCGGTCACTCCCAGGCATGCCAGAATTTCATCCTTCAACTTGTAATCGCTGGCTTGGGTCGGTTCTAGGTCATAGTAGGCCTTTCGAGGTTCTCCGCTCAGAAACGGTGCCAGTATGCTTGACACTCAGCTGCCGTCCATCCCTCTCTTTCTGCTGTATGCTCAAATGCCAGAAGGTATGCCTCAACATCATCTGTTGCAGTCATCTTTTGAAGGTAATGACTGGCCCGAATCACCATGGGTCCTTAGTGTCCCCGCTCAGCCTCTCAGACACAGTCTGGATCTCCTGTTGCAGCTTACGGGTGGCACCTTGTTGTTCCTCACAGGTCACTGAGTGCCTCAGCGTGTATCATGTTGGTATTTTGCTGTGCAACTGTAGCCTGCTGTTGGGCAGTGATAACTGCAGCAGTAGCCTGCTGTTGGATAGCATTAGTCTCTTGCTGTGCAGCGATAGCTGCAGCGACAGCTTGCTGTTGGGCAGCGTTCGTCTGCTGCTGTGCAGGTGCAAACTGGATCAATGCCTTGACAACTTCCTCCATGGTGAGTTTGAAGTAGTTTTATACCCTCAGACATATAATGTGGGTGCCCTCATTCGCCACCAAATGTGACAAAAAAACCTTTTTGGCTGAAGGGTTCTTGTCTGGGTACCTTAAACCCCACTGTCTTTTAGGGTAAAGCCCAGTCACAGGACCATCCAGATCTGCTTTAACTGCTTTAATTTCTTTGTCACTCCAGCAGACAAAATCAAGACAAACAAAAGAATCAAAGCAAATCCCAGCTCTATCTGAGCATTAACTAGACAGCAATTCTCCAGCAATCTTTGGGTGGCTTTCCCACTTACCAAACAATGAAACCCAGATATCATAAACCACACCTGTTGCAGGCCAGTGCCTGTCTTTAGCATCCAGCTCTCTTAGATGAAATGGCAGGAGAACTGATCCAGCCTGGCCATTCTTACACTCTGTTAATTAAGGGCAGGTGATCTGCACCTGGCTCTGCTTGCAGAACCTCCCCTAGACCTTTAACCCTTAGTAGTGAGAAACATATTTGGCCAAAGCAGGATAATATATATAATATAATATATATATAGCAACAGAAACAAAGAACAAAAAGAATCCCAAAGTTCTTTGTTTCTGTTGCCATATATTTATTATCCCTAGCAAAGCCAGAAGTGTTGACTTTTACACTTTATTTGACTGGTTTTAGCACTTGTTATTTATGGTCTGTTGCAGGCTTTCTTTGTGTTATATATATATATATATATATATATATATATATATATATATATATATATATATATATATATATATATATATACACACATTGTTTTTAATTGGACACATTTTCTTTAATAATTATGGTGTTTTCTACACTGCTTTTGCCTCAGTTGTATTGTTGGGAGACAATATACAATGTTCAGGAAATATACCTCTATGTTGTTTGCACTTTTTGAAATTTTGATGGTTACTGAATGACCATGGTTAGTCAACATTATTGACTATCCTCATATCAAAAATAGTTGTACTATGCAGATTCCTGTTTCAATATGATCTACATTATTCTTTAACTCGAGGCAGCATTTCCAGCAGGAACATGATTCCTTTTTTAAGCTTCATTTGGAGATATGTTTTATATAAAACACATATAATAAACAGTATAGCTGTATTTACTTAGAAACAAAAGATCAACAAAGAATGTTAAAAGCAGGAAAAGAGCAGCAAGAGAGCCAGGGGAGTAGTGTTATGTTAGTGTAACACATCATAACACTGAAAAGTAAATACTGAAATAAACCAAACTTTGATTTCAGTAACAAATACACATTCTGAAAATCAATAGTATTCACTTTCCCCATGCCTTCATGGATAAAATGTTCTTGTCTTTGCCTAGCTCTATTTGAAATACTGTTTACAGTACAGTGAACTATAGCAAAGTGATAAAAAAAAAGTCCTATAAGAATGCTACATCTGGCGACCTCTCCGTGGCTTTTCACTATCCCCATCCATCCAACTAATGCAAACCTTATGTCAAAAAATGCCGATGTTCCCATTTAACTTTAAAAAAATGTGTAAATGTCTCTATTTTGCAGCAAATGCACGCAAAACAACATGACCTAAACTACACATATCTTTACATTTCAATAACTCGGCTATAGTCAGTGGAAAGTTTTTTTTAGGCAAGATACTCTGTCGTTGGATTTTGAAAGCAAATCATCATAGATTGTGATTATGCAGCGTCTAACAGATTAATAGCATATTCTGAAGCAATGCAGTGTTTTCCTATAGCAGCCCTGCAGCAACATCTTTTAATAAACAAGCTTAGTACCAAAAGGACAAATCAAGAAAGAGAGACAAAAACAGAGAGTACTTACTTAGTGGAAAAAGGGACGGGAATCTGAGAAAGGAAGTGTTGCTGGGAGGTTTAATGGCTTACAGATGCTTGCTAGATTCTTGCAGACTCAAAGCATACAGCTTTATTGGTAGGAAATTCTAAACTCTTTAGCAACAGTAGACAGCTCCTTTATTCATTTACTACAGTACGGTCGCCTAAAGCATCTATACTTTTGGGTTCATCCTGGGCTGAAGTCTTCATGACTAGTTAAAAAAAAAAAATTCAGGATACACATTATTTATGTCAAATGTTTCTGTTTTGTTATTTAAGTTTAATGGTTTTATAGAAACCCTACAAAAAATGCAAAGTCTGAGCATAATAAATTATTCAAATATATATTGAAATTGAATATTTATACATATAAAAGCAGGAAAAAATAATACTAATTATTATAATAATGTTACCTGTTATCAGATCTTTTAATTCCTGAAATCATAAAAACAGGCCATATAAGCCAGTGATTTGCAAGGGCAGTAACTGAAGAAGTGAGGAGGCACCCTCAGCGTTTACTTAACATCCCTTTGTCTTTGATTTGCAGCTGTTGAGAATTTAATGACACGCGTGCTGTAGATTATATATATATATATATGTAAATATACTGTATGCTCATTTGCATGTCTTAGGCAGGTCTGCAACCCCACCTTTCACCGTTATCACCCAGCACACAGCACTTCCACTGCAGCAAGGGATTCTGGGAAATGGCATGCAAATGAGCACACAGTGCCACTTTTTGCTTCAAAAACCATTTTATACATGGTTCCCTATAGGCTATGCATCTTAACCCTGGCAGTGCTCAAAGCTGTGACCATGCAGCAAGCTTAAGCCAATAGGGAACGATGTATAAAATAAAAATTAAATGTAAGAAGCTTCATTACCTTAGCAGCTAGCCGCTAAGGCAATGAAGGGGTTAAGGCCCAATAGAAGGTTTATTGGGGGCAGATGGGGTGAGTGAAGGGGGAACTTGGCCCTTCACTAACCCCCTCTGCCCCCAATAAACATTACAATATGTACTACCCACCAATACTCAACCTACCCACCCCGTGCCCCCACATAAAAACATTTTTTTAATTTTTTTCTGCCAGGATTGATACCAGAGGCTGGCGGGGGCCTCCAGATGGTCCCCATGGGTGTCTGGGGGCCCCCCAGGGATTCTCAGGTAGTCACTGCGGGTGTCTGAGGGTCCTCAGGTGGTCCCCATAGGTGTCCAGGGGTCCTCGGGTTGTCCCTGTGGGTGTCTGGGGGTCCTCGGATGGTTCCCGTGGGTCTTTGGGGGCCTCGTGGTGGTCCCTGCTGGTGTCTGGGGGTCCTTGGGTGGCCAGCGCGGGTGTCTGGGGGTCCTCATGTGGTTCCTGTGGGTGTCCGGGGGCATCCAGGTGGTTCCCATGGGTGCCTGGGGTCCGGGTTTTTCCCACAGGTGTTCGGGGGCCTCCAGGTGGACCCCTCGGGTGCCCAGGGGGTCCTTGGATGGTTCCCACGAGTGTCCGGGTGTCCCCGCTGGCCTGCGGTTTCAATCCTGTGCATAAAAAAATGCAATACATTCAAATAAATACACACCCCCTCCCCCGCCCCAATTACTATTATCCAGATATGGATAATAGTGCATTTGCCCATTTAAAATAAAACATAAATCAGCAGCATAATTTAAATTAAACTGGCACTAACCCCTGCCAAGATGAAGGCTGTGCTCATCCTTACCCCTGTCCTTGTCCTCCGTGGGCATCAACAGCACAATAAAAAAATATAATCTAATGGCCTCTAACTCCTTAATCAATTTAGCGGTTAGTTACTGCTACAGTAATTAAGGGGTTAACCCACCCTCCCCCGCTGACCTCCCACCCTACCCAAGGACTCCCCTCCGCTACCTATTGATTGGCACAGTGTTAAAGCATGCCCAGCAATACTGTAAATGGGAAAGCTAAAAAAATTAAAATAAAACACAGTATTACATAGAAAATAAAAAGCCATTAAAAATGCAAAAAAAAAAACAATTGATTGGCATAGTGGCACTCCCATGCCCTGTGAGCACGAGCTGCCACCATGCCAGCCAATATACAACCTGCCAATCACCAAAACAAGCCTAAAATAAATACACATTGAATTTTAATCTTAAAAATGCCAAAAATACAGTCTGCCAATCAAAACAATTGATTGGCATGGTGGCACTCTCAAGCCCTGTGGGCATGAGCTGCCACTATGCCAGGCAACATGCATCCTGCCAATCTTAAAAAACAACCATCACATTTAAAACACATTCAATTTAAAACACCAAAAAGGCCAAAAAACAATTGGTTGACAAGGTTGCACACCCATGACCCATGGGCAACCTGCAAAAAATAAAAACATGCATAAAATAAAAACCACATTGCATTGCCAGAAATATAAAAATGCCCCCCAAAAAAACAATTGATTGGCAAGGTGGCACACCCATGCCCTGTGGACATGAGATACCACTATGCATACAGTATGTAATTGCAATCTAAAAAAACAAAAGCCATCTTTTTCTTACTTTATGATGTCTTCACCCACTGAATCCGACTCCAACAGCAACACCAGCACCAGCAGCAGCAGCAGCACCAGCAGCAGCAGCAGCAGCAACTCCAGGTCAACTACGGAATGATCAACAGCCACGGTCCACAGGTAAAATCTTTAAGTCTTTTCTTTCTTTTCTTCTCCATCTGTAATTTGTAATCCATGTTGGGGTCTTCTTTATCTTCATCTGTACTCAGCTCCCCTTTCTCTTCAAAGGGCAGAAATTCACTTGGAGTGTAAAAAACTTTGAGAGACCTTGGAGAACACTGGAAAACACTCTATCTAATGGGCGCAAGGGGTTTTAATACCTCTGACTTTCATTAAAATAATACTATACCCCAATCCAAAGCGTGAGAAATGTTTCTGTCGTGAATCAGAAACAAGCTGGTAGACACAACAGGGTTACCTGGAAATCTGAATGAACCAAGGGGCATGGGCAATTTGGTACCTCTGGCCCTGGTTCCCTCAATGCCACCCGCAGTGACAGGCTCCTGCCAGTCTGCTGGGCTCAATAGAAATGCAAAGGGCATCCATTGATCTCAGGACATGGATACTTGTCCTTCCCTCCTGTCTAAATGGTCTTGACACCTCAGACACATCTGTATGAGTAGACACAGTGGCACCCAAGTTGGTAGCCCACTTGCTCACTCAGAACACTCGCTCTGAACGTCCCAGCTCATCTCTGTGCACAAACAGATATGTTTATAAAACACACTGTCCCATAAAATATACACTTTCAAAATATCCTAAGTCTTTTGGTTATAGGAAATAGAATTAGAAGCTGCACATTATTTCTTACTAGCCTTATTCCCCGCACTCTATACAATAAACTTAGCACTAGACTTTTAAAAGTCCCCTCATAACCTTGTAGATGGTTGGAGTACCCCCAGAATACCGGTTCTGGGTGACCTGGGCATTTACTGGGTATCCCCATTAACCTAGGGACCCCTTGACTGTTTCAGGAACACCTCACATCCCTATGCCCCATTTACCTTTCTGGGCTGTGCTGAAGCAGGGACCCCTAGTGGTGAGTTGCACAAGTATTTTCAAGGGGAGATATTACTGACAATGTGTCTACGTGCACCCAGGCATCCGACCTGATTCCTGGGTACATTTTTAGGGGAACCAGCAACTCTGGGCCCTGACTAGATAGACACAATCTGACAACACTTTCTACACAAAACCCCCACTGAAACTCACACCACAGCAATCCCTGCTTGCTGGCATCCCTGGAAAGGTAAAAACATAAACATTCTTTATTGTCGCATAATTACAGGTAATGCTTTTACAGCAGTTGGGTCCAAGATCTGACACTCCTGAACCCCAAAACATGGATCAGAGGTAACCAAATGGGCTTAACCTTTATTAGTGAGCCTAGCTATCTATTCACTGTTACAGTACTCCACTAACAACTGTAGCTCAACCTGAAAAAGTTACATTTATTACACTGGCGACACACTTTATTCGAGCTCGGCTAGTCCCACGAATTCGGGTATACCCGGGTGTATTGAGGTTTGTGACTGTTTTCTGCCCGAGTGCATTGAGGTATTTTCCAGGCAGGGATTGAAGCATTTTATTCCCGCTGGCTGCAATACTGCACAGTATATATATACTGCATTACAATTCATGAATTTATGCCATCTGGTAGACACGCGAAGCATTGCAGCCTATTAAATCCTAATCATTATCATTTAACAGATCAGCCGACCGTCAGCCAGGCATGAACCCAGGCTGGGAAGGCAAACACAACGGGGCTTGTCAGAGGTGAGGAGCGGCGCATTCCAGGTATCTGCCAGGTACATACTGGGTATTTGCTCGAATAAAGTGTGTCGGTGCAGTACATATCTCTATCGTCTATCCTTCAAGCAGTTTTTAATCCAGGTACAAGCATGTATGCCGAGTCTAATTTTCTTTATTTTGTACATTAACCTCGTGTGGAACTGTATTAAAAGCCTTTGCAAAAACACATCAACTCCATTACTCTGATGTAAATTCCAACTGACCTCCTCAAAGAAACTAATAAGGTTAGTTTAGCATGACCTACTGTACACTTCATAAAACCATGCTGACAATTACTTATAATTGTGTTTTCCATTATGTATTCCTGAATAATATCCCATACTAAACCTTCAAGTGGCTTCCCCATTATTGATGTCAGGCGTACAGGTCTGTAATTCTCCGGTTGTGATCTAGCTCCCTTTTTAAATATAGGCACCACGTCTGCTTAATGCCAATCTTGTAATATTGAGCCTGTCGACATGGAGTCCTTGAAAATTAAATGTAATGGTTTGGCCATTACTGAACTTGACTCCTTAAGAACTCTTGGATGTATGCCATTGGGGCCAGGTGCCTTATTTCTTTAATTTTATCAAGTTGCCTATGCACTTCTTCCTTAGGCCGCGCTTATAGTGGCGACGACGCGGCGTCGCCCGAAAACAAATGCATTGCCGCTGCCGTGTGCGCTTATAGTAAGCGCGACAGCGACAATGCGACAGAGCAACGTCGCCGTTGCGAAAACAGGTAGCCGGCAAAATTTGATTTTTCAAGGGGTGTCGCCTCATGTGACGGCCCTTGAACCAATCAAATGCCCGGAAAGCCGCGCCGCAGCCGCTCACGAAATATTACTTTCACTTGTGGCGATGGGTGACGTCACCCGTCGTCACCATCGACGGCACTATAAGTGTGGCCTAAGTTGTATTGTATGTCTTTATTTATATAGCGCCAAAAGTGTACTCAGCGCTTCACAAAGAATACAGTACAGGGAATTATAATTATACAATAAGTGCAGCAAAATCAGACAATAGGAAAGGAAATCCCTGCCCTGAAGAGCTTAAAATCTAAGAGGTTTAATGGGAAACTTACAGAGACAGTAGGTGAGGGAGTAAGTGCCGAAGATGGCAGTGCTTGGTCACAATGGGTGGTAGGAGTGACAGAGTGTGGGACAATAGCCATGAGTGCAGGCTATTGGGATACTTGATTTGTGGAGTGAGATTTAAGGCTTGTCAGTATTAAATGAAAAGGTTAACACCATTTACAGGGGAAGAGATGGCAGGGAGGCATGAGTGAAAACAGGTGTGTGTGTCTGGCTTCAGGCTATGGGGAGATCCCCAGCAGCGGGAAGGAGTAGATAGAGGGTGTGAATAGAGGATTTGTGGGGGTGTTTTTTATTGAGGGGTATAGAAGTTGTTGGGAGAGAGGTGTATAAATAATGGTGCAGTGGGGAATGGGGATGTTGGAGAGAACAGAGACATTCACAAAGGAGTGAGAAAACAGTAAACAGAAAAAGCAGTAGGGAGGGCATAGTAAGATGCAGGAGGAGAGACTAAATGTTTGTGAATATAGAGGTTATTGCTTCCTCCTGCGAGTCACGGTAGCTTGTGCAGGGTTATAATATAACACCAAATCTCTGGGTTGAATTGAATACGACTAAGATATGATAAATAAAGTTTATTCCTTAAAAAAGATGAACACACAGAATATACAAATAACACACAGAATATGAACACTTACGTGGGAAGGGGCAATGAAGTAATCTGGATCTGAATTAGCAATTCATCAGGCGATCATATATCATTCAGATGTTGTAACGAAGACACTGGGCATAGGGCTTACACTCGTTTATATGGGATTTAAGCCATATCCCTTAACATTGGGTGTCAGGTATTGGTTAACAATTACCTACACCCAATGACCCTTTGCCAGCTAACGTGGGAAGTACTTTGGTACCTGCCACCAGGTAACTGGCACATGCGCACAATTTCTTACTCTGGGTCTCATTTTCTTAACCTCACACTAAAGAAGTGGCGCCTCTGAGTCTGGCAGAAGAGGATCTGGACAGGAAAACCTTTGTCTGCAAGTGTGATCTATAACACCTACAGAACCACTCAAGTCCTGCTCTTCCCCGCCATAGCATACACTACCGACACACTTTATTGAAGTGTGGTCGGTACCGCAAGCCGGGAAATCTCCCGGCTTGCTAGTGGCCGCCCCTCGGCGTGCCGCGCGTCATAGACGCGCGGTCACGCGTCATCGGGAGCGTGCGCCCGCTGCACGCGTGTCCAGGGGCTCCCCGAGGGAGCCCTGGTGTCCCGCGATCGCGGGACAGCGGCAGGGGGTTCCGGGGGACCCGGCGGACCCGGCAGCGGTAGGGAGAGCGCCCCGATCGGAGGGCGCTCTTCCGCTGCTTCGGCGTGCGCCCGTCACACTCGGGCGCGCGCCAGGCTACTGCTGCGGCACAGAACGGGCAAATGCTCGAATAAACTGTGCCGCAGCAGTATACAATCAGGGTGGGGGAGCCTTTGATCAGGGGCCCTGGTGTAGACATTAACATACTGCAGGGCCAGTATCTTTCGCGGGCTTTTAACTAGGCACCAAATACAGTATATTTTCACAATCATATATATATTAAAATAATCTGTTCGGCTGGGCCGAGCGGGCTACAAGTTGCCAGATCCTCATGCCGGAGAGGATTCTACACAGTGGCCAATTTTCAGCTCGCTGGGACCCACCGAACCGGAGTTACAATATATGACTTTAAATGCACATTTACAGAAGTTGCAGAAACCCGAATTAAACAATTAACCATACTCCGTTCTGTTGCTCAGAGAGGGTCAGGAATTGCCATGCAGTCATGCCGGAACCATGACTACATGGTGGCTAAATCTCAGCCCTCGGGTCCTTACAGAATCGAGTTATGGGTTCCAGGTTTTTACCATTTTTAACTTAGCCGTTTTTACCTCACGGCTTTTACCTCCATTGGAATCAATAGGGCCGGTGCCGCCATAGGAAATGCATGTGCCGGCGCCACCATAGGATTCAATAGGACCTCCGCTACTATTGGAGTCAATGGGCAACCCACACTTTTTACAGTTTACCCTACTCCGTTCGGTTGAGGGGAGAGGGCTGGAAATTGCCATGCAGTCATGCCGGAGCAGTGACTACATGCTGGCCAAATTCCAGCCTTCTAGCCCCTACAGAACCGGAGATCTGGGTTTACACTTTACACACTTTCTTACTTAGTGTTTTAAAGCCACGCGGCTTTTCTCCGCCATTGCGGTCAATGGTGGGACCCTCATGGCCATTGACTGTTGGAACCTGCTGGGGTCGAGTGAGGAGTTCCTATGGGCTAGGGGAAAAAATTATTTTATTGCTGGTCGCCCTAGAACAAAAGTTTCACACGTTAATTTGTGGTGAACTTGACCGCAACCTAGATCCCACGCCAATTGTCTATGAAAGAGCTTGATCTCTTAATGTATCCGTTTTCGAGGTTTGCGGTTTGGCTGGCTGCCAGCTCATCTACGGAGGTCGGACTTGAGGAATCCCCATTGAAACACATTACTCCATTCACTTTCAATGGGGAAGCTCCGCTTCTCCTCTCGGGCGCCACCTGCAGGTCTTCTCAGGTATCGGGCACAAATCTGTGAAATCTCCATAGGATTGTATGGAGCTCCAATGGCGGCCTATGTAACAGGCTGCAAATGGAGCAAAGTCCTTGGCGCACTATCAAGTGCATGAACCTGATAAATTAGTCCTCTTTGTTGAAGAACTGGTTGGAAAATGTCCACAGTCTAACTTCCTGGTTTTCTTCTGAAGTTTGTTGATCTGCAATCAAAGAGAACAGGAAACCATTGCGCAGTATCTCATGTGTATTGAAGCCTCATTCACACAGCTGCTAGATACTTACATCTAGATGGGTGAATGCAGGCCTTGAAAGGTATCTTTAAACCGGAGATTGATATCTGTCACCGGGTTCCCCACTGGTGTTGCTCCCGCTCCATAGATGGCCGGTCCGCCCAATGGTACACAAAAGATAAAAGGCCCAATAGTGTGGTACAGTACAATTTAATAAAACAATAAAAAGACCAACATAAAATGCACTCACATGCTAGATGATCTAACTGCACGATTTACAATGTGCCGTCCGCAAGCATGAGGGGCTGAACCGTGATGTGCGTGGAGGCTGGATCCTGCGTGTATCTCCTCCTCGCGGCCGCAAATCGGAGCGCCAGGTCCACCTCAGATGTCGTCACCTCAAACAGCAACCTCCTCAGCTGGTACTAGCACGTAGCAATGCGTGCAGCTACGCTCCACCCTACGCGCGTTTCGTGACCTCTGACGTCACTTCCTTCCTCAGGGAGGAAGTGACGTCAGAGGTCACGAAACGCGCGTAGGGTGGAGCGTAGCTGCACGCATTGCTACGTGCTAGTACCAGCTGAGGAGGTTGCTGTTTGAGGTGACGACATCTGAGGTGGACGCGCGTAGGGTGGAGCGTAGCTGCACGCATTGCTATGTGCTAGTACCAGCTGAGGAGGTTGCTGTTTGAGGTGACGACATCTGAGGTGGACCTGGCGCTCCGATTTGCGGCCGCGAGGAGGAGATACACGCAGGATCCAGCCTCCACGCACATCACGGTTCAGCCCCTCATGCTTGCGGACGGCACATTGTAAATCGTGCAGTTAGATCATCTAGCATGTGAGTGCATTTTATGTTGGTCTTTTTATTGTTTTATTAAATTGTACTGTACCACACTATTGGGCCTTTTATCTTTTGTGTACCATTGGGCGGACCGGCCATCTATGGAGCGGGAGCAACACCAGTGGGGAACCCGGTGACAGATATCAATCTCCGGTTTAAAGATACCTTTCAAGGCCTGCATTCACCCATCTAGATGTAAGTATCTAGCAGCTGTGTGAATGAGGCTTCAATACACATGAGATACTGCGCAATGGTTTCCTGTTCTCTTTGATTGCAGATCAACAAACTTCAGAAGAAAACCAGGAAGTTAGACTGTGGACATTTTCCAACCAGTTCTTCAACAAAGAGGACTAATTTATCAGGTTCATGCACTTGATAGTGCGCCAAGGACTTTGCTCTCTTACTAACATTTCGGTTTACAGCTATATGGAATAGCTTGTTTATAGTCCTGGGCAGCCCATTCCTATACCCTCCCCTAATCTGATGGTGTGGGGTCTATATCATATAGTGGTTATCCTTAATACGTTTAACACATTTATATTGCCACATTATTTTATTTTTATTTTTATTTCACTTGTTGTATATACTAATTCACTATACACACAATTCACAAATAGGTTGAGCGCTTGGTTGTAGTTTAGTTTCTCTTTTCACTATAGGCTGCAAATGGAGACTGAAAAGGCGGGAAAGGGAACAAAGGGCCATAAACCTGTAAATACAATTAACCCTTTCCCTCCCGGCCTGATCCCAGTGTATGTGGTTGGTGCATACACTATAAGGGTAAAAACACCAATAATTGGAACCATATATACATCCAGCAAAGAGAACACATTTTGCCCTGAGGCAGGGGAATAAAAATACATGTAATCACTCTGACTGTGAGAACATGATAACCAAAGGGACATCCATTTTGGTTGTGAAGCAGGGGAACATATGTATTATAGGTACATTTTTGGTTAACCCCTCACTTCCCAGATGGTTACACGGGGTGCCTAATGGGGATGACCCCTATATTACTGGCTTGGCACCCCGTTACCGTCACACTGCGGAACTACTATTGCAATTGATTCTTCCCTGGTAAATAAAGAGGCAAATAGTCTGTTTAATACCTCTGCTTTTTCTTTATCTCCAATAATTTGACTGCCAATCTCACACTGAAAGGTTCCTATATTTCCTTTTCTAATTGTTTTGTTATTAAGGTTCTTAATTAACTTTTTAGGGTTGATCTTACTTTCTATTGCAATCCTTTTTTCATTATCCGTTTTTGCTAATTTGATTGCCCTTTTGCAACTTCTGTTATATTTCTTATATGCTGGTATGATTCCTCCATCCCTTCTGATTTAAAAAAATTAAATGCCTTCCTCTTTTTTTACATTTCCTCCCTACCTGTTTATTTAGCTACCTTGGTTTAGACTTATTTCTTTTATACTTATTACCAAGGGTATACACTGATAAGTGTGCTTTTCTAACAATATTTTAAAGACTGCCCATTTATCTTCCACTTTTTTCCCTGCAAAAAAACATCATCCCAAAGTATTACTTGTAAATTAGATCTCAGTTTAATAAAATCTGCCTTTCTAAAGTTTCAAGTCTTTGTTGAATCCAAGTAATATGTTTTTTGATAATTTATTTCAAATGAGACCATGTTATGATCACTGTCAGAGCTGCCGGCAGGGGTGGAGAGCCAGGACAAGTTGCCACCGGGCCTGGCTCTCCCTCAGCTGTGGACCTGCCTCACTGACTGTCCCACGCTGAGCTTTCGATGCCTGCACGCGGCAGCCCTATCTGATGTCAGCGCGTGCCGGAAGCAAGCTGGGGTATGTTTTTTTATATGTATTTGGGGGGGGGGGGGGGGGTTATATGTATTTGGGGGTGTTTTTTTAAAATATGTTTTTTGGGGGTAGGAATTATTTGGGAGGGGCGGTATTTTTTTGCATGTATATGGAGGGTGGGAAGGTTTTTTTTATCTGGGGTCGTGGTTTGTTTTGGTATGTATTTTGCGGGAGGAGATGTGATGGGGGAGTGAATGAGATGCAGAGGAGAGAAATACATGGGAAGATGGGGGGGAAATAGAGGGAGCTTGCAATGTGTGTAAAATTGGGGGGGCTCGCAAGACCGCTGACATGGGGAGGGGGAGGCCTAGCCGTAACTCTAGTCATGGGGCTCTGATCACTGTTACCCAAATGTTCCAGAACTTGAATATTCGTTATAACTTCTTCTACATTGTTTGATATTACCAAATCCAGTATTGCCCCTCTCCTGGTTGGTTCCTAAATAATCTGGGTCGTGTAATTGTCTTTACGCACCCCTCAAAAACCTGTTTCCTTTCATTATAATTAACAAACAAGGGGATCTGCACGCAGATGAAAGCTGCAGAATTTACTCTGCTCAAGTGAAAGGAGGGAAATTGATCCAAACAATTGCTGAAAGGGTGGTGCTCACAGGGAATGAATTGACAGTAAGTGAGAGGAAAGAAAGAATCCCTTTAGTGTGGCACTAAGGAGAGTGCACCCTAATTTAAAACTTACATTTTATAATATGGAAAATAGCTGAAGCGCTCAAATGCAGGTATATCTCAAAATAATAATAAGCCAGACCACTGTACCAGGGTACTAACAATTGATATAGTACCTATTGTGTCATATAATGGGTACTATCCTCCTGAAGACAGGTGGTGTGTGGTGCAACCCACTCACCATATGTCTCATTGGCAGGTTCCCCTGAAAAATATGCAAATACTCACATCCTGGTAGGGCAGGCAGGCAGGCTGTGCAGCTACTCAATGCAATACAGGGAAAAGGGAGACCAAAAAGCGCACCAGCACAAACGGAGCAGGAAGAAACCAGAACAAAAAAAATGATTAAAAGGGCACTTTAATGTGGCAAAAGACCCATCCAGATGGGTCTTTTGCCACATTAAAGTGCCCTTTTAATCATTTTTTTTGTTCTGGTTTCTTCCTGCTCCGTTTGTGCTGGTGCGCTTTTTGGTCTCCCTTTTCCCTGTATTACATTTTATAATAAACTGATTAAAATAAATTGTTTGGAGAAACCACATACAAAAAACAAACAAACAAATAATAATTAAAAGACGGAGAGGTGTGGTAGGGTGTTTAATGGAGGTGTAATTATATATAAATACCTCTTTAGTAAATCTTAATAAACCCTAAAATGTGGGTGATCTCTATACCAAGGTAAGTATAGGTATATCTCTAAGCCCCTATGACCATTGCAATAAGATGGGGTGAAAGCAGTTGAATGTGCTTGTTAGCTAGATGAAAAGTGAGGCTGTATACAGGGATGGCTGAGTTCAAATAGCCACTACACACCTCACTCAGTATATAAATATACTCTACTATAAGCTCTGATATAATTCCAACCAGTCTATTGTAAGACCAGCCACACTCACTGCAGATATAGGAGAGATCAACCCTAGAGTCTGAGTGCTCTTGCTGCCCACGGACGCAGTCTATGAAGCACTCAGACAGTGTATAGCCCACACCTCACCGATGAGCCGACGTCACGTGACGGTGACGTCAGACGTACCCTACGTAAGTTTCACCGTAACTGGCTTCATCGGGGGCGGGTTCCAAGTGATCTTGCTTAGTTTTTATTGGTTCCTGTTGCTATAGCAGCAAATCGCAGGACTCTCCTGATTGGTTCTATCAGCCGGTTTATCGCGCGGCTTGATGCACTGACCCTCCCCCCTATGTGTAGGGGCGGGAGCTGTCTTCCTTTGCTGTAATAGCAAATTGTAAGGCTCCTCTGATAGGTTCTCCCGGATAGCCAATCACGCTGCTTGCTACACTGGCACTCCTCCCCGTGTGTAGGGGCGGGAGCTGGTAATGAATGGAGATGACTTCCTATTGGATGAATTCGCAGGTTATGTAATTTATAATGCTCCTGAGCCGTTCGCTAAGAGCCTGACCGGACTTAAGGTCAGGGACTCCTACCTGCTATGAATGGTTAATTAAAAAATTCACGTGACGTTGGCTCATCGGTGAGGTGTGGGCTATACACTGTCTGAGTGCTTCGTAGACTGCGTCCGTGGGCAGCAAGAGCACTCAGACTCTAGGGTTGATCTCTCCTATATCTGCAGTGAGTGTGGCTGGTCTTACAATAGACTGGTTGGAATTATATCAGAGCTTATAGTAGAGTATATTTATATACTGAGTGAGGTGTGTAGTGGCTATTTGAACTCAGCCATCCCTGTATACAGCCTCACTTTTCATCTAGCTAACAAGCACATTCAACTGCTTTCACCCCATCTTATTGCAATGGTCATAGGGGCTTAGAGATATACCTATACTTACATTGGTATAGAGATCACCCACATTTTAGGGTTTATTAAGATTTACTAAAGAGGTATTTATATATAATTACACCTCCATTAAACACCCTACCACACCTCTCCGTCTTTTAATTATTATTTGTTTGTTTGTTTTTTGTACTGTATGTGGTTTCTCCAAACAATTTATTTTAATCAGTTTATTATAAAATGTAAGTTTTAAATTAGGGTGCACTCTCCTTAGTGCCACACTAAAGGAATTCTTTCTTTCCTCTCACTTCCTTTCATTATAATGCTAATCTCATTGCCGCAGTTTATGTATGGATAATCAAAATCAAGCATTATGCAAACATGACCTAGTTTTGATGCCCTTTCCATTTGCCAAAGTATTTTGGCTTCCCGAATCTCACATATATTGGGTGGTTTATAACATACTTTATCCCTACAAAAATGTTCTTTGTACTTTTACTGTACCTCCACTGCTAATTTCTATCCACAAGGTCTCCACATTTTCATCATTCCCTTCATACACTGTCCCATTCAGAGGCCCCTAACAAATTGACCTGGTCAACTGTTGTATTGCACCTTTAAATAAACACTTAAATAGAAGTGGTGATCAAATCAATCTAATAAAAATGTTTATTACATCTACTTTTTATTTGACATGTCATTTCACCTAAAACTTATCACTAATTGCCCCAGACCTCTGGTATGGCCTTCACCCTCAATTTCTGACTAGCACCCTCTCTGTCCACCTTTAAGACCCATCTTAAAACACACCACTTTACCGAAGGTATGGGTAGCTCCATTGGCTGATACTATACATCTGAACCGCATTTACCATGGTCCCTTGCAAATGCACTTGCCATAACACCCTCCCTACTGGCTCTGTACATTCTCCCCAATTAGATTATATATAAAAGATTGTAGCTATAATCACATCAGAGTTTGGTATTGTAGGCATGGACACTGTAGTGGGATTAGACCCATTGTTGAGGAACCAGGGAGAGGTCGACCACCTGCTGATTGGACTTTCTCTGCAAGAAAGCTGTAAAACCTGTGGCTGTATCTGTGTCTATATTGTTGGTCTGTGGAAGGGGATTGTATCAGTATTGTTCTGGCACACCTTCGACCCCAGTAATCTCATAAACCAGGTCTAGAGCCATGTGCAGAGACAAGAAAATTGTACCTACCCAGACTAGCTGGCATCTCCCTGATTGGGTCAAGGGTATAAATACTGCTTTGCCCCAATCTCAAGAGTCATTCTCGCCTTGATATTCTTTGTGAATGCTGTGTGCTGACAGGGGACTGGCAGAGCCCCTGTAAATGAAGAGCTGACAGGGAGTCAGCAGAAGAGTGTGTGGAATGGAGAATGAACTCCAGAACCGGTGCTCTGAAATCACACACAAAGGCACTGTGGTAATGAATGATGAGTGTATCAATCTTGCAACAGTTCAAATCCACTTAGGTATAAGCATATAAAAAGAGGGCTCCGTACAGTATGTGCAATAAAGTCTTAATCCTCAGGAAGGGGGCTAGAATGTGGTAGGGAGCAGGGGTCAATAGAAGACACACAATATAGAGTACACTCCACCACTACCCTCACAAATCCTGGCGTCCAATGCACAGCCCAAGAGCCCCTGAGGGCGTATTACTCACCAAACTTGACCCGTAGATATCTTTGATCAAACGCTGCAAACCAGAATCTGATGTCTGTGCAATGTCGGCGTGCTCCAGCCTCGAGAAGTCAGAGGAGAAGAGGTAAGTATGGAGGTTCACTGCCATCCGTGTGGGTAATGAAAAAGCGCAACTGATAGGTTAAAAAAAGATAACTTTTAATGTGCACTAGACATATACAAACTAGTTTTGTATACAGTATGTCTAATGCACATTAAAAGTCAGCAGAAGAGAACTGAGGAGACCAAGTGCAAGGCTCTGGAGCATCCAGTGTTGCTGCAGTCTGTGTGTGCAGCATTGGCCTGAGCTGTTTGGAGGGAAGCAACAACTGGGAATTTAAAACTGCTAGCCAGCAGAGCAAGGCAGTGCTGCCAAATACTAGAAAGGACAGCGGCGCAAATTGGAACACGTATCGGGGTAGGCTTCCTGACAGAGATCCCCACACTTAGCACTTCAGGTTGTTCCCCCAGTTGAGCGAGTTTGAGTGTGTTTTATGTACTGGAAGTTTGTCAGAACTTTTTCTAATATATTCACTTTTGTTCAACTTTGCAGTTCTGTCTAGTGTATTGATCCCTGGTGTAATTGTTCTAATCTCCCATGTCAATATGTATTACTGCTCTGAAGTGCTACTGTATGTACTGTATATGGATAGCGCTATATAAATTAAACTATACCTACATATTATAAACATGTCTTCAGTTACTTTTTTAAGTAGCTCACACAAAAGAGCAATAGGTTACAACTAGCCATTATTAGGTACAAGACACAATAATCACAAACCCCTACGTCGAAAAAACAAGACACAATAAAACAGCTACTGTACCTGCAAGATGGGTACAATTTGAGGGCATCAGTTAAATCAGGAGTGTGCAATCTTTTTGGGTGCACCCCCCCTGCCTGCTCTCGCCCTTTAATGTATCCCCCCTGCTTACCTCGCGCGGCAGGGTCGTGTGACGTCACGTGACCCGCAGGGTCATTTGACGTCACGTTACCATCACATGACCATGCGGCATCATTTGCCGTCGCGTTGCCATGGTCACGCGTCCTGCAGCCAGTTGAACCTTGGTAAGTACAGGTTGCAGAGGCCCCGCGAGTTCCCCCGGCATTTAATTTAAATGCCTTGGGGAAGAGCCCTGCTACCGCCCCCACTCACCCCAAAAAATTTTTCCCCGGTTTGTGCACCGCTGAGTTAAACCATCCATCTAAATGCCTATCAAAAGGCCCCTTTCACAGCCAAGGGCTTAATTCCGCTATCTTAAGAATTGTTTGTGATGCTTAACTCTGCAGTGTTTTTTTTAAGCAGAAATCTAACTCAAAAAATTATTATTTTTGTACTATTTGAAAAAACTTGCCCTATATCATAATTTTGTTACATTTCTGTTTTCCATTACTGAGAACACGAGCTCGGAAAAGACAAAGTCCTGATGTAGGATAGAAATGGCCATTAATACCATAGGAATCACAAAATCCTATCAAAAAGTTAAATCTAAATAAATGTCTCTGCTTTGGTAATCTGTGTAAACTGAACAGACATTTGTTTTTCATAAACATGCTGCGTCATAATATATCCTTAGCCAATACATTTGTAGCCATGGCTGGTTTCTGGCTACCATTCTGCCCTCACTGGCATACAAGTCCTGGTAAGAGCAGGCAGTTCCAGTACTAATCATGGATTTTTCCCATACAAGGCATTCCCTTGCGTGACAGGGAAGGAGGTGGGATTAAGTCTGAGTGCTGCCCAATCCTAGGTTCAGACCTAGTACCTTCCCCCTACTGTACTTAAGGGAAGTACAACCCAAAATTCAGTAGTGTGTCTCTACCGTGAGAGAGACAAGGTATCACACTGGACTGCTCTGCACTGGCAGTTCCTGGGCCTCTTCCCTAAGGGGAGGAGTGAGTGATTACCTATTCCCCTGTTCCTGCTAGAGAGCTGGGGAAGAGCAAGGACTGCTGCGGGGGCCCTTGACCCATAGTGTAGGTCCAGGTACCATCCTAAATCAGAGACCAGAACAGAGACTGTGCCGTGTTGCTGTGAAGTGTACAAGAATAAAACCGGTTTCAGTTGAATATACCCCCGGCCTGGTGTGTGATCTTACTGGGGGGAGAGGTACATCTGGAGTTTATGGTAGATGGAGGTGCTGTATACCATGGAGTAAATGTTGGGGATGTACCCCAGAAGCCTGTCCTGCAGTGCCCACAACCATTGGCGGACAACTCAGCATTCTGTGAGCCAACATATAGCATGCACCATACACTGGGTAACAGGGGAATCTCCCAAGGAGTGGGAGAAACACTGTTACACATTTATGAGCAGTTTGCTACTTTAGGAATCTACGGATATCTACAGACATCATTTGAGGCCACAAACCCACAGTATACACAAGAATATGTTTTGGATCTAACAGACAGCTATAAATGAATAAGAATGTAGCGTCTTGAGAAATGAAAAACGTTTGGATTTACATTTATTGCTTTGAATATACAGGTAAACTAAAACTAGTTATTACGTTTCATTTATACAGCACCAACAGTGTACACAGTGCTTTACACGATTACAATACAGGAAAAATAACGTAGAAACAAAAGGGAGAGCAGAAAATACAGTAAATGATCCACATAGAAAAGTCTAAAGTATTAAAACAGCTATTATTTTTATTTTTTTGAATTATTAGAACTGGATGGGTCCTCAAAAACGAAACGGCGCTATATTCCCCAGATACTACCGATAAAATTAACTTGTGTTTCTTCAGGGCATTTACATGGCCATCTGATAGGGAGCCACAAACAATGATGTTGCAGCTTCCTATTGGCCCACAGAACCCACAAGATTTGCGGGACTTTTTGTTTCCTTTGGAGGGAGATGAAAAATGGTAATTTCCCCAGTGAGCATCTGGTGAACAGGGAGATCCCAGAGCTAAAAAAAAAATAGAGCCAGGTTTAGCTCACAGAAACCCCACATTCCCTCCTGGGTCGAATCATATAAAAAAATATATTAAAACACATTTGTCAATATTTTATCAAAAAGGTACCAAACCAAGGGAGTCTTCAATAACAAAACTGACAATTTATTGTTGCAGAGAATACTGTTTGCCTCACTTAACATATTTAGCAAAACATTTGTAGCCATGCATAATAATGGACTGCAGACATCTTCTCTGTTGGCAGTAAACCCTGGTAAGTACAGGAATGCCAGCAGTAGTTATGGAGGTTTTCCCACACACCCTGGTGAGGTGCCCTATGTATGGATGGGAGTGGCTGCATGCTCTGAGTCCCTGGATAGTGACCTCAGAGATGTGCCTGCCCCCTGAGATATATAAGGCACAACACTGTCAAGTTAGTTGTTGTTGCTGATGGTTTTGGCTCCTGTGAAAGGGATTGCAGGATAGCTTGGTGCCCACTTGTGCAGTAACTAGTGGCACGGGTTTTCCAAATCAAGCCTGTCAAGGCCACACTGTGTCCAGGGACCTGGCACAGGGGTGATCTCCCTACGGGGAGAGGGGATCCCACTCCAATTCGGGAGGGCGTACCTGGCAAAGGGACAGCACGGAGAAATGTGCGGCTAGAGCTGAGAGCTGCATGGGGCAGTCTACTTTATCGAGTACATCAATAAAGATGCCCTGTTTAAAGATACCCCCACTGTTTGAGTGTGAGATTACTCAACAGTGGATGAGACCACCAAGAAGGAGTTCCTCACCAGGACCATCTCCCTGCGGAAGCACAGATCCTGATGAAGTGGAGGCGCTGCACATGATATAGGTAGGACTCGCACCCACTACCTCAGCTACCTGTTCCTGATGACATCCCCTAATACCATCGTGCGGGAGACTCAGGAGTCCTGTTACCTGCAGGTGCACCACCATACACGATCACGTAATGGGGACCGGTTAGACCACACGGGCCAATGTGAGATTGGGTGGGTCAGACAGGAGGGAATACCCATTACATTTGGAGGCGCTGCTGAGATACCTGTCAACAGGACAGGCTTTTGCTAGGCACACTAGGAAACAGGGAGAGTGTCTACTGCCACTTTGTGCTGCGTGGGACGGAGCCAGGGGTAGTCAGGGAGCTCCTGGAGCTGCAGACCGCACAGACGACCTGGGATCCTGCAAGGGGTTAGTGGGTCTGGAGAGGGGGGCTATTGCTGTTCTAGTCGCCTTGAGGTAGCGCTGGGGGGGGACGCCTGAAGGGATAAACTGGTAACTTAGGGCAGGAATTCTGGAAGGGTCCGCGCTAGGCTAGCCAACAGTAGGTAGACGCCCAAAGTTCTGCATGGAAGAGCCAGAGTACTCTAGTCTCCATTCCAGACCCCTTACCAAGAGGAGTACAGACTGGGAGGAAGGAGATACAGTAGACACCGAGAGAGTGAGCCTAGCCTGAGGTAGTGCAACACGAGTCAGATCTACGTTAGGTAAACAAGGTGGTGCACAAGGCATTTTTATTGTATCGATGTGGTAGCTGCCCCGCAGAGCTCCATGTACAAGAATCCTATATTCAGTGGCCGAGAGAGAACCGCAAGAATGGAGGATCTGCTAGGCGCAGAAGGTCCAGGATGGCGGATGGAGGCCGAGGAAGAGATCGCACCTGTTCTGTGCGAGTTTGAGGAACAAGCTACAGAAGAGACTTTTGTGAGCCTGTTATGGAATGGCGTGAAAGCTGCGGCTGCGCTGTGTTTGTCCTGCTTATGCCCTTGGGATAGTAACCCCGAGGACAGCGAGGACGCCAGCATTGTAAGATGGGAGGAACGAAATGAACTTGCTTATCATTCGATACACAAACAACCAAACGCTACCTCAAATGTGATTCAAAGAGACAGTACGAACCAAGATGGCGGTTCCCGCGTTCCCGGGACACCGCGTGGGCCAGCTGCAGAGGGTCTTGCAACTTTGCAGTTTGCTGATTGTTGGCCAGGAGTGGCACCAACGCGAAAACCCCACCCTGTTGGGGAGTATGGCGCGAAAGCTGGAGCCGCTCCCTCATGGACTATGACCCCTGTGCTGGGTCAGCCTACAAGTATACGAGACCTCCCTCTAGTTTCAACCAGGGGGAGTGGTTTACAGTTCCACCGGATGCGGATGGAGAAGGTAGGAGGAGGGGTTGCCAAACCAGCCCCTGCACTCCCGTTGCGAAGAGCCATTGATCAGTACAGGCCATTGAAGAGAGTACTCCCGCTAGTGAATATGGCTGGTGTACCCGATCAAAAGGAACAGAGACCCTTGATCACCACGCATCCCTACTCGTCTCCAGGAGGCTTCCTGATCCTCCGGGTAGAGGGTGTAGTGACTGTGGCATGTCTCTGCCTGCAGTGCAGACTGCCGAGCGGAGCCGTGGGCAGTGAGGCCCGATGCCCTCATTGTGGACTGCAGTATCTGTGGCCCATGCCGACTTTTGTGCCAGTGCAAGCGGTGGAAGCCAAGGAAGATGTCCCTATGTTGGCAGAAGAGCTTCCGGGTGCATTATGGCGAGAAACCACGGGTCCCGAAGAACCGGGACCAGGGCGGGTTTTCAAGAAAGAAAAACATAGTCATCGACGGGGTGACAAGAGAGGGGCACATCGGCGATCACCTAATGGGATGCCCTGACCGAATGCGAAGCTAGAGTCCTCGGACGAGGAGTGCGCAAGGCTGTCGGATGCGCTGGATCTGATGCCAGAGTACCATACCAGTGGTACGCCTTGGATGAGATGCCATCCCTCGTGGTGTGGAGACACGGAGTCGCGTGTCACCGTTACCGAGACAACCCGAGCAGCGGAGTCCCACGGGCGTGGTGACTAGCGGTTCGGATGCAGGTCGATCCACCCCGACCCTACGGCATAGCAAGGCAAAGCCGTGTCTATCGCAGGCTCTGGGGGTGGTGAGCAAGGAAGAGCGGAGCCAGGCCCAGACGGGATCGCGCAGGAGCAGGGCATTGCCAGATGTCCTTGTGGAGGAAGAGGTCTCGATTGGGGACCCAACCCAAGATGGTGGCGAGGCACGTGCGTGCACGGAGAATGTTCCTGATGACCAGAGCGGGGTCGAGTGGGAAATGATCGCGCCTCTATGGTCGAGCAGCGGAAGCCGGTCACCTATGTCGAGGAGGAATGGGCGATCGATCTGGAGAGTAAAGAGCCCCAGCACTGGTGAAGAGGAGAGACTTTGTAGAGGAGCTGAGCCAGGTATTGCCGAGGAGCAGTTTGTAACCCTGCCGATGCCTACTGTCCAGCCCTATTCCCAAACCCCGTCCACTCCCAAAGTTAGCCCCACGGCCTTAGATAAAGTCCCTGCCCCAGTCATTTTCACGTTTGGGTCAACTTCTAGTCTAAGGTTATCAGGGGATTCCCGGGTCACTTCCGAGGAACGGACTGGAAGCCTGGACTGGGGAATGTCCGATGATGGGTCGGTGGGAGGAGGGAGGATTTTCCGACAAGTGTCGGTGTCTAGTGACTGTCCTAGAGCTATGAGTGTCACCATTGGGAATAAGTCACAGCGCTGGGAATTGCGGCACCATCTGAGGCTACCTCGGGGGTATCTTCTGGGGGGCCCGAAGAAGAGGAATCCCTACAGTCAGGTCAGGAAGAGCTCAGGGAGACTAGATGGTGGGCCCCTCTGTATGAGGGATATGTAGCGTGGCTTGACCGCACCCGATTAATTCTGGAAAGAGATGGGGTGGTGGATCATTGGTGGGCTACAGGTGAATTTGATGATGAGGCTTACCTTAGAGAGTTGCGAACGAGGTGGGGTAAGATTAGGCGAGGCTTAATCACACCAAAGGGTCCCGAGGGATTAGAGGATCCCGTGGAACCAGATGAGCCCCTGTCATGGGTGTTGCCGGGGAGGGGGGGATATGCTAAATTGACCCGGGCCTGCCGTGCAGAGCGAGCTATCGCGGCTAAATATAAAAGGTCTCATGGGCTTGAGTAACCTTATGTTCCAGAACCCCTTATGCGGGAGATCGAAGATAATAGAGAGAGGTGGCTCCGAAATGACATTGAGTATTATATTGTCAACAAGGGGGGTGCCATTACGGGCGTTCAGGCTGAGCAGAGAGTTTCTCAGTTGATGAGGGTATGGACTATCGGGCGTAGCATCTACATGCACAAAGTAGGGTACTGCAATGAGCGAGGTCTGCCCCGGGAGTACTGTGTCACGGTGACCGATGCAGATGGAAGGGAGGTGAAAAAGCCAGACCCTAGACACTACTATTAGGTTGCCTGAATAGGAAGAGACTGTGCTTAGTATAGCGCTCCCTGCTGGTCAGTGTGTGCTCTACGTTACATTATTATGGAAAATCAATGATGTTTGAAATCTAATTTGTGTGTTCTTTTGCAGTGTTTCCTAGCACAAGGTACACCAAATTTAGGTCCCAGCCGGGACGGTGGGGATTCACCAGGGGGAGTATGTAGCCATGCATAATAATGGACTGCAGACATCTTCTCTGTTGGCAGTAAACCCTGGTAAGTACAGGAATGCCAGCAGTAGTTATGGAGGTTTTCCCTCACTCCCTGGTGAGGTGCCCTATGTATGGATGGGAGTGGCTGCATGCTCTGAGTCCCTGGATAGTGACCTCAGAGATGTGCCTGCCCCCTGAGATATATAAGGCACAACACTGTCAAGTTAGTTGTTGTTGCTGATGGTTTTGGCTCCTGTGAAAGGGATTGCAGGATAGCTTGGTGCCCACTTGTGCTGTAACTAGTGGCACGGGTTTTCCAAATCAAGCCTGTCAAGGCCACACTGTGTCCAGGGACCTGGCACAGGGGTGATCTCCCTACGGGGAGAGGGGATCCCACTCCAATTCGGGAGGGCGTACCTGGCAAAGGGACAGCACGGAGAAATGTGCGGCTAGAGCTGAGAGCTGCATGGGGCAGTCTACTTCATCGAGTACATCAATAAAGATGCCCTGTTTAAAGATACCCCCACTGTGTGAGTGTGAGATTACTCAACAGTGGATGAGACCACCAAGAAGGAGTTCCTCACCAGGACCATCTCCCTGAGGAAGCACAGATCCTGATGAGGTGGAGGCGCTGCACATGATATAGGTAGGACTCGCACCCACTACCTCAGCTACCTGTTCCTGATGACATCCCCTAATACCATCGTGCGGGAGACTCAGGAGTCCTGTTACCTGCAGATGCACCACCATACACGATCACGTAATGGGGACCGGTTAGACCACACGGGCCAATGTGAGATTGGGTGGGTCAGACAGGAGGGAATACCCATTACACATGCAAGAGAGGTGCATGTGCAAAATCTTGTTTAATACACTTGCAAAATGGAGTAGCTAGAGGAAATGAAACCCATTCAAGCTCACCGTGTTTGCAAACATTGAAAATGTATACACATTTATAGCTATCGGGTTTTGGGGGCTGGGGCGGGGTAAAAGGCCTCAACCACCAAGATTTAACCCCCGGGTTGGGCTGCAAATTTAAATGATTTAATTAAAAAGTAACCAGTAAAGCATTTTACAATCAAACAGGGAGGATCAATGTTTATAACAGTTCCTAGCTGTGGTCATGTAACTTATGTTCTTAATTTATTTTTGTTTTTTACTTCCTTATTAGTAACAATGTCAGAGAAGCTATAAGGCAAGAAGGTAGAGCCATTCAAGAGTGAGACATCTTTTCTGCTACCACTGACTATAAAGTATGATTTGCAATGAAGTAATAAAAGACCATGACATGTTATTAGGTTGTTTCTACAGATGCAGCGGCCGTTATCCGAACATTTCACGATTTGTATTCCTGGGCATACCCAGGTCGTGCCACATGATTTCTTCAAACTTTCCCGCGTTAAGACACATGTTTGCTAATGCCAGCGCTGGCACATTGCTGGATTGGCATAGGTGTGACTGGTGTGATTGGCGGCAATCACAGCAGCATTCACGGAAGAATAACGAGTGAATGCCGCGTGGAGTACAGCAGTTCACGTAAACGGCTCCGTGAAATGTTCGGATAACGGCCGCTGCATCTGTACCTGTGCTACAGTCCTGTAGCGAAGTATCTTTATTTCTGCTGTGCTTTTGTCTTTGTCAGCTCAGATGGGTTCTTCTACTTTATTAAGTTTTATTGGTGCAATTACATCTGTACTGCTGTCTTGTATTGTAAGTATCTTGAAGTATGCTTTATTTTCTCCATTGTCTGCTCAAATAGTTTTCACTTCTGCTCTAAAATAAATTTCCTGAGAGATTACTAATATATTTCACAAATAGACGGCGAAGGGTTCACAAAACAGTTAGTTTGGCTTATAAATCAAACAATAATTTATCCTAACACTGGTGATACTTCAGCTAAGGGTGGGTCATTCATTTGGACGAATGCTGCGTTCCTAGCAAATGTGATTCAAAGCGGATTTGAATTATTAAGATTTTGTTGGCTCTTGTCTTTTACTGATCACAAAGCACTTAGTCCCATTTCAGGAATTATAATACGTTCCTGCCACCCACTGTTTTTCTACAAAAGAAAGAGATTCTTGTTACAGTAGGAGTTCGGCTCAGAATGAGTAGGATGAGATAAAATATCTGAATGCTGAGTCACTGAATTTCAAGAGCATTTTATTTTCCTGTCCCTGCTTTAGCTGAAATTACACTTCATTGCTGTCATAGGTGTCTACAATGGCAGCAAAAGGGGGGATTTATAGCCACTGTGTACCTTGATAAAGTGTTCTGCAGTACCTGCACCCATTGACTAATCCACGGTAAAAACACACAGGGGAGTATTTACTCACAGCAGAGTTTATTTTTCTATTACTCTTTAGAGGGGGTAGATGTATTAAAATGGGAAACTGCAGCCAGCAGTTGTAAATATTCTCAGGAGCAAGTAATGCTTTTTTGGATTTTGTTTTAAAAACTATAGTGGTAATTCTATGCGATCGGCTGCTTCAGGCAGGTTGTTTTAGATCAGGGGTGCGCAAACTTTTTTTTGCTGCCCCCCCCCCTCTCTCCTCCGTTGTTGCTCCCCCCACATACCTCATGATATGTCATTTGACACGTGTTGCCATGGTCACACGTCCTGACGCTAGCTGAATCACGGTAAGTAGAGGTTGCAGAGGCCTCGCGCGGTCCCCTGGCATTTAGTTTAAATGCCTTGGGGAAGAGCACGGGACCTCTGCAACCGCACCCGTGCCCCCCACCAGCTTGCGCACCACTGTTTTAGATAATAAAGTGCATAGATATACTCAGTAAGTCATTATATGGCAGCATGGTCGGTTTCAGCCACAACCGCACCTCCCCCCAACTAAAACTTCAGCTTTAACTAATGATTTACTTGTTATTTATTTAAAACATTATTTACTGAAGTCTCCCAACTGCAGAAGTAGTAAAAAAAAGTTTAAAAACCTGCCATATTCAAAGAAAAGGAATCTCATTGGAAGCAATGGGAGTTTTTCCTTTAATAAATCTGGTGCAATTCTTTTGCACAGACTTTGCCACAGATATGCAGGTAGGAGACATTAGTAAATATCCTCATTAATCTCCAGATATTTGTTGAGGTTACTGCTGCTTTAGCACATTCAGTACCAGCAATGCAGATACACCACTCCCCTGCTGATGTAATCTGTATGGCTGCTTTAACTGAAGTAGAGTATATCAGTATTACCAATTAACAGGCCTTTCTACACTTTGAACTGTGGTGAAAACTGGAAGCCAAAATAACACTTTACATAAATAAAATGTTGATTACCAATATATGTGACAAGTATAATAATGCTAAATATAGTAGAATAAATCACAAACACTAACTGTAGGGGGTTGGGCAGCTCCGATGGAAAAAAATATTTTTCAATCGTCTTAGCTAGAGCACAAGTACAGGATACGGAGCACAAAAACTCCACTGTTTATGCAAAAGAAAGGGAATATACAGTAGTGCAACACTACCAACAATAGATACTGCCACATAAGGCACCCCTGTGAGCACGTGACCTGTACAATACACAGCCCTCTAGCTGAGACCCCAGAGGTAGAAACCGAAAGAGTAGCGGGATGGAACCCGTAATTAATGAAAAAAGGGGATTCTGTGGTAGATTCACTACGTAAATTATTATGTGCAAATTCCGCCCAAGGAAGAAATTCAGACAAATCGTCCTGGGAATCGGAACACTGAATGAATTGTTCTAAAGACGGGTTAGTCCTCTCCGTCTGACCATTAGTTTGTGGATGGTACCCGGATGAAAAATGAAGGGATATGCCCAGCTGAAGGCAAAAAGAGTGCCAAAATTTAGATATGAACTGCGATCCTCTGTCAGATACGATCACTGCCGGAACTCCGTGAAGGCGGAAGATCTCCTTGATAAATATCTCTGCAAGTTTGGGAGAGCTAGGCAGACCTTTGAGCGGTATAAAATGTGATTGCTTGGAGAACCGATCCACTACTTCAAGAATTGTGTTCAGACCCTTAGATACTGGTAAATCCACAACAAAATCCATGGACAAGTGTGTCCATGGCCGAACAGGAACAGGCAATGGCTGAAGTAGACCAGAAGGGAAGTTTCTGGGAGTCTTAGTCCTGGCACAAGTTGGGCACGCAAGTACAAAGTCCTTAACATTCTTCTGCATCCCAGGCCACTAGAAGGTCTGGGAGATGAGATCCAATGTCCTCTTGGTCCCAGGATGACCTGCCGATTTGGAGGAATGCCCCCATTCAAGGACCTGTCTGCGCAGTGGAGGAGAAGTGAGCAGGCGACCCTCAGGAACCGTAAGATTATCAGGAATATGATCTTGTTGAAGAACGATATATTTTAGAGCTTCAAAGTTAGTGGAAGAAAGAATAAGTTTAGAGATGGAAGAATTGATTTGAGTTGGTCCTTAGAATTATCCTCGAGCGAGAACTGACGAGACGGCATCTGCTTTGACGTTTTTTGTTCCTGGAAGATAGGAGACAATAAAGTTGAACCATGAAAAGAAGAGTGACCATCTGGTTTGTGATCCGTAAGAATTGTTATAGGCACCTCTGTTCCTTCAAGAAGGTGTCCATTCCTCCAAAGCTAGTTTCATGGCCAAGAGTTCTCGATTACAAATATCATAGTTACGTTCAGCTGAAGAATTTTTGGGGGAGAAAAAAGCACAGGGGTGCAACCTGGCCTGAAGATTCTTCCTCTGGGAAAGAACAGCGCCTACTCCAACATCGGAAGCAACCACTTCGAGGGTAAAGGGGAGCTTAGGGTCAGGATGAACAAGAACCGGGGCGGATACGAACGCACTTTTAAGAAATCAAAAGACTTGACTGCAGCAGAGGACCATGACGAGGGATCTGCTCCTTTTTCAGTAAGAGCCGTCAGAGGAGCTACTAGAGAAGAAAAATTCTGAATAAATCTGCGATAATAATTGGAAAAACCCAGGAAGCGTTGAACAGCTTTGAGAGTAGTGGGTTGAGGCCAGTCCAAGACTGCTTTGACTTTGGCAGGATTCATCGTGAGGCCGGTATCCAAAATGATGTATCCTAAGAAGACTGTAGAAGATTGATGAAAATGACACTTTTCAAGTTTAGCGAATAAATGATTCTCTCGCAAACGAAGAAGTACCTGTTTGACATGTTCCACATGTTACTGCATATTTTTAGAAAAGATAAAGATATCGTCCAAATAAACAATTACAAAAGAGTTGAGAAGATCCCTAAATATTTAATTGACAAAGTCTTGAAACACAGCTGGGGCTTTACAAAGGCCGAAAGGCATGACCAGGTACTCATAGTGTCCATCTCTGGTATTGAACGCAGTCTTCCACTCGTCGCCTTGACGAATTCTAATAAGGTTGTAAGCACCGCATAGATCCCGTTTGGAAAAAATCTTAGCCCCTTGAAGACGATCAAAAATTTCCTTCAGAAATGAGAGGAAGAGGATAGCATTTTTTTATAGTAAATTTTGTTGAGGCCCCGATAGTCAATGCATGGTCGCAAGTGTAGAGGGAGAGAGGGGTGGCCCGGTATTAAAGGGGTTGCACCCCATATGGCCACCCTCTCTCCAGGAATGTAGTTTTAACCTTGCCATTACATGTAAATGTGTGTTCCCCTGTTCCAATGTAATATCATCATGTCAATGTCTGCACCACACAAACACTGGGATCCATCCGGGAGGGCAAGGGTTAATAGTTGATTAGTGATTATTGCCCTTTGTGTAATTTTCCCACCTTTTCAGGCACCATTTTGCAGAGTCCCAAAGGCCGCCATTAGAGCTCCATGCGTTTCAATGGCGGATCTAGCTGTTTTGGACCTTTTTCCCTCGAAGACTAGCAGGTGGCGTCTGAGAGGAGAAGCAGCGGTTTCCCATTGTAAGTCAATGGGCTCATTGACTTCAATGGAGATTCCTCGACGGCGCTTTCCAGGGACGAGTTGGCAGCCGTCCAAACCGCAAAACCGCAAAGCAGATACTTTTTCTGAAAAAGAGCTTTCATCACTGATTAGTCAAGTTCAACGACAAGTGGCGTGGGAATCTTAGGTTCTAGGGCACCCAGAAATAAAATTATTTTTGCCCCTAGCTCCTAGGCCTCCCCATACCTGACCACCACCGGGTCCAAGAGTCCAGGACCCCCTTGAAAGGGTCGTGCTGACGGAGCGGGGTCACGCCATAGGTTTCAATGGCGGCGGCAGAAGCAGCACGAGAAAACGGCTAAGTCCGAAACCCTGCAAATCATAAGTCCATATGATTCCGGTTCTGGAGGGTCCAGAGAGCCGTGGTTTGGGATGCCTGTAGTCACTGTTCCGGCATGACCACAGAACCATTCCCGACCCTCTCTGACCAACCCGACGGAGTAGGGACCACCATAAATGTTCGTGAGTTTTTCCCATAGCCTTCAATGGCGGCCGTCCCCCCATTGACCGGCTATGGCGGAGAAGCCCCATAGACTCCAACGGCGGCGGATTCCCCGTTGTAAATCTATGGCAGCAGACTCCCATAGCCGCCAATGGTGGAGATTCCCCGTTGAAAGCCTATGGCGACGGAGCCCGTTGTTTTCAATGGGGATTTAGTGAATAACTGAGATTTCTTTTTAGCGGAGATTTTTATAATAAAATATGAAACGGTTTATGTGATAGTTGTATATCTCTGGTTACGAATATATCTCGCAGCGGGCTGAAACTTGGACCCGGTAGTGTACCACTTCCGGCATTAAGGTCTGGAAAGTTTGGACCCGCTGGACCTAACGGAACCGGTTCTTTTAATATGTGTGTATATTCAGAACCATGCTATATTTCAAAGCGGGGGCAAATGCCCGCGAAGATTCCTGCCTACTAAGGAATGCAAATGGCCAGGGGAAAGACCAAATCTAGGAAACAGGCCCCTGATCAAAGACTCAGCCACTCCAACAGGAGGGCGGAAAGGCGTGAAGCTGGAGTGGTTTGTGAGTGTCATAACTCACACTTACAAACAAAGCAAATCCTGCCAGATATTCCATTTGGTAGACTGGTCGGCGCAACTGATTTAGATGTGGGGCTACAGAAATGAGACCCTCAGGGCCTCAGGACACATGTGCAAACTAGCTGGGGGGCATGGGTTAAACTGTGTTCCCACGTTAGAGATTGGGTGCAGATAATTGATCTCCAATAGCCTGTCCCAATGTTAAGAATAGGGTTACAAAGATATATAAACTGTTGTCAACCCTACAGTACTTGTCATCTATTACATCATGATTGTTACCTGATCGCTAGAGAATTGCTATTTGATACTTCTTCATTTCCCAACCCCAAAGTAAGTGTTACAGTCTTGTCTGTTAAATTGTACTATATTGCTGTGTTCACCCTTTTTCAAGGAATAAACTACATTTTATTTATATCTAAGTCTCGTTTAGTTCAACCCAGTTATTTTTGGTGTATTATTATAGCCCGTCACAAAGTTACCGTCACAGGCAGGTCCCATCTTTTTTCTTTACGAAGAAAAACCCAGCCCCCGTGGGAGATGTGGATTTGCGGATGAAACCCCTCTGAAGATTCTCGGTAATATATTCTTTCATGGCTCTAGTCTCAGGCATAGAGAATGGATAGGAGGCTCCTCTGGGCGGTGTGGAACCGAGGAACAATTCGATAGGACAATCGTAGGGGCAATGGGGAGGAAGTATTTCAGACTTGACTTTATCAAAGACACAGGATCACTGCTATGGACGGAGTGTGAATAGCGTTCAATGTAATCTCTTCCAAGTGGTAGCGAGTGACAGGCCGGTTGCAACGGATTGTTGGGGTACATAGCCGGGGTCAGGATTGGAGAGAGTAGAGATGTCGTGAAGCCAAAGCCAGGGTCAGCACAGGAGAAAGCAGGATCGTCGTATATCAAAGCCAGGGTCAGTGCAGGAGAGTATCACAGAGTCCAAGGTCCAAAGCAGAGTCAGGCAGCAAGCGTAAAGCCTCAAGGTGTAGGGGAACGAAGGTTCAATATGCAATAAAAAAAAATAAAACTTAGTGCAAATAAAGTTCGTAACTTGAATGTGTTCTTAAAAACTCTGTCTTTCTGAAGTCTGGAACGCATGGACATCACCAAATGCTGGATTTCCTCCTTTGTGATGCTTTGCCAGGGCCTTTACTGCAGCTGTCTTCAGTTGTTGTTTTTCCTGGGTCTTTCTGCATAAAGTTTTGTCTTCAGCAAGTGAAATGCATGCTCGATCGGGTTGATATCAGGTGATTGACTTGGCCATTACAGAATATTCCACTTCTTTGCCTTAAAACACTCCTGGGTTGCTTTCGCAGTATGTTTTGGGTCATTGTCCATCTGTAAAGTGAAGCGCCGTCCAAACAACTTTGCTGAATTTGGCTGAATATGAGCAGACAATAAATCCCTATACACTTCAGAATTCATCCGGCTGCTTCTGTCTTCTTGTTTTTTCGGATATCACAAACCCCACGTGTTTTCCTTTAAATGTCAGTTCACTCTTCTGTTCTCTCACAGCAGCTCCCCTTAGGGGTATACCCCGTGTGTTCCCGGAAAGGAAATAACAAGGGAAATGATGGTGCAGATTTGATAAAATTTAATGACAATAAAATAATAAAAACAGCCAAATACTTACTTACATAAGCCAGGCTGTGAAAAGACAGCTGATAATGTGCCGTCCGCAGCTTGATACAGTCTGGGGCAATGGTCCCTGTGGTAACTACACTCTCACTCCTCACAAACCCCGGTGTTGGCGTCAGACTCTGCGCAGCTGCCTGTTAACGCCCCCCTTCCCGGTTCTCATGTGCTAGTGCAGCTTGTGTAGCTTGAAGTGTTGCAACCAGTACTTGCGTGTTGTTTCTGCTCCCTGCTCAACGAGGCAAACGCCTCTCTCAGCGCAGTTTGATGACGTCACGCTGCCGCCAAATCTTTCCCAGCTGATCTCCTAGCTACTGACGGACGTGCCCGCTCCAGCTCCTCCCTCTCCAAACGCGTTTCGTGACGCAATGCGGTCACTTCATCAGTGGTGAGGGAGAGTTGCTATCTAATGACCTATATATATATACCTCCAGTAGGTAGCAACTCCCCCTCACCACTGATGAAGTGACCGCATTGCGTCCCGAAACGCGTTTGGAGAGGGAGGAGCTGGAGCGGGCACGTCCGTCAGTAGCTAGGAGATCAGCTGGGAAAGATTTGGCGGCAGCGTGACGTCATCAAACTGCGCTGAGAGAGGCGTTTGCCTCGTTGAGCAGGGAGCAGAAACAACACGCAAGTACTGGTTGCAACACTTCAAGCTACACAAGCTGCACTAGCACATGAGAACCGGGAAGGGGGGCGTTAACCGGCAGCTGCGCAGAGTCTGACGCCAACACCGGGGTTTGTGAGGAGTGAGAGTGTAGTTACCACAGGGACCATTGCCCCAGACTGTATTAAGCTGCGGACGGCACATTGTCAGCTGTCTTTTCACAGCCTGGCTTATGTAAGTAAGCATTTGGCTGTTTTTATTATTTTATTGTCATTAAATTTTATCAAATCTGCACCATCATTTCCCTTGTTATTTCCTTTCCGGGAACACACGGGGTATACCCCTAAGGGGAGCTGCTGTGAGAGAACAGAAGAGTGAACTGACATTTAAAGGAAAACACGTGGGGTTCGTGATATCCGAAAAAAGAAGTTGGTTAAAGCACAGATTCTCTCAAAGGAACACTTTTTTGGAGGCGTTCAGTGGTTCGTGTGGCTGCGCAATGGTCTTTTCTCTTTTGTTTATTGCATTATAGGAGGAGCACGGAAGCAATAATCTGCAACTGAACCATCACTTCTTCCACAACAAGAATTATATAAAGAACTTTCAACCTACCATATGGACTGACATTTGGACTTAGGTATTGTTGTCTATTGGGGCGCCGGGTTACTGCATTTTGTGTAAAATTGTTGGATATACGTATTTGTGGGAAATTCGTTAGGCAGGGACCCTGTGGCAGCCTTCACATAAGTATAAGTTGTTTATTTATTCATTGTAAAATACACATTAACGGTCTTAGCGCTGAGCTTTAGGGTTCATTCACATTACAAGTGCTTCTGTCTTCTGTCACATCATCAATAAACACTAGTGACCCAGTGCCATTGTAAGCCATGCATGCCCATGCCATCACACTGCCTCCACCATGTTTTACAGATGATGTGGTATGCTTCGGATCATGAGCCGTTCCAAGCCCTCTCCATACTTTTCTCTTCCCATCATTCTGTTCATCATTAGTTTCATCTATCCAAAGAATGTTGTTCCTGAACTGGGCTGGCTTTTTTAGATATTGTTTGGCAAAGTCTAATCTGGCCTTTCTATTCTTGAGGCTTATGAATGGTTTGCACCTTGTGGTGAACCCTCTGTATTTGCTCTTGTGAAGTCTTCTCTTTATGGTAGACATGGATAACGATATGCCTACCTCCTGGAGAGTGTTCTTCACTTGGCTGGATGTTGTGAAGGGGTTTTTCTTTACCATGGAAAGGATCCTACGATCATCCACCACTGTTGTCTTCCGTGGATGTCCAGGCCTTTTTGTGTTGCAGAGCTCACCAGTGCGTTCTTTTTTTCTCAGAATGTACCAAACTGTTGATTTGGCCACTCCTAATGTTCCTGCTATCTCTCTGATAGATTTTCTTTTTTTTGCAGCCTAAGGATGCCCTGTTTCACTTGCATTCAGAGCTCCTTTGACCGCATGTTGTGTGTTCACAGCAACAGCTGCCAAATGCGAATGCCACACCTGGAATCAACTCCAGACCTTTTACCTGCTTAATTGATGATGAAATAACGAAGGAATAGCACACACCTGTCCATGAAACAGATTTTGAGTCAGTTGTCCAATTACTTTTGGTCCCTTGAAAAAGATGAGGCTATATTAAAGAGATGTAATTCCTAAACCCTTCCTTCAATTTGGATGTGAATATCCTCAAATTAAAGCTGATAGACTGCACTTTAAGCCCATATTCATTATTTAACTGTAACTTGAATTAATTTTGGTACACAGCCGAAATAACAAAACTTATATCAATGTCCATTTATTTCCGGACCTAACTGTAGGTGTTTCTTTTATGATTTAATTTGACTTAAAGGGGCGGTGGACCTGTTAGTGTATTATTTAAACCTGTAAATAAACCCCATATAGAGAAATACTACGTTTACTGCCTTAATCTGGGACATTCGATCCTATGCTGTGACTATTAATATTTGGATATATTTAATTTCACGGTACTCACAGTCACTACATTTTCCGTAGCGGTTTTTATTTAATACCGTTCTGCTTATTTTTATAGAACACGGATTCCCTTCCCACTCTCCCCCTTCCTCTCCCCAGTTTCCTGGCTGTTTGCTTCATAACACGTTTGATACACTGTTGTTTATTCATTTGACATTTTATAACACTTTCCTGGAGCCGATACACAAACAGACCACCATCACTTTAGTTTTAAACATTTAATTTCAATAGGCATTTCACTCTTTTTATCAACACTATTCTAGCATTCATATGTCCATGTTTAGGTTATTCCCCTTGTGGATCTTGTGATCTTCATTATTCGGGTGGAAGACACACCTATCTTTTTAACACATTTCATGTGATTTATACAGCTGCCACTATCCTATAGTAACTCTTCCCATATGTAGTGTTTCACTGTCTTTGTTCGGTCGCTATTGTCTGATAGGCACTTTGACCTATCAATGGACATTTATTTTAATTAGTGTTCAAGTCAAAAGTATATTTTATTGCTCCTCTATTTTCCATCTACATTTGTAGTTTTAACTGCTGTTAAGTAGGGGTCCCTTTTTCTTTTTTTGTGGCTATTTACTTCTTACCCCTATGTCCACCCCAACTATCTGTCATAGGCTGATGCAAAATCCTTTCATCACTTCCCTCCCTCCCCTTTATCTTTCCTTGTGTTATCTACTGGTACTACACCCAGAAAAGAAACAGATCGGCAATGGGGGATAGAAAAGGGGCCAGCCATGTTCCCCATTCCCAATTCCATTTCTATTATTTATTTTATTTTACTGTGTGTGTGACTCACTACCGATTTCAAATTGTGTATAATTTGTTTTACCTGTATTTCTGAACCCTATTCTTCAAGAATCTGCTTAAAAAAAGCTACCTTTCCTGCATCAGGATAAGCTGGTAGCCATGGGGTTGGCCTGCTAAACCTGACCAGTTTTGGGGCCTTTGTTAGTACTGCCGTGCCATGCACAGTTGAAATGAGCTGATTTAAAAAAAAATTGTGTGCATGTACTTGCAGCTCGCCCCTTTTTGCAATGCTTATCCTTGTAAGCCACCCACATGTCTGTCCTTTAACCTACAATGTTAAATAGCACCCCCTGCATCTTACGCATGAATTGCTCATTGTATTCATGCCAGGCGATCCCCCATATGTCTTATATGTGCTGTATACTAGCTCCATATATTTCATTAGATTAACCCCTTGCTTTGGGTGCTTTTCTAGCAAAAAGCTCCCACACACGAAAAAATCCAGGTGCTAATTATCCATTGTTTTGTGCACGTTACCTCCTACAGAGCTACTGCCTGTGACCATTCTTATGAGTCATGTCCTCTTTGTACATCTCAAATATGTCAGTGTTTACATCTTACTGCTGTTTTTTTTGCTTTTGTTAGGTAAATGCGAGCATAGGGAACTAGTGCACAGGTGTAAGTATTGGCCCCGCTGCATTTCATGATAACGCTCTTATTTTTGGGAGCCCTATTTTTGTCCACTTGTCCCTATACTACCTTGTCTATGATAGTTTGAATAGATTTAACCAACTGGTTAATGGCTGCTGACTGTTTACGCATTAGTGAAAAAAATGATTGCAATGGCGCTTACTTATAACAATTGTCCTAAAAAAGTGAATTATATATAACAATGTGTTAAAGCAAATGACAGAAATAATATCTTTAAAATATAACGTGAACTGTGATCTATTAGTAAATAATGTGAGAAATCCACCACCCAGTGTTAAGGTGCCAATAGAAAAGCTACTCAAAACCCTTGTAAAGACTGTTCTCTTAGTCTTTTTGATTGCAGAATTCCTCAAAGATTCAGGGGAGCGCCAATGTTCACGTGATTATATGCAAAAGAAAAATAAAGGCAACATAGTGTAATACAGTCTCAACTCTTTCTTTCAAGTGTAAAGGTAATCCACTCACAATTTTCCTCTCATAAGTAAGGCATTACAGAGACACTCCTCTCTCTGATTAGAGCAATGAAACTGGATATCCACAGGTGTAGACCCCTTTCAATGCCTCTCCACCACCGCACGAATACCCAGGAATAATAAGAAACACCAAATAGCGCAATAACGTCTTAAAATGTATTGGAGATCATCACAAATAAAACATATGGATATGCACTCACATAAGGTATAATAGGTACAGTCACTGTACGAAATCCTGATAGGTAGGAGCACTTCACCGGTACACAGTGTGTTTTACCCCTCGGCTTCTCTGCTCCCATCAACGTCACATCCGGTTGACACAGGGTTAAGAGCAAAAGTGGGTTTGTAGGCGGGCACTGCAAATCAGGATCTCAACCATGTAGTGTAGATAAAATCAGCTTTATTTCGACATATTGCTGGACATCACAGAGACTCCTGTTTCTCTGACGCGTTTCGTTCCTAGTAGGAACTTTATCAAAGAGTAAATGGAGTATCAGCAGACAAATCTTAAATAGGCAGGTCTCTCTCTGCTATTGGCCAATGTTAAGTTGACACATGTGTATATACTTAATCAATGACTGATTAGAAAATTGAAGCCTCATGCGTAGAGAGATCGTGCCTATTGTTAAAGTGTATTATGCATACACATATAAACAATGAATAACATACACAAAATACAAAAAATATGTTTAAAAAAATATTAAAAACAACTGAAATGTGAAGTACAGCAATATAGATTTTTAAGGAAATATATATTATAATCCATAGTACAAAATGTTTTTAACTTTTGGTGAAAGAGTATGAATAATTCATATTAGATTAAATGTCATAACATTTATATATATCACATATGAAAGCATAAATGTAGATATAACCACACAAAATATATCAGATGGATAATAGCTAGATTTAGAGTCTTAAGGACTAACAAATCCTTGAAGTAATGTATGCATATTCTATACTTAGAAAGCATAAATATAATAATCCAATATATATTGCAAATGACCATACAATGCAGAGAGTGTTTCCTGTGGCAACAGGGAAAATGTTTTGAACAAACAAGAGATGTATTGGATATACACTCTCAATACACTCCATCCATTTGGCATTAACCTTGACTGGGAGCTCAAACACTTCCTTCAGGGTTGAGAGATGTGAGAGTTTTGAGAGTGTATATCCGTCCATCTTTACTCATTGTTTGGAGAGAGCTACACTAAGTGTATATTAAGTGTATATTATACTGTGTTCTGTGTCTTTAAACTCGAGTTGATATATGCCCACAGATATGTTTTCTGTATACAAGTAGCTATATAATATTTACTCAGAGCAATATCTCTGCAATGTTGATAAATCTATCAGTGTATTTTTCTGCAAGTGAATCTCTTTATTGTCTAGTTCAAAGAAATATATACTGCATTGTATGGTCATTTGCAATATATATTGGATTATTATATTTATGCTTTCTAAGTATAGAATATGCATACATTACTTCAAGGATTTGTTAGTCCTTAAGACTCTAAATCTAGCTATTATCCATCTGATATATTTTGTGTGGTTATATCTACATTTATGCTTTCATATGTGATATATATAAATGTTATGACATTTAATCTAATATGAATTATTCATACTCTTTCACCAAAAGTTAAAAACATTTTGTACTATGGATTATAATATATATTTCCTTAAAAATCTATATTGCTGTACTTCACATTTCAGTTGTTTTTAATATTTTTTTAAACATATTTTTTGTATTTTGTGTATGTTATTCATTGTTTATATGTGTATGCATAATACACTTTAACAATAGGCACGATCTCTCTACGCATGAGGCTTCAATTTTCTAATCAGTCATTGAGTAAGTATATACACATGTGTCAACTTAACATTGGCCAATAGCAGAGAGATACCTGCCTATTTAAGATTTGTCTGCTGAGACTCCATTTACTCTTTGATAAAGTTCCTACTAGGAACGAAACGCGTCAGAGAAACAGGAGTCTCTGTGATGTCCAGCAATATGTCGAAATAAAGCTGATTTTATCTACACTACATGGTTGAGATCCTGATTTGCAGTGCCCGCCTACAAACTCACTTTTGCTGTTGTCTCAATACTCGGTTGGAGCACGCCAATGATCCCCTGTTTTGTCTTCTGGCTACGAGGCTGTTTCCCCCTGCGGTGGTGAGGGTTCGCCGCGATTCGTGACGTATCCAGGAGGTCCCGGAGCAAGCAAGCCGGCGCCAGCGGTGACGTCATTCCGGAGCGCAGCCGCTGTGGAGCACAGACCGGGACGCCAACGAGGGAGCTACACAGACGCCAGGCGGGTAAGGGCAGCAGGCTTAGGTTACATTATCATTACATGACAGTAGTCCTACAGGGCTATATGTCTTGTATTTGGTTTCCTTCCTGCAAAACGGGCCCCCCTCCGTGGCTGTATTAGTCTGTTTATATGCTTCCTCAGCGTTTTTAAAGCAACATGATATCTTATCAACAGGGGATCATTGTTTTCTTCTTGGCCATATACCTTTGAGGTTGCTAAAAGTTCCACACCCAGCATTATACCTTGATTGAGCACCGGACTTCACGGGGGTCACTCCCCATACTAACTATAGACACAGGGTTAAGGGCGGAAGTGCTGTAAGGGCGATCTCCGGCTGCCAGGACTTCGCATCTGGGACTTGCACAGGCTGGATACTGAACCAAAGATTCTACGCGTTTTGTCGGTACGACTTCTTCAAGATTCCTGAATCGGCAATCGGATATACTCTCAGCCACTGACTCAGATTTTGCTCGTACTGGTCTCCTGGTACCAATCACCACAAACAATTTAGGTCTGTTACATGATCATCTGGTCCTGTAAACACAGGACTTGGCTGTTCACTTAGACCAGCTGGTCCATCATGTGCTTTGCTCTCCTGGACACTTGCCTCCTGCTGCTGTGTGGTTAGGGGTGGGCACCACGCCTGCAATGGATTCCCGAATGGGGTAAAATGGAAAGGGTTATGGATGAACACAGATTGCTGGCCAGTGGGAGGGGGGGGGGATGTGGCAAATGGTGTCCCTGATTAGCCAGCAGGGGAATTATGAAGGGGCCAAACATGTCCGGCGTGGGTAGGCGGTGCCCATGCTGGACCCAGAGGATGAAGGAACCCTGGAACTGGTGGCGCATCGATGGGAAGGCCCCAGTGAATCCCAAGGCATGGGGGGTTTATAGTGGCATGGAAGGATGTAGGAATGGCTGTTGGGGTGGAAGGTGTATGGATACGTGTCAGGAATCCACATTGAGGGAAGGGGAAACAAACATGTGCCATTAGGTCTGCAAAGAACAATATTTAAAAAGATGGACATGCAGTGCTGAAACTTAATGCTGATTGGTGCAGGCTGGCATCTAGGGCAGTAGACAGTGGTTGGGCTTTGTCATGTGAAGAGTGGGCTTGGAGAGCAATTGTTGGGGAGCAGTGATAACTTTGATATTGGTAAAATGAAAGTATCACAGTCCACGAAAAATACTATTCATGTATTAACCTCTGGACAACTCCGAGATCAAATAAATAAGTGCATCTCATAGAATATTGATCTTTTTCAACATGCTACCATATAATCACACTGTCCTGGCTTCCTATCAAATCCCGTATTACACATGCAATTCTCCTCCTCACTTTTAAAGCTTTACACTCTTCTGCCCCTCCTTACTCTCAGCCCTAATTTCTCGCTATGCACCATCCCGACACTTGCGTTCTGCTCAAGGATGTATTCTCTCTACCCCCTTTGTATCTAAAGCCCTCTCCCACCGTAAGCCTTTCTCACTGACTGCCCCACATCTCTGGAATGACCTTCCCCTCAATACCCGACTAGCACCCTCTCTATCCACCTTTAAGACCCACCTTAAGACACACTTGCTTAAAGAAGCATATAAGTAGCACCGTAGATATTACTAGACACATGATACATAGAGCTTGGACCCCTGCAGAAGCACTTACCAAAATTCCCTCCTCTTGTCTCTGTATGTTCCTCCTACATACCAAATAGATTGTAAGCTTCTCAGAGCAGGGACTCCTCTTCCTAAATGTTACATTTATGTCTGAAGCACTTATTCCCATGACCTGTTATTTATATTATTTGTTATTTATATGATTACCATGTGTATTACTACTATGAAGCGCTATGTACATCAATGGCGCTATACAAATAAAGAAATACAATACAATACTATTCTTCAGTATGTAAATAGTAAACATTTGATTGAAGAACTGTATAAAGGGCTGCATACCCCAGAAGTCAGAGAGGCTATAGCCAAGCTTGATCTTTCAAACATGCAAATGAATCCTCAGTTTATGATTTTCTATTACAATTTTGGTGCACCAGAATACTGATGACCCACGACAAATCTTCCTAAATTAACCAGATTAATTTGCCTCATTATGTGAACTACTTGACAATAGTAAACTATTAAACATGACATTTGAGTAGAGGTTTTGAGTATGATACAGAATAATGTTAAGTATACTGATCAGGTGCTCTTCCACTCCTTATAAGCCACCCTTATTTTATGCCAAGCTAGTACAACCTGTTACTCTGCCAATTAATTTGTTGCCATCATATATTGTACATTAATTACAAAGTGTGTGTAATGCAGTAAACTTTCCTGTATGTTTAACAGTGTCCATTAAAACAACTACCGTACATGAATTAGATAATGTGATAGAGGAGACAAGTTTCCTGTCTAATTTAAATATGAAATACGTTAAACAAAATGATACTCCAGAACACTGACACAAAACTACAGGTTTCAGAAGCAGAGTGGTAGCAACAAAATAACACCAAGCAGATTCAAAATCACAGAGCATCACTGTTGCCAGGCACAAGAAAAATAATGTTTACCAATGAGGACCATATAATGAGGTTACGGTTTGAGCTTCCACTCATATCTTTGTCCTAAAGAAGAGATAATTCCCAATATATACTATATGGTTTTATAATGTAATTATTCAATATATTTCACATACATATATTTCTTTGTACAGTACTTTCGATATTATGCTTGTTCTTGTCGATCAATATTCTCCAGACCTGTCAACTAATTTCCATTGGGTCTCACAGATTTGGAGTCAGTCGCACTGATTTTTATCATCAATCTCAGACAGTGGTTTTTTTTAATTGATAAAATCAGCACATTTTCATTAAAATGCAATTTTTTGAGGAGCGGGGGGAGGTGAGCGGGGGAGAGAATGAAGAAAGGAGAGAAGGGGAGAGAAAGGTGGGAAGAGGGGGAGAATGAAGGGGTGAGGGAGAGAATTGAAGGTCACAAACACACACAGACACACACACACAGACAGAGACAGAGACACAGACAAAGGTTGCAATTAGGCAGAGCAATAAAGCCAAACCCTTCATGTTTAGGAGGTGGCAAGGGCCAGATATCCATTTATCACTCACATTTAGTAGCAAGTTGGTCAACATTTGTATTGTTACATTCAGCAAACTCACCTGAACCTATTGATATGACTCACATTATTCCAAGAATTATTGGAATAAAGTTATGAGATCTTTGATATATTAAAGGAGACTTTTAAACATCAAAGATGATGATAAAACATTAGCTATATCATATATATATTAGAAGGATTATGTAATACATATATAGTATGTGAAAAAAATATATATAATTAATACATCTAAACAGAACTGAATTATAAAAAGCAATATTCTTATATACAGCTCAACCCCGTTATAACGCGATCTGTTACAAAGCGAATCCGCTTATAACGCGATGCAAGCGTGGCTCCCAATTTTCGTATTGATGAATACTTTACAACACGATTATTGGTATCTTAAATACTTTATTGTACAATGCATACAATTGTACATTATTTCTCTTGCGATTGCTTATAGCGCGATGTGATTCTTTGGACCCCAAGCATAGCGTTATACTGTAAGTGGGTTGAGCTGTACATTCTTGATGTAATAAGAAATTGGACAGAATTAAATAATAGTTATAGCTTATGCTCTCTGTCAGTACATGTTTCAATGATCATCACTTTTCTACATTGCAGACTAAAATTATGGGTGATCGATCTTATATAACTAATTGTTTTACATTATAGTTATTTTATTTTATTCTGTTCAATTTCTTCTTTTTACATCAACAATTTATATAAGAATATTGCTTTTTATAATTCAGTTCTGTTTGATTTATTACCATATTTATTCGATTGTAAGACGCACCATCATTTTGGCACTTACAATTGAGGAAAATTACTTCTCACTTACCATGTTTCAGGAGGTCCCATATCAGCGGAGGATGAAGTGTGCAGCTGCGGCTGCCGGAGAGGGCCCCCGTCTGTAGAAGATTGAAGTTAAGACAACGGGCGGGCGGACCCGGCAGGAGAAGACCATCATAGCATGAGACCTGAGCAGGGGGAGAGCAGCATAGGAGAACAGCTGGGAAGGAGTGCGCGATGTAACACCGGAAGTCAGACACCAATCAACTTCCGTTATTTTAGAGTGCTCCTCCCCAGCCGTTCTCCTGTGCTGCTCTCCTTCTGCTCAGGTCTCATGCTATGATGGTCTTCTCCTGCCACCACCCGTCCGATGTCTTAACTTCAATCCTCTGTAGACTGGGACCTGTCCTGCCCCTGCACGCTTCATCCTCCGCTGACATATGAGTGCTACGTGGTGACACACCGCTCACCATAATAAAGTGATAATAAAATGACTAGGTGCAAAGGGATAATTAAACATACATACAGATAGAAAGTAACCAGAGGTCACAACAGTCCCTATTTGATGCACTCAAGTCAAAAGTAGAGGGATTGTGGGAATTATGGGATTCTAATATCCTCGAAAAAGGCTGTACACGGTGTATATTCCATACATACTGTACAGGGCAAACACAACAATGAATATAATTTACAGTTAAAAAGCAAAAATAATAAAGTTATAATACTAGATAAAAACACCGAAAAACGTGAGCATATAATATACAGTGAAAACAAACAAAGAATAAAATCCCCAGAACAGAACGGCTAGGCGGTAGGTTAATATGTGTGCCGTCAGGCAATATTACATATACCTAAACTGCAGGCTAATAGCCAAATATCAATGTTTGTATGCAGACTGAGAAAAACACTAACTGGCTAGAAAAGACAGATAGGCTAGAAATGTAAACAATGTACATTGTAGCCACATGTGCCTGTCTATGAGGGTTTATAGAGGTAAAAGGCCAGTATACCAACACTTGTATTCTTCAAACAGGCCATCTGTAAATGCAAGCTGACACAGTAGGATGGTACATAAAGGTAGACACAAGCGATGTATGTCTAAAGACTCACATAGGTGTCTGGATAAAGCATAAATGGTTGTGTAGGCATAGGTTGGCATATGCACAGAATGTACAAGTGTGGTAGAAATACAGCCAAAGATACTCCAAGATAGGCAAAAGAAAGTAATGAGCAGTGATACAGCCGTATCTCCGACTGGCAACAAGTTTACAAAACCGCCGTCCTGCTCGTGAGCGCCACTGGGTGTGATGCTACTGCGCCCCAGTGATGTAAATGTGACGTAGTCACTGGTATACATCTGCACACCCATTTCTTCACAAGATACCAGTTAACAACTACTTAAGGGCAGAAGCCGCAAGCACTAGTCACCCTTTGACAAAGCACCTATCGGTGTGAAATGCATTAGGGGAATTTTTTTGCCTACCGCTGTATGTATATTTTGGTCAATTAAAGATAATTTCATCTCTAACATCACGCCTCGCAACCCATTTCTGTAGTGCTCCGCTACTATTTTCTATTTTCGTCAGTAAAAGAGTTCTATCCTGATTTTCTTCTTACCTCTCCCATCATATTTTAAGTGTCTCGTTGTCTAGTACCTCCTCCTTCTTTGTCAAAATCTCTGTGGATGTAGCACAGGGGTATGTCCTGGGACCTCTTTTTTTTCTCAACACATTTTCTAAGTTACCTTCTCCCATCTTTTGGGTGCAAATTTACTTTTCAACCTCAACACCTGTTGTCCAGACAAAGTCTCTGAATAGAACACCTACATCATCGCTATCCTGGCCTACTCACCCCTTTTTCCATTACTGTTAACACCTCTATTATATGCCCAGTACCACAAGCACGCTGCCTGGGTATCACATTTGACTCGTCCCTCATTCTTCTCACATTCACAATATAACGTAGCTAAAATGTTTGACTTTTCCTCCGTAACATTGCAAAGATACGCCCTTTTCTCTGCCGCTCTACTGATAAAATTCATGCCCTCATTCTCTCACAATTTTGACTTCTGTAACTTTCTATCTAGCCTTCCTGACTCCCAGCTGTCTCCCCAAAAATCTATTCTAAACGCTACTGCTAGAATTACTTCACTCTCTCCTAAGTCTGTCTCAGCATTTCTCCTGCTGAAATCCCTCTCCATGTGTAATGAATTCCACATTTTAACTTCCCCTACTGTAAACAACCCTTTAGGGAATGCACCCGCTTCTGGTCAGCAGCTTACAGTTGTCACGTGGTGTTGGCCGGGGATTCTCAGAGGGAACGACACCTGGTTTTAGCTGTTAGCAGAGAAATCTCAATACCATTTAACCTTGTTTTCTCAGTGTAATCAGAGAAGAAGTATCTTATGATATGAAACGCGTAGGAAGTTATAGTGTGTCATTTTAATTCATTTTTATCTAGTTCTCTAGTGCCTTCTAGCACTTAGTCTGTCTACACTGAGAAAATGAGGTTAAATGGTATCGAGATTTCTCTGCCGCTATGGTAATGAAGGGATTAACTCCTCTAGCAACCTTCCCGGTGGCCTAACCTCACACCCTGGGTCAACTACCCCTTTCACACCCCCTCTGCCTCCAATAAATGAGCTTATGTGTGTCGAGTTTCTTAACCCCTAAATTGCCTTAGTGGCTAGCATTTTTTTTTTATCGAACTTTAAAAAACTTGGATATTTTTCTTAGTTAATACCATTTTTACCAACATGTTTTGTGCGTGATAAAACAATGCAAAGGCGATTGGCAATACACTAATTTTATCAGTTTAGTGCATAGGCCCCTAAGTGAGGTCTTTACAGTAATCCATAAAGGGGCACTACTACCTCTCTTCTTATTGCAATACCTTCCCCTCATCCTTGGTTTTCCCCATCAAAATTGTTACCAACTTTAAACAAATTGAAAACTCTTTTTTAATTTTCCTAATTTGAAGGTTAATTCTCTGCCTACTATTTAGTAAACATTGTAATATTATGGCTCAATTCATTCTGATACGAAAGTTCATTTTGTAGGTTTAAAGAGTTTGTACTAGATTAAACCAGATCAACAAATACACTTTTACTGATTTAAAACTATAACTAAAATATTCATAAGCAATTTGTATTCTGGAAATATGAACGCATCAATCCCCGCTGCTCAACATTTTTGATCCCCTAACCTAACCCAGAGGGAGCTCAGCTCCAGCTCCAAGAAGAATACCTCCCCTTTCCCCCAACAAAAAATGGCAGCAGAGTCAGTGTTTGCTCCAGCAGCCAAAGCCGAGACGTCATTGGGATGTTAGTCGTATCTGCCATATTTGTAGATTTTGGTGTCAGAACCAGCACACAAAAACTACTCTTGGGAGCTGGGGAATCCCTGGATGTCAGTGGACCACTGATGAGCTCCGCAGGACCTAGCAGTTTCCAGTAAGGTGGAAACATATTTCATTTTGTGGGGATTGCAGCTTTAACTGTCTACTAGTGAAAAATCCAAATAGAAGTAGCCGGTGCACAACCAAAATGGCAAAGCTAAGACGTGGTGACCAAAACGTTATCTATTGATTAAAAAACATAAAGTAGTAGTGCTAGTAATCCTCCAACATGTTTCACACTGGAAACATGCTTTATCAAAGAGTTTGTGTGGTCTTTTGAGCACCGAATTCTGGATTTGCATTAATCCAACCCACCAATTAACTGTCTACTAGTACGTTAAATAAAATAAAGAGTTCATCTGAAATCACCTTATTGAAGATCACTAAGGGAACCAGATAACATATGTTATTATGTAACCATTTAGTGAGTTTTACTGACCAATGAATTCAGTATTAGGCCGAATTATGGTGTAGCAAAAACTGTATGTGTTCAAAGGAAAAAAATATATGATTGCTAAATCTATTCTGCCATACTTAAGTTATGCACTGATAAATTCATCAATACCATTTGTATTCTTTCATGGTCAGAGCACGAAATGTGCATACATTTATTTTCTGGGCCATTTTAATAATTGAAAGGAACTTCTTCATATTATGCTTAGCCACTTTCCATTATGCTCAAAAGTTCAAGGTGCCTTGCCTCATGCCACAATTAGAGTGAGCAGTTTTTAATCCACTCGGCTGTGATCAGAATACATTTACAGTAGCTCAAAAATCTAAGGATGTTAACTATAGCAATCTATATTATCTTTGGAATTTCAGTATTCTTATGTTATTTTCTGGTTTTCTGGTCAGTATGACCAATACATATTAATGAAGTGATATTCCTTGTTCACTTTAGCAAATCTAAGTATATTTGCTATATATAAAATGCTGAGGCAGAATAAAGCCCAATGCATCCATGTGTTCCTCAAGTGATCCAATTTTTGAATGAATGAATCATGTTCCCATTCCAAAATGTATGGTTAATCTGTACAGGGAAAGTCGGAATCATGTACAGATGTATATAACTTGTGTCTAAAACCTTAGGACAACTGAGTCATGATCTCCTCACTCTCTTCACCCCTCACCTCACTCTCTTCCCCCCTCACCTCTCTCTCTCTTCCCCCCTCAGCTCTCTCTCTCTTCCACCATCAGCTCTCTCTCTATTCTCCCCCACCTCTCTCTCTTCTCCCCCACCTCTCTCTTCTCCCCCACCTCTCTCTCAACCTCTCTGTCTTCACCCCCCACCTCTCTCTCTCTCTTCTCCCATGCATTTTGTGGGAAAAACTCAGGAAAATATTAAAAATAATCCCCATTCAGTTTTCATCCTTTTTAGTTAATCCTTACAAATCCTTTCATGTGTTTTTATTAAGTAGGCAAAATAAATATCATTTCTATAAGAAAAGGAAAACAAAGAATACAAGAGTGCTCCTATTTAATAAGGTAAAAATTACAGCAAACAAAAAAGTTGTTGCTAAAATGTGACAAATACTAAATGTATTTATTTAAATAAATGACTGCACTTTAATTGTTTTCTGTATTGACATCGTGGAGCATTATACATTCTATTTTGTTCATTTAGGTTTGTGTTTGTTCATAGCAGCTAATGACCAAACTATTTAATACGAACACTGTCAATTATTGTTATTAATATTTGCACTACCACTGGTAATCAGATTTCAATAATACAATTATTAAAATATTTGTCTTCAACTACTACACATAATCACTGATAAGATTCAGTCACAATACTGTATACATATAATTGCAATTCAAGACCATTTATTACCTTCACAGTCTTATCAAGCTTAATTTTTTTCAGGGAAATCTATCAGCTGTGTTTGTTTTCTGTCCTTGGCAACCATTATCAGGATAAAACGTTCATCAAGCTCACAGTTATCTATCACTTGAAATCCTTCTCATCTGGCCCTCTTCCCTGGAGGCCAGGGCTGTAATGATAACTAGTTGTCACCTAACCCATCAAACACTAGATAGTCCAGCACCATCACTGTTTGAATTAATGACCAAACCAGAAGAACCAGAAAATCAATAGTGTTTTCCAAATCAGGCTACACATACAAGAAAGCTACTATGGTGAATACTGGTCTAGATTTGCTTCTGCATTTCTTAAAGGTGCAATCAACTATGATCTATATTGTCCCTTTCTCTTCTCTCCACATTACTGCAGTATACTTCTAAAGGTCTTTAGACATTTCTCAGTGAGAATAAGTTCATTTGAAAATCTCTGCTAAACTACATAGCAAACAGTTTCAGATGTAGCTTTAATTTCCATCTGCATGATATTTTGGAGGAGAATATAGGGCCATATTTACTATCTGCCATTTATTTATTTGCCATAAGACACCTTTTTGAACCGGAAGATACATTGGTTGAGAGTCATCATGCACGATCTGCGCTATTGCTTCTGAATCTACGATACCTGTCATTAATGTCAAGGGCAGATATCGCCAATTCGGCAACAATCGTGTAAGTCTCACTTTGATGACTCCCGCCTATTGGGCCATATTTGCCTGGCATTTTTCTGCCATAAGACATATTCTATGCTGGAAGAAACCTTACAGCTCATTCACTTGAATGGACCATATTTACCAAGCCCTGCTGGAAGATGTCTAATAGTGTAGAACTGATTAGTAAATATGGCCCAGTTACTTGTTTGGGCTGTAAGGTGTGTTCTGTCACCAGATGGCATAGCACCACTTACCTGTCTCCCCTACAATCTATCCTTAACGCTGCTGTCAGAATCACTCTACTCTTTCCTAAATCTGTCTCAGCGTCTTCCCTGCTGAAATCCCTCTCCTGGCTTCCTATCAAATACTGTATCACACACTCAATTCTCCTCCTCACTTTTTAAAGCTTTACACTCTTCTGCCCCTCCTTACATCTCAGCACTAATTTCTTGCTATATACCATCCGACTCTTGCATTCTGCTCAAGGATGTCTTGTCTCTACCACTTTTGTGTCTAAAGCCCTCTCCCGCCTTAAACCCTTTCTTACTGACTGCCCCACACCTCTGGAATGCCCTTCCCCTCAATACCCGACTAGCACCCTGTAACAGGGGACTTATCCCTGTTCAAAAATGTGCCACTAATACAGCAGTGTGGTGGTTAAATGCTGGTAGACAATTAACCAACACCTCCTGGCTGATTACAGATGTCAGAAAAGCCTGCCTCTGAGACAGGAAAGGAGATTCTTCCTGAGCTCACACGTGAGCTGAGCTGACCCAGGAAACAGAAAGACAGCGAGTTCCCTAGTCCACAACTGGGATCACATGTGGAACAAACAGATGTTTTGGGCGGCAGAGAGACTGCACGCTGCCAGCAAGACACAGGGAAAATACTTCTAAACCTGGATCCTGACATTACCTTAGCACACAAGGGTGCGGACACCAGGAGAACAGAGAAGCCTTCCCCTACAGCTACAAGAGACAGAAAACTTTTCTTATAAGACTGTTATCTATATATAAATGGCTCTATGATTTGGGCTGGTGAATCGCTGGGCTACCTCCTTAACTAAGTATATGAGTAGCTCTGTGGCTGATACTATAAGCCTCATACATAAACCTTGGCCCTTTGCAGACGCACTTATTAGAACACTTTCCTACTGTCTCTGTACATCCCTCCTACTTACCAATTAGATTGTGAGCTCTTCGGAGAAGGGACTCCTTTTTCAAAATGTCACTTTTATGTCTGAAAGCACTTCTTTCCATTATGTATTATTTGTATTATTTGTTATTTATTAGATTATCACGTGTATTACTGCTGTGAAGCGCTATGTACATTAATAGCGCTATATAAATAATGACATACATACATATGTAACATGGCTGGTCCTGATTGCTTATCTACCCCCTCTCTTAAGTCCTTTGTAGCTAAAGTCTGTGACAGGCCATCCTGTGGGTATTTGACCCCCCTCATGCTACTCTCTGAGTGACTGAAGTGGTGGTGACTCATGGTATGTGTACAGCCTATCGGGGTACAGACCTTGAGCCCTCCCCTTCTGGTTGTTCAGAGAGGAAGTGACAAATTGTAGTGAGTCTGCTTCCACCCTTCCTAAGGAGGTGCAGTTTGGGACTTGATTACGTATGTAAAAAAAAAGATTGAGAACCATTGCCTTACAGTATGGCTTAGTACTGCGTAGTAAATATGGCTCAAAGAAATTAACACAAGGTGATTCTGAGCTGGACACTAACTTCTCTTTATAATGTAGATCATAAGAACTATCTGCTTGATATTTTTGGACTTTTTGTATTATAAGAATATGGTTTCATTGCCAGATGATATAATCCTATATAAAAGTAGTTAAAATATGAAATTGTATTAATATAAAAGAGGTTTCTGAATGTTTGAAAAAGTAATTTCCATTTTTGTGTTACAAAATGAGGGAATTAATCTTTAGAATGAATAGGTGATAAAGCAAAATGCAAAAAAAATTAGATTTTCTACTAAAGTGGTGTTTTTGATGCAGCGGATATTACTATATTTTTTTTTCAGATTACATTGCCTTTTTTAAAGGCATTCAAACTTCAAGCAGTTTTGAATACTGTATTTTGTTTCGTATCAACTGAAAAGTTTCACAAAATACAAAGACGAAGATAACTGAACCTACCAAGTTTTAGTTAATCAGCTGAATGGTTGAAAAGGCATATTTATAATGTATTATAATCATTATACTTGTTTATTTTTTCTATAACACTGGTGCTACAGGCCCCCCTGGGTTTCAACACAGGGATACCACCTCCTGCTATTTGCCCTTCCAACAAAAAAAAGGGTTCAGTTGACTTGCCATGACTATCCCTGTCTTCTATTGTCTATCAAAAGTTAATTCCATTGGTACAGCACAATTAAGTTATCCAGATATTCCACTCCTGAGAAAGATGCTGGACCCCTATCTGGGTTCTGTAGACCACTTCAACTTCCCCTATTATCCCTAGGACCGAGTACCAAAGTGCAACATATTGACTACTTCCAGGAGCCCCAAGTTAATGCATATTTGTGAAAATCCACAATATTGTTAAATAACATCAGAAAATTCAACCTGCACAGAGGTTAAAAAATAACCCTTCTGCTACTGATAGGACTCTGAAGGAGCTCCATCTGACAGAAATTGGGATATGTAAAGAATTTTCTATATCAATGAGAACGTCCAACTGCAGGTACTTTGCTTTCCATGCTTCAAAATGCCCCTAATTTAAAATGACGTGCCAATCTTTAGCCAGATTGTAAGAGATCTACGCAGAGGTATGCAATGGAGACCGTTTTTAAGGTGAAATTAATATAAGGCTTTATTGCCTGATCCTTTAAATAACACAGCAAACAAAAACAATAAATAACAAACACTTATCCCTTTGTAAGGGCTAACTTACTTCCCCAGACCCTATCTGCAGGACTGGAGGGATATTTCTACTATCCTAGACTCCTGCCATTTCATGATATCACTTAAAGAGCGTTCAAGAATAGCCATTTGAATTTTCAGCTCTTAAAGCTGTCCTTCTGCACATCTTTTTCCAACAAATGCAGTTGCTAGTTCAACTTCTTTGGAATTGAGTTGCGATTCCACATCCATTTCCAGAGAACGTCCTATCTTTTCAGCTTCATCAGATCAGTTTGAATGGGACTGCCAGGGACCCCGCTGTATTAATCCGATTGGCCATTACTGTGTCTGCAGAAATGATACAGAAATGTTGCAGCATTACTGGGAGATTGCCACAGATTTTCTAAGGCAAGTGTTCGGATACTCGTGGCTACATCTGTACCTTTGTTTGTTGCCTGTTGGGCAGCTGAAGGTTTAGCTAGTGCTTGCTCAGGCGGTTCAAACTTTACAATCTCGTTTTGCAGTTGAGCGGTGTCCCCAGCTCTCACTGTACCCTTGTCTTCATGGGCATTAGTTGCTGTGGGATACCGACGCTTGGGCAGGGCCAATACCTTTTCCTGTGTAGGAGACAGCTGTACTTTACTGGTCTGCAGAGCCTCACTGATTTAATTCTGTAATCTTTTTCTCCAACTTCATCTTTTCAGACTCCAAGGTTGTAACCACTGACCGTAAAGTCTTTGCATACTCTCTCTCTCTCGCTGTCATCTCATTTCTCAGTCTTTATAGCTCTTCCACTTCTAGGCGTTTCTGCAAGTTTAATTCATCTGCGAGAGATCCCTGTTTCTTGAGTGCATCCTGCAATTCTCCTCACTTTATTTCCTCACTGTGCTTTCTCTGAGCTTGCTTCAATGTATCCTTCATTATACTGTAGAGCACTGTGAATATCTTCACTAGGGCCGCAGCTGCGTGCCTCCGTTTCTGGACCTCTTGTGCTCCCTCTTGTACCGAGTCACTTTGCCTCTAAGCTTGGCCTCCAGCGAAGCTCTAGTGTTAAGGGTAGACTCAGGGCTGCCAACAGCGGGGGAGAAAGGGCACTGGCATCCCGGGCCCCGTGGGTCAGAGGGGCCCGGGCCCCCTGCGCGGCCGGGCGCCAGTTAATTAAATACATTTAAAAAGAAAAAAGTTTTAAAAAAATGGCGGCGATTACCCGCGGTCCCGGTGCGCATGCGCAGGGCCCGCTCCCCCCCACACGCTCCCAACGTGTGGGTCAGAGGGGCCTGGGCCCCCTGCGTGGCCGGGCGCCAGTTAATTAAATAAATTTTAAAAGAAAAAAAGTTTTTAAAAAATGGCGGCGATTACCCGCGGTCCCGGTGCGCATGCGCAGGGCCCGCTCCCCCCCCCCCCCCGCTCCCAACGTGGGACGGAAGGAGAAGGACCATCTACTCCTGTGGCCCACATCTCCCCCCCCCGCTCCCAACGTGGGACGGAAGGGGAAGGACCAGCTCCTCCTGCGGCCCGCATCTCCACCCTCCCGCTCCCAACGTGGGACAGAAGGGGAAGGACCAGGTCCTCCTGCGGCCCGCATGTCCACCCCGCTCACAACGTGGGACGGAGGGGGAAGTACCAGCTCCTCCTGCGGCCTGCTTCCCCCCCGCAGCGAGCTTCCCGCGCTCCCCCCAAGCCCACCTCCTGTGCCCCCCTCCCATGGCCCCCCCTGAGCCCACCTCCCGTGCCCCCCCGAGCCCACCTCCCACGCCCTCAAGCCCACCTCCCGTCCCGGGCAGCTGCCGCGATGATATCGGGGGCAGGAGAGGAATTCGTCCCACCCGTCAAGGTAAATCACCCCACCCAGTCACTGTCACCCACTGTCACCCACCCAGTCACTGTCACCCACCCACCCACTGTCAAGGTCCCTATCACCCACCCACCCAGTCACTGTCACCCACCCAGTCACTGTCACCCAGTCACTGTCTAAGTCACTGTCTCCCACCCAGTCACTGTTTAAGTCACCCACCCACATTCAACATTAACCCACCAACCGTCATTCAAACTGTCATTCAACTGTCATTCATACTGCCATTCACCCACCATCATTCACCCACCCACCATCATTCACCCACCCACCGTCATTCACCCAACTGTCATTCTACTATCATTCACCCACCTAGTCACTGTCACTCACCCACTCACCCACCCAGGCAGGCAGGCACATGTTTTTTGTTGAAAATATAGAAATAAACAGGTTGCATTGTAATGTTTTTTTCTGTATCACAATAAGAAAACAGTTAAGTAAAAGTTGCACGCTAAAATATATTTTTTCGTGGTAGGTGCGCTATGGGTTTGGGGTGGAGGGGTGGGGTATCCTGCTCCTTTCATTTGTCACGGGCCCCATGATTTCTGTTGGCGGCCCTGGGTAGACTTCAGTTACTCATGTTGCTCTGCAGGGACATACTCATTAATCAGACATTCCTGCAGCACTTGTACTTCTTTAGCAGCCTGCAGATTTTCTTCCTGCAGAGTTCGCTTCTTCTTCTTGGAATCCTTGAGGTGCGTGCGCAGACCTTGCATTTGGTTTTGCAAAAGGTGCTCTGCTTGTGTGTTTCTCCAATTCTTCAAACTTTTCGTCTTCCAATAGTTTCTTTATTTTTTGTAGCTTGTGCAGCTTTTTCTTCTTTTCATTTACGTGGTCTGTCAAATCCGAATTTTCTTCTTTCAGCCATTTATTTTCTCTTTTTGCAGTCTCTGTAATATTCAGGGCCTCCTTGTAGTCCTCCTTCCACTTACGCACTTCTGATTTGCGACTCCCAGTCTCCTGGCGGTCTCTATCTAGGTTGCGGGTCTAAAGCTCCTTTTGAGTGACTTTAAGATCCATACTAAGACTGAGGAAAGCTTTTTGAGAGATGTCCAGCACCTCAGTGAGACTATGAAGTTCCATTTTAGAGACTTCCAATTCTGTGTGGCAACTGCTGATCTCTTGGTCTGATGCATCCAGTGCTATACGAAGAGTATGAACCTCATTCTGTGATATGTTCACCTCTGTTAACCTCCTGGTGTGAGGTATTCAGTTCTATGAGGAGAGTGTGAACCTCATTCTGAGAGACTTCCACCTCTCTATGGCAATTGCGTACCTCTTGCAGAGAGAGACAAATCTCTTTCAGTGCCTCCTCATACTTCTGTTTCAGATTAGAAATCATTCTATCAGAGTTGCTCTGTTTTTCCACCATGGTGGCATTAGTAGCATACTCAGTAACTAGAGCAGTCTTTAGATCCTCTAATTCGGTCCTTGTGGACATAGTTTTCTGTAGCTCAGCATTATGTTCTCTCTTCAGTTTTAATTGTTCATAGACATGCCTGGCATTTTGCAGGGCAACTTCAGGACTGGTAAAGGGATCGTCACTCGCTGGTTCCGACTCTGCTTCCCTGGTATAGTTTGAGGGTTTCTCACTGTCAGCACCAGACAGACACTTCTTTGGGGTACACGACTACTGCCTTGGGCCCTCTGGATATTCGGTCATCCGTGGGACGAATTCTCCATTTCCTCTAGGCTGCAGGGCATCTTGGCCCCCCTTTTCTTCCGCGGGTTCTGCGGACGTGTCTGATCCTCCCATTGTAATTGGAGAACCTCTTCTTTTTCTTGTTCTGCTTTCTTGCTTTGGACGACTCCATTCCATCAGGGGTAAAGGGGTCTCCTTCTAGGTGTGAAACTTCAGCAGTTTCACAGAATCCACCATGCTTTTCTTGCAATTGCAGGAAAGTCAATCCGCGCTCATGCTTCCTAGAAGGGATCTTGAAGCAGATCAACTCTCCCCTCTTGCTGCTACTGTGATGTGGAGGCACCCCTCCTCCACTGGTAACTTCCGTAGGAAGGCTTCGACGTCAGAAGATATTGAAAGAAACACAGAAGCGCACCAAAGGTTAAGACAATTGGTATAATAAAATGTAAAAACTTACACATCATATTAAAAATGTCCAGTAGCGGCCAGTACAAGAATGGTGGAGCCAGGAGGATGGGTAGGCGCAGGAGGTATTGCCTGATGTTAGCAGTTCAGTCCCACGCTGGGGCTGGCTTGCCCGGCAAGGCTCAGATCTTACTTCCGGGTTGCGGCTGTCGCAGGACCCGTATGGAGCTGCCCTCCGATCGCCTGTTTACTTCCCACTCGAGCAGGTAAAACCAGCTCAAAGCTTCGTAAGAAGCTGGGACTTGTACAACCAAACGTCTGGGCACCAACAAGTACTGTATAAACTCCGCAACGCGTTTCACACTATTCAGTGCTTCATCAGGCGGTATAGAGACACCTATGGGGGGGCCTTTTATGCAGACACTCCGATCCAATATATATTCTGGTCATCTGGGACGGTGACAAGGCGTCATTTGACAGCTTTGTTGATAAAATCAACGCTAACAACTTTAACCTCACCTTTACCAGTGATATTCAGAAGGACCAGATAACCTTTCTAGATCTGACTATCTACACTCAGGGGGATTCACTCTTAACCAAAACCTTTTTTAAAGAAACAAATGTCAACTCTTCGTATTAGAAGAAACTGTGCAAACATTGATACATTTAAGGAACAGTCCAAGGTTCTCATAGAGCGTTTCAGACAAAAAGGCTATCAAGAGGAGCTTATCACTGAATCCTATCGTAAAGCTTTGAACAAAAATAGAGAATCTCTATTAAAAAAAGAATAAGAAAAAACAAGAGATCAGGAAAAGGAAACAAACTATCCTTACCGGTCAACCAGCCATTACTGTAAATACCACAGAGTCCAACACTGTGGAATACATTAAAGCCAAACAAGAAACACCTTTTTTTGTCACCAAATTTAATCTATCACACAAATCTATAAAAGGGATGCTGTCCAAACATTGGTATATCCTACTTATGGATCCCATCCTTAAAAAATTTCTTGCCAAAAAACCACCCATTGTATTTAAAAGGGCACAAACCCTCAAAACCATCCTTGCTCCTAGTTTATTAAAGGGCACCGATAAATCTAGGAAAAAAGATCTGAGGGATACATTGGGAGTGGTTGGTAATTATAGATGCACCAAATGCAAGATTTGCCCAAAAATGTTAACCAACAAATCTTTTAAATCATTTGTCACAGGGCTTGAATATAAAATTTCCAACTACGTTGATTGTCTGTCCACGTATGTAGTGTACATTCTGCAATGCAGCTGTGGACTACAATACGTGGGCAGAACCAAACGTAATTTCAAAATACGCATTATGGAGCACCTACGCAACATTTCCAATATCCCTAAATTAGAAGCAACCTCCAAACCCCTTACTCACTTACCAGCTCATTTTAAAGATGTACACAATTGTAGTACAGTGGGTGTACAATATATGGGGATAGAGAGGATTATGGGTGACATGAGGGCAGGAGGGTCTTAATGATTATGTTGAACTGACACCTTTTTTAAGATAATTGGAATTTTGATTGCGTCATTCTCTGTATTATGTCCTTTATGTTTTTCCCCTCCATCAATAAAGGTTTCCCCCCCCTTCTCCCCCCACCTCCCCTTCCTTATCCCCTTTTCTCTATTCCCCCCTCTTCCTTCTCCTTTCTGCGTCATTTTTTCTTCTCCACTCCCCCTCCCCCCCTTTTTTTTTCATTCCTTCCCCTCCCCTCCTTCCCCCTCCCCCCCACTCCTATTTTCTCTATATTTCTTTCCCTCCCCCTACACCCCCCCTCACCTTTCCCACCTTTTCTCCCCCCCCTCTCCCAGTCCAACCCCTCCTTATTTTCCTTCGCCCCCTTTCCCCCCTTTTCCCTTCCCACCCCCTCTTTATTTCCCCTTCCCCCGTCCCCCTGCCCCCCTCCCCCTTCCCTTCCTCCCCCCCATCCCCCTCCCCCCCCCTTTATCCCCCCCACTTGTTCTTTAACCCCCTACACATTCTTTTAATCTTTTATTTTTTTGTTAATTATGGTATTAATTGTGGCTTAGTGATACTATTTATGTATGATTAAGCATGTATGCAACACCTACAGGGACAGCCTTTAGCAGTATGGGATTTAAACACTCCTCTCAATTTGATCTTTATATGGGACCATTGTGTTGTAGATATCTACAAACACTAGTAACTATCTCACCTCCTTAAGTAAATGTTCACATACACCTTTAGCTTGGTAGATACTCAGAGAATATATATTATATCCCACGCTTACATTTAGTTATTTAAATAATTAATTGGGTAATTGGATCGGAGTGTCTGCATAAAAGGCAGTCGCAACCCGGAAGTAAGATCTGAGCCTTGCCGGACAAGCCAGCCCCAGCGCGCAGGACTGAACTGCTAACATCAGGCAATACCTCCTGCGCCTACCCATCCTCCTGGCTCCATCATTTTCTTGCAATTGCATTAGCTGGCAGGAATTTTTGAGATCATAGAGACCTGTTTGTTCGGTGTCTACCGAGAATAGGCACCTCCACTATCCTTGAGGTGTTTTGTGGGTGTGAGTTAGTTCGAGTTCCCCATAAGAGATATCTTCACCCGTATCCTCATAGGATAGGAAGGGCCACTCTTCCGTGGGGTCGGGTTCATTACAGGAATGCCACAGCTTGTCCTCCATTTTGGTGGTATCAGGTGTATTTTTCTTCTTGATCTCGGGAAGCGCTATTGCATCTGTTTTCTCTCTCTCTACCCCAGCTGGTAGTCCTACAGCTAGGCAGACTTTGCTTGCAGAGTTTGTAGCTCTCACAGGTGTCTCTGTAGACTTTTTCTTCTTTTGCTAGGTGCTGTGTACACATTCTTTCTCATCAGTGATATTGGATGTGCACCTGCTAACAAAAACATGAACCTTCCTTGTGACCACAGCGCATTGCTTGCTGCTGCAGTTCCTTGGCTCGTTGGAAAAAATATTCTTCTGGCTGCTGCCATTTTTCTGGGGCCACATAGGGATCATCCGAATAAGGCCTGAAGGGACACTGCTCCGTGTGGCTGGGCTCTTTACATCTAACACATTTTCTTACCCATTCTTGCAGAGTCTGTATTTGACTTCAGCTGGGTGGCCATTTTAAAATCCCATGTTTTTTTTCCTTTTCTTTGACCAGTGGTGGGGTAGACACTAGTCACAGCATCAGTACTTTGTTTGGGTCACCATCTGTCGCAGTCCTCCCAGTCAAACTGTGGCGTTGTGGCTTTCTCCAGTGGAGTTGTAGCTTTTCTGTCTGGATGTGTAGACCTTTAAATCTGGTCACTTCTGCACGTGATTCTTTGTTTTGCTGCTCATGCTGTTTGCAGGAACTGTATGCAGGCAAAAGCACAAAAATTCACAGGCAGTCTCCAGGGCCCCTTTTAAATTCAAGGGCCACCTCTCATCCCACTGCTAACACCATATGTAAGAGATGTGTGCAGAGGTGTGCAATGGAAACCATTTTTAAGGTGAAATTAATATAAGGCTTTATTGCCTGAGCCTTTAAATAACACAGCAAACCAAAACAACAAAATAACAAACCCCTATCCCTTTGAAGGGTTAACTAACTTTCCCAGACCCTATCTGCAGGACTGGAGGGATTTTCCCATCACCAGCCTATCACCCCAAAATTTCAGGAGATACCTTAAGCAGGTGGCACTGCTTGTCAGTCACTGGCAGGTTCCTGGGTCCTGTGTGTCCATGAAATATAGGTGACTGGGTGTCCGAATGTCTTGCTCTCAGCACACCCTTTGTGCTCAAGACAGTGTCTGTGTGCAGGCTTCTCTGCTCTCCTTCTGTCAGCCCAAATGTGAGCTAAGGAATCTCTCTCCTGTGTCTTACATGAGGCTTTTTACAGAGCTCTCATTAGTCCAAGTGTAGACTAATTAATCAAGTCGCTGCAATCATCTATCTCTCTGTTGGATTCTCAGAGCTCTGAGGCTGCTTTATTTAAACAGGGATAAGTCCCTGTTACACAAACTAATTTTACACACTGATGAATACGTGCACTTCCCTCCTTCCCAAATGTACAAATACCTTTATATTTAATGTCATGGCATGGCTTGTCCTTTCCTGGTCTTAAAGTGTAATGTTTTTTCCTTAAGCCAATTATGCATTTCTAGCAAAAAATGTTCTTATGGTTTTTATATATATATGACGAACAAAACAATAAAGCAGCGCCTAGTAGGGGTGTAAATATAATTATAATATAATTATAGTGTATTAAATATAAGTGCTAATGTGAATAAATACATATAATCTAAACTAAGTGCCTAAACTAATATGGTGAATAGACAGATATATCCTATATATGATATAATGCTGTAATGAGTATTACCATACACATATATGACAAAAATATATATATAAAAAATATATCTATAAAAAAAATATATAAAAAAATATAAAGAGGGTAAAAACCAGTCCTCAAGGTAATAGTCCAATGATGAAAATGAAGATTGGTTTTGGGGGTCTCCGGCTGCTCTCAGGGGGATGAACCACATCCGAATGGAATCTGCAAAAAGGAGAGAGGAGAGAGCGCACGCCCCATAGTGTAAAACCATAAATTTATTGAGGGGAAGGGGAGGGGGGGGGTAAAAAATGCACTCACAAGGGTACAAGTATTAAAAGCATATCGTGATCATAATCACCACCATCCAGTAACTGTATTGATGCTGTAGAAGACCCTCGGTCCCAAAGATGGATGAACCACACTGTTGCAAGAGTTCCTGGGTTGGTGGATGGTTAGGAGACAAGTTCCAAAGGTCCCAAGGAAAAACAGCTTTGCTCGTGGGTCTCTGTGGTGTCCGGCGCTCGAGTAGATTTCCTCCTGCGCTCTGTGATGACGTAGTGTCTGTGCGTCTACGTGATGATGCTCCCTGACGCGTTTCGTCACACACGGGTGACTTTTTCAAAGGGAAGTGGGGAAGAGTGATATGTCTGCATATATATACCCTAATGGTTCCGTGGTATACAGCTGAATGTGATAATAAAGGTAATAGGAGCCGAAATCGCTCCTAATGACACTGGGAAATCAATTTTCTAAGGGGCATGTAAGGTTATCAATATATATGGATACTATACACAGTATACAATGACAAGGGCACAATACAATACAAAACAAATATGACAATATCTAAAAGATATATATATAAATATTTCATTCCAAAATTATACTCCAATATTATATATACAATGCTATTTATATAAAACCAAAATGGTTTCAAAATGACTCATAAATACCAATAGGTATAAATTATAATATAATAGAACACAAGAATAAAAAACTATAATGCCATAAAACATGCCAAAAAGGAACTCTTAAATAAATAGTGTTGACAAATTTGGCAATTAGCCTATACTATAATATGAACAAAAAATCCCTATAATAGAAAATGACAATATAATGACGTATATAACCTTAATATTGAAATTCTACCGATGAAAAAACAACAACATAAAAATGGTGAAGGAGGTAAAGGACTTAAATGTGATATCAATTATATAGTGTCCCAAATATAGACACAATGATCTGAAATTAATAGATAAATAGAAGTGTGTTATTATGTGCAATAGGACTCTTAGCTATATGTGACTATAAAATATGATATAATTATGAATTACTAAAGACCAGGATAAATGACTTGCCATAGTCACGAGCATCACCCTGGGATTTAAACTGGGATTACCCATTTTATAAGCAATGACATTTATTAGAGTTTAACTCTTTCTTCTATGATAAGGGCAGCCCTGATAAATGTTGGCTAACAGCACTCTACAGCAATAATTTGTAGATTTGATTTGCATTTGTGGTCTACTCTGTGCTTCACTTTGCATACTGGCTAATTAAGATTTTTACTTTTGATAATCAAACATAACTTGGCAACATGGAGTTGTAGAAAGACAATATATTATTATATAGTACATTTTCCCCTAAACATAATATTTACTAAATAGACACACGAAACATTTATCACTTGATACAGATCAACAGAAAGTAAACTATTCTTATTGTATTCATAATATAAAGCTGTTAATTATACGCTATTAAGAATATAAAATAGAGTAGTGGAAAAGATGTTTGCAGTTTATGATACTTAAGTTTCTTCATGTCTCATAGTAGCCATAATAATTTAACCAAAGTAATTTCTAAATATATCAATCTAATATATTTACTTCTTCACTGTTATGGTAATACCTTATTTTCAACTTGTCAACATCACTGCAGATATCAAAGACAATTTTGAAGTGTCTAATATTGTCTGTGCTTAGTATCTGTCAAGATGCTGCAATACACATTTTGCTTTAATTACTGGTTGACAGTAAGCAAGATACTGGCCATGATGCACTCTCTTTTGTTTCTGTGTAGATTTGTAACTCTATTCCTCTGGGGAGAGACATCAAGCCCTAATCTGAAGGTTTGTGGTATAACAGATGTATAGCTCTGTCTCAAGTGGTTCCTTTCGGAGCTATTTATGAAGTTTCTAGTCAGGCAATTTTGGCATTTAAAAGCTGTTATGGAAGTAATTGACAATATGTATCTCTTGACGTCAATGTATCAAAATACTTTAGTTTAATGTAATGTCAGAGTGGTTCGTTATATTAGCAATATCATTAGTTAATTAGTTAGGGGAGGGTTACTTAAAGCACATATGAATATTTATGTATTTTTTCATGATTTTTTTTAGCTTCTTACAAATAAAGCATTTTTACCTTTTTACATAGTTACCTAGTAGATGAGGTTGAAAAAAGACGTAGGTTCATCAAGTTCAACCTATGCTAAATTTAGACAACAGATACTTTATCCTATATCTATACTTACTTATTGATCCAGAGGAAGGCAAACAAAAAAACCCATTAAGGGGAAAAATGTAATTCCTTCCTGACTCCAAGAATTGGCAAATCGGATTAATCCCTGGATCAACATCCTTCCCATGTATACTTATTTGGTATATCCCTGTATACCTTTCCCATCTAAAAAGATGTCCAACCTTTTTTTTAACAAATCTATTGTATCTGCCATCACAGTCTCCATGGGTAATGAATTCCACATTTTAACTGCCCTTACTGTAAAGAACCCTTTCCTTTGTTGCTGGTGAAATTTCCTTTCCTCCAACCTTAAGGGATGGCCCCGAGTCCTTAGTACTGCCCGTTGGAGGAATAGTTATTTTGAAAGCTCCTTGTGTTGTCCCCGAATATATTTTTCTACTGGTATATTTCCAACATCACAGACCCTGACAGATAGATGTGTGAGTGAGGTTAGTATAATCTTCTGAAAACCTGTCCCCCTAGTGTCATGTACATATCAGAACATTGCACAAGGAAAAGTGTCCTAAACAATTCTGCTCCATATAGCTAAAGTAATGGGGTTGCATGTGGGGTTGCATGTAGACAGTATACCAGACATCTGGATTTAACCCCTAGTAACCCCAAAAACAAAACCTTCTAATATTTCTGTAGATCTAGCATTACCTATCCCTAATTGTGTCATAATAGTTTATTTAATAAAATGTATAAAATAGAAGTAGCCATGTTAGGCCTGTTGCAATAAAAAATAAATGAGACTCACAAACAAACTACCTAAATAAACTCCCTACAAACGCTAACCTAAACCAAACAATGCGAGGTGCAATTAAACTAAATAATGTGAATAATCCAGTGAAAAGTGATGAAATTGTCAGACTAATATTGTGCTTTTGCTAGTCTCGTTTGCCTTGAGTATGTACTCCACATGCTTCTGTAATTAAGATACTGGGTAGTGCCAGTTTGTATTTTTCCCACAAGGCATCCCTAAAATTGTAAAGCGCAAAAAGGTTGGTTGTAACCCATGGAAGGTGGGTCCCACGGAAGGTGGGTTTTAAGAACTCTGTTTGGAAATAATCAAATGCAGAATCTGGGTCCAGTATCAGCTTGGTTTTGAATCGAGGGCAGTTTATTTATTTATTTATAAAATGTTTTACCAGAAAGTAATACATTGAAAGTTACCTCTCGTTTTCAAGTATGTCCTGGGTACAGAGTTATGATGACAGATACAGGATTACAAATACATAGTTACATTAAGTGATTTAGGTTATACATTATATACAAGATATTCCATGCACAGCAAGAGATAACATATATTATAGGCGTATGTAAAAGTTACAGACCAGATTAAAATCTGAGACAGCTTTATTATATTCCGTAGGTAGTTATTAAGATCCTTGTTAGTGCCACTTACTTTGTAGCTTTTGCACAAGGCGTCCCTAAGATGGTAAATTGGTAAGATTAGCCAGACACTTTTATGGGTTAAAGTTTCTAAATGTTCTAGTGAGTAGAACAAGAGGGCTTGATTTGGGTGGTCTAATTTTCCTGACACAGTACACTATTGCATGGTCACTGAAAAATGTCATGTAAGATACCAGAGAATTAGATTATGTTGGAATATGTAGATAGAATCAATTCTAGCAAGAAATGGTTGCAAGATTTAAGGTTTGTCCATGTACTGTAGATTGGGAAATTAGCTGGGTTAAATTTAGTAACTTGAGTTGTGTCCAGATTTTGTTGTTTTTAGGGTCAAGTAAATTGAGGTTAAAATCCCCAAGAACTAATCACTCACTCTTCACATTCAGAGAGGAAATTGTGCCAAGGAATTGAGTGATATCAGCTACATGTGAGAGAGCTCTGCATTGGAGAAACACTGAGGAGAAAAGAGGGTTACTTTTAGTGTGTGAGTGAGAGAGTATAGAGCAGGAGTAGGGACTGTATACTGTGTGTGTGTGGGGAGATAAAGGGCTGCAGTATGTGTATGTGTGTTTGGGGGAGGGGCGGGCAGGCTGGGTTCCAGTTAATGTGTGTGGGAAAAGGGATTACAGTGTGTGTGTGTGTGTGTGTGTGTGTGTGTGTGTGTGTGTGTGTGTGTGTGTGTGTGTGTGTGTGTGTGTGTGTGTGTGTGTGTGTGTGTGTGTGTGTGTGTGTGTGTGTGTGTAGAGGGAGAGGAAGATGTACAGTGTGTAGGGGGGGGGGATGAGAGGACTGCCATGTGGGGCGAGTGGTAGTTTTTGTAAGGGTTCCAGTCCTGGGTTTTGCTGGAACTTGCCCTTACGTGTCTGTTACAGTCATCTTTGATCCTGGCAAATCTTTTCCTGGTCTTGGTAATTGGCTGCACCTGTTCCAGGGTTTAAATAACAGTCAGTGACTCTCAGCCCCTGCCGAGCATGGTATGCTTATCCATGTGTTCCTGTGCATCCCCTGTTGCTGACCCCAGCCTCTGACCCCAACCACTGCTCCTGTGCCACCTGCCTTGACCGCAGCCTGTATTGTATCTTTGCCATCTGCCTTGACCTCTACCTGTATTCTGACTATGATTACTCTAACAGGACTCTGTGGACTGGCTCTCGTCAGTGATCATCTACCCCTACCTCAGCTCTGAGCGTCCACTTCCTATCGGAGACGAGCACCGTTATAGTTGGGAAGTGAGAAAGGGCTGTAGTATGAGGGGGCTATAGTCTGTGTCTGTGTGTGGGGCTGTAGAGAGTGTGTGTGGGGGGGGGCTGTACTGTATTTGCAATTGTATTTTAATAAACAAGTACTGTAAACGTTTTAAATAAAATGTAGAAGGGTTTAAGAAAGAAAACAAAAGGTCGAGAAAATGTAGAATATCTTTAAAAAATTATAGAAAAGTGTCTATTTATGAATTTTTTTCCCAAAAGCATACATTTAGCCTAAAATCGTAATAATGCCTTCAGAACAGGCTTTACTGGCTGGGTTAAAGGTTTCAACTCTTCCACTCAAGGCATTATTGGCCAGCAATGCAATGCTCTGAAGGGATTATTTCTTCAATAATGACTATCACAATTTAGTGAAAAGTCAACTTAGAGAGAACTGTCAAAACAGCTTGTCTAAATTTTTGCTCTGTTCTAAGCTGGAAATATGTGATTTCAATCATTATTCTCAGTACACATGTAGGAGGTAGGGCTAGTAAAAAAGGAAGATGTATTATGAGCTTCAGATATCTTGACACCAAAAGAAGATTTATTAGTAACTTCTGTTGGAAGTGGGACATGTCACGTGTGGGTAAATCAAAGTGGCATTAACCTTTCAGGCCCATGAACATCAGGAACAGAAGAGGAAGTCATTATTTTACGATCCAATTATGTCCACAGTTCCCTCACATCCCTTGGATGTCATATGAGCCACCAGCTTGTATTTTAAAAGAAGTTGTATTATTCTGCCATTCATTTCTGGCTAGTAAGTTGTGCTTTAGGCCTTGGCCATGTTACTTGCTTGCTGGCGGAAGCGCGCTGAGGCGCGCTCCCGCTCAGCACTGAGCCCCTACAGTCGCAATTAGAGCGGCTTTAGTAGGGGCTCACCTGCGCTTCCGCGCGCTTGCGAAAGCGCAGGTCTTAGGGGAATTTAAAATTCCTCCCGCTTGCCGGCGCGACAGGCCGGTCACGTGAGCGGTTCGCCCAATGAGGGCGAACCAGCTCCGTGATGTCACTGGCCCGCCCCCGGCCAGTGACACGCCTGCCCCCGGCCCGCCCCCTGACGGCCCGCTGACAGTGCGTGCGGTAAGCAAACGCAAGGCCAGGGAAAGCACCCGCTTTCCCTGCGCCTTAGCGCGCCTCAGCACGCCAGCAGGGAGCATGGCCGAGGCCTCAGGCTTCTCTCAAAACCAAGTCAATGGGAGTTTCCATGCATTGTTGCCCTAATCAGAATTATCACACTTTATTAAATAACCACCAATAACCACTAACCACTAATTGACTTCATGTTGATTTACACAAGCACAATGGCAATGTATTAATTTTCAAATGAACCGCAATGCAATGCTGAATAGATCTGCATCCCACAAGTCTGTACAGTAATGTGTTTCATACCATCAACTGTGGTGGTTCCAGTGGCTTACCTTGGTATGCTTAAATGTCTTACACTTGGACACAATAGTCAGTGTCTGCTCTTAATCATTCATCATTGTTTCTTTTCTTGTCTCTTGTGCCAAAAGCTTTTTGATATTCTACAAAGTAGAAATAGAAATATTATTTAAGACATAAATATTCATATAATATTCAGTACTTCAATATGTAAATTATAACCCACTGCCCCACAAACATTTAAAGTAACAATCCTGCCCATTACCAGTATTGATTTTGTTTTTAATCATACAAGCAAGAGGGTTTGGTTGCTGCTCTTGCTGTGAATTTAAAAAATGATGCAGCAGCATCATCTCACAGATGAAGTTGCAGCTTTCTATTGGTCTGTGGGATTTGGTGGTCATTTTTAGTTCCTGAACATGAGCAAGTAAATATAGCGCAGTTCAGTTCAGGAGTACTCCCCAGTTCAAATTCTTTGAACCTTTGAGTCTGAAACTGTGCTCATACATGGCATTTTTATTTGCTTTAAATTCTTACAAATGTTAAGTCTGAAAAAGAAATTAAATAAAAAATAGTAGGCGGGATTGCTGCTTTAAAGGAGCGGTCTTTCCTTGGACAAAACTGAACTCACTTTTTTTTTTTAATGGATGGGAAGCAGGGCCTCCCAGCAGATAAACCGTGTTCATTCAGCTCCAGATGCCCCTTGGTTCTCAAAATACTTACCAGGAAAGGTGCCACTAGTAATTCCTTGTATTTAAATCCTCCACATAATTCAGGCCAATAGGAAGCCAGTACAGATGCTAGCTTCCTATTAGTCCATGGGATGTTTGAGATTTAAATCTCCATTTTGTTTCCCCCTACACAATCTTGCGCCCCCAGTTTGTGCACCCCTGTATTAGGGTACACCTTTTTACTTTAACATGTATTTAGTTTATAGGGAATTCTAGCAAATAACATTAGGATAATGATGGTCTGGCTGGGAATAACAGCAAGTTTTGGTGCAACCTATTTATCGTAATGTTATTTCCCTGTGCTAATATTAACAGTTTAGGACATCTGTGTTGTTAGGTTAATGGTCATTAACATTTGATTTGCATACGAGTAAGCCTAACATCCGTAAAAATGTATTGATACGTTATTTCAATGGTGAACTCTAGGTTAGTGTAACACTATTCTTTATTGAGCATAGGCGTTAGGATTAACATAACGGTAAATTTGATTAGCATTACGTTAAATAAGCTAACAGAGCTTCGTGAATCTGGCACCTACAGTAAGACTGTCAAGTAATCTTATTCTTTATTGGAGAAAGGAAAACCTAAATTAAATTATACTAATTTACTACATTGCTTATTAAATAGTGCATACAATGTTAACCACTATGTAAATTAATTTCATTCGTACAGTAGTAAAAATGTAAAGTGGAAAGTAGTAAAAAATAATTAGCAAATTGAAATAATTATGCTCCCTTTAGAAGGATTCTCTTTAGCATAATTGTGTCTTCTACATCTATTATTGTGGTATACAGTTTTGCTTTTATCAAACAAATGCAGATACATAACCGAAACTCAGTCCATAAACATCCAGTCTGTTCCTGCTGAAAGATTTTGTTTGTGGAAGTACAATTATGATAAGAAATAATTGTTCTGTGGAGAGAAAGCTTAATGCATTCAAATGTACCAAACATAATTTACTTGTACCATTAGCTTGGCTTACAATTGCTAATTATGCTCAAAGGTTTTTTTTTTTTTTTTTTTTTTTTAGAAACTATTGAAAGTTACAAAGAACAAAAATTGGTTATTCAAATGGTCAGTCTTTAGGGCAATGTTTCTCAAATAGAGTGCCATGTGACTATCAGTAAGGTCGCCTTGGATTTTCCATTTCAGAAGAAAGCAGAAGGGTTGCTAGAGGGGCTGGGCAACTTCCTCCATCATGATTGGCTACTGCTATGTAATGTAGATAACCAGAAGGAATCAGAAGCATTACTGGGCGGAGACTAACCACACAAGGAAACAACACTGACAGTAGAAAGCTATGAGCAGAAGGATATGAGAATTGTGAGTATGCATTGATTTGGGTCCAATTGAGATGATTGGTGCTGCAGAGAAGGATGACACGGTTGAGCCTTCATCCCAGCAAGGGTAAGTAACTTATTTATTATAGGGTCTCCATTGATTGTCAATGTGAGTATCTGTGCCTTGACCTATTGACATCGGTAACAACAGTGACAATCAATGGATTCAATGGCTAGTGTTGTGTATATTGTAATGTAATTTGCATTTAATTTTATTGTAGTGTATATTTTGTATACTTTGGAATTGCCAAAAATGCTACTAGGCTAATAGGGCTATTTCCCATTACTGTGTGTGTGGAGGGGACTTGTTGGGGAATGAGGGGTGGGTGAAGGGGGTAGTTGCCCCAGGGTGGGTCAATGGGATAGTTGTCCTGGGGATGTTTAGTGTTTATGTCTTAATGTATTTTTAACTTTTAATATACTGTATTGATAAAGAGGGTCTCCGGAGCAGAACCCCATTCATTTCAACTCCGGGGATCCCATGCTTCAAAAGATATAGACCTCCATACAGGGTGCTGGTAGCTGCTACCACCACCCCCTATGGGGGTCTATATCTCCGGAAGCCGGGCTGTTCCTGGAGTTGAAATGAATGGGGTTCACCTTTGGAAACTCCCCCTCCCCACCCCCCCATGTGCATGTAAAAAAACATTGGATTGCTGTAAGAGCTGCTGAGGGAGATACAGAGTGACGGCTTCTCTCTGGGACTCCTCTGTGCAGCTCTTACAGACTCATAGCTGGCTTGGTAGGAATAATGCTGCAGTGGTCCCATTCAGAAGCAGGGACCACCAGTGAGTTAATCCTCCTGGGCTGCTTACTGCTTTCTTAGCTGCAATCAAGCCCTGGCTTGACCGCGTTCCGGCCCTCGCAAACTTTTGTGGCAATTCAATCAGTAGGTCTTGTTATATTTGTAGATACAAGGATGAATGTCTGTGTTGAAACATGCAATAGTTACATCAACAATCTAATAAATGTGTTATTGGTAGTTATAGAAATAAATGGGATGGCAATAGAGATGTAGAAGAAGCAATGTATTTTAAATTTTTATACTGTTTTATTTTTAAGTGTCCTGAACAAAATGTAGCTTATTCAATTCTGTTGTACTGCACTTAAACCAAGTAAAGGGAAGGTGATGTGTTGAATATTGAGCTCCCAGTTTAATTGCTTGATGACCACACCACTATATGCTTTGGTTTATTTAATCCTAATCCGTGGATAACTGGGTGTCACTGCTCTGAACTACAATAGGCATGCCTTCGGGAATTGCTGATTTACATCTATGGGGTGTAAATAGTTTATTCACATTTTCTGTTTTCCAATGAAAAGACATGCAGAGGGAAAATGGTGTAAATGGCTAAGTAGTCCAAAGTTTAGTGTTAGTAAACACACAGTCCACAAGCACGAGGGCTGACGAAGTGATAATGGTTCTATACTATGCATGTATTCACTTTATTGTAAGAATGTATTCAAATGTATTTTTTACGATTAATACACAAAGGACAAGTCAAACCCAATTCAGGCAGGGATGCTCTGGGGGAAGGAGGGCCAGTCCAACAAATGGGACATTCCTATCCTTACTTTGGGTGTATTGGCTGGCAAATAAGCGCTTGGTTGAGGGGGTGGGGGAATGAGTGAGAAAGCTTAATTATGGCATGCTGTTTTGTGTACCAAACCTTTAATAATATTTGTACCTTTTTTTTTTTAAATAAAGGACATAGTTTTCCTGTTGTGAGCAGTTAATTCTACAATAAATGTTTCAATATTAAAGCTGCTATTACAATACATCAGTGTTTCCAACAACGCTGTGTGCTGTTCCTGTATGAAACCAAATGCTCTATTTGATTAATAAAGTTTTATATAAAGTGTAAACCTCCTTACCTGGTCCCAAAGGAGTTTACATCAGATTGACTATATACTGTACATGGTAGTGCTCAGACTCTCATACTGAAAATAAACATTCTATGTGTGTGAAAATACAGATTCTTTGTCCCAATAAGTTTGTCTGAAACAGGTTTCTTGCAGTTCAAAATATTTATTCTTCATAGAGGCAGTTACAACCTTCAGGCAAATACAGAGAACAAGTTAACAATGGAGAACAGTCTTGGTCTATGTATTTATGTTCTGTTCTAATGCATCTAACCTCAAACAGAATTCAAATAGATATTTCCTAGCTTCTAAATTAACCTATGCATAGCTTGTCAACATGAAACAATAATACAATTAAACAATCCTTGGAAAAGTCTGGGCACAAAACCTATACCCCTATCTTGGCCTTGGACAAACTTCATCTTCTACCCAAAATGTACTATAAACAATTCACTTGTTCTATCTTTCCTACAAATCAATTGTTTCCCTTTAATGTGTTTTGCTTATATTCCAAAATCCTTCTCAGAATCCATTTTGTTCCCCCAGACTGAACTAACAGAAAACATTGATTCCATTTACACATAACAGTTCCAGGTGCTGGGTAGGTGCAGACTCGGTGAGGATGCTTGAATGTAACAAGGATGAGCATCACAAACTTTAATAAAAACATATTGTGCTTTATTGGACATGTGTCAATAATGCGAACAGACATTGACATACTTCACACTTGACTGGTAACTTGTGGCAAATAATAATATGTAGGACTTCTTCCCTTTTGTACAGTAGCTCTAACTCTTATGCTAGAGAGGTCCAGTACATGGCTTGTTACTCGCAGTAAGTAAGGGTTGAACTGGCAGTGATGCCAAGTTAACTGGACCTCTCAGGAATATACTTCAAGTTGCTGAATTAGGAATCTGTTACTGTTTACCGCATACTTCTTCTATACCAATCTGATCAGGATTGCCCAATGGACTTTTCCATTGAGCCTATCCAAACACACTCCGGAGTCACTAACACTGAGAACTCCTTACTAAAAGCATGCTTCCTCCCGTTCAATAGTGAGAGCAATCTCGGACTCCCACTATTGCTGCTTACTTAAAGGTGCACTTTACTTAACTGAAAAGAAAGGGTAACAGGACACATCTTAATACATTAAACTATATACCCAAACCTAGTTACAGGACTTAGAGTGGTGCCGCAGCCTGAACGTTGCAGAATCTATAACTAGAACATGGAACCTTATAAATACCCTTCTATCTCCCTATAATGACATCACTGATCACAAGACATACAAGGGAGTGGCAATCTTTTCTGCATAGTCATCTTACATCACATGATGGGGAGGGGAGTAACCTGAGTGAGCTCACATAGTTAATCCATTTATGCCATTAACTCTTAACTTAAATAGTAGTCTCAAAGGGGGTCAACACAAACATTACACACAAGGTGTTAAAGGAGTTTCCTATTTAAACATATTTTCTGTGCCCAGCCAGGGCTGATACTGGTTGTCCATTTAGAGGCAAGTAGTGTATATTTGGAATCAGGGGTACCCAGAGCTGAAATTAACGTAGTTCAGCTCCAAGGGTCTCCAGCTTTATCTCATTCTGTGGCCCCAAAGGACCGCTTTATACTGAACTGGCTCTTGCTCATGAAGTGTCCTTCTTGGTTTCTGTTTAAACTCCTTACATGGGATAAGGTACAATAACCCATACAATAAATACAGCAGGCCTTTCAGACAGCATAGACCCTTCAAAGTGCCAGAAGATCTGTAAACCTTGGTCCACAGGACTTACAGCATCACAACCAGAATGACTCAAACAAGAATGTCTACACTTTCTTTTAGCTTGTGTTCACCACTAAACCTGATCTATCCTAAAAATAAAAAAAAACATCTACTGCATGTCACAAGCTCTTGTGTGCCTTTGCTTGTGATGTACATGAGGTGATATAATGCATTTCATGCTCTAAATAATTATTCTTTTTCTTATTAGCTTTCTTTTATTTGAACTTTACTGATGATACTGAATTTTGTAAGGTAGTAGAATCGGAGCAAGGTGGAATTTCTCTACAGAAGGACTTGGACAGACAAGAAACTTGGGTAGGTAATGGCAGATGAGGTGTAATACAGATAAATGTAAGGTTAAGCATATGGGAAACAAGAATAAACAGGTGACTTACAAATTAAATGGGGATAAATTAGGAGAGTCCTTAATGGAGAAGGGTCTAGGTGTGTTTGTAGACAGCAGACTTACCAATAGTGCCTTCATGCAGTAGCTGCAAAGTCAAGACCTTACCTTGCATTAAACAGAGAATTAATAGAAGGGAAGTAAACATAATTATTCCCCTCTATAAAGCATTAGCAAGACCATACTTTGAATCTGGAGTACCGTTTTGGGCACCACCATAAAAAATACATTATGGAACTGGAAAGTGCAGAGAAGAGCCACCAAATTAATAAAGGGGATGGAAAATCTGACTAATGAGAAGAGGCTATATAATTTAGATTTGTTTACATTAGAAAAGAGACATCTAAGAGGTGATGGATAACTATATACAAATATATTCAGGGACCATACAAGAAGCTTTCAAAATAATTCTCCATCCCAAGGGCAGTATAAACGACACGGGCCACTCCTTGATGTTGGAGTAAAGGAGATTTCACCAGCAACAAAGGAAAGGGTTCTTTACAGTAAGGGCAGTTAAAGCTGCAGTTCAAGCTAACATTTAAAAATAAAATAAATCCATTCAATTTGTGCATCAATACAATCTACACACTGACAAGTGATTAGCTAAATTGTACAATCCGTTCTCCTGTACTCGATCGCTTTGCTCAGGGTTATTTAATTCAGTTCTTGGTGGACTACATTACCCAGAATGCAAAGTTATGTGTGGTAGATCATGTGACCAGGCAGTTACTAGATACAATTGATGCACGGCTAGAGAGAGGACACGGCTCAAAAGCTAGAGCCTATCAGAAGATGAAGGGGTTGTGACTTTGTAAATGGTTTCTATAGAAACAAAAATGCTTTCTACATTAAAAACATAAAAATGTCTTAATTTTTTTTTTAATTGCTACATGTATTTTCTCATAGTACAGAAAGGTATAAAGGGATATACCAAATAAGAAACATGTGAAGGATGTTGTTCCAGGGAGAAATCTGTCATTATTTGGTGTTGGAAAGGAATTAAATTTCCCCCTTATGAGACAGCATTATATGATGTTTCGCTGGGATTGTTTTGTTTGCTTTCCTCTGGATCAAAATACTGTAAATACAAATATTGGATAAGTTTGTGTCATCTAAATTTAGCATAGGTTGAACTTAATGGACATGTCTTTTTTCAACTTCATCTACTATGTACCTGACAAATAAATATTTCTGAGTTCTAGAAGTACAAATTACCTGAATTAGCTTATTTTAAGGCACAAGAATGAAAAAGTAGTGGTGATTGGTTTTCATGAGATCATTTTATTGCATCCCAAAGCAACGAGTCATGTCACCTCATCCCAAATATGAATTCTGAAGTATCATACAAAGCTACGGTATCTACTAACATATAAATGCTATGCCATGAAATAATTACAAACCATTGCCAGTATCTATGGGATTCCAGTGGAGTTTTTTTTTCTTTAAATAAATCATACCCTCTTGAATTAAAGTATTGAAAAAATATCTTACATTTACTAATGCTATTAAGAATTGTTGGATACATTGGTCCTGCAAACTACATTTCAAATCTCAAGAGAAAAAAAGCTGAAGTTTTCAATCAAATGCCATCATTTTAGAAACGAAGAACAGTAATTGTAATGGGAAAGTGAGTTTCATATACATTAAAATAAAGTTATCTTAGATATAGCAATGTCATCTTTCAACAGATTATAATTCGTTTTAACTTTAGAGTCTTACTGGTGTGTTGCTTTGTAGAAAGTCACAAAAACTCTAAAAGCAATTACTAGTATTGGGTATCAATGGCAAATCTCAATTGAGTATAAGATTGAAATGTATAACCCAATCAAAACTGTGATCAGTGCTTAAAATTGAACTTCAAACTTAGAAGCAGTTGAGCACAAGATCATTGTAATACTTTTAATGTCATTTATCATTGGTTACTGCACTAGTGGTGGTGCAAGCATTTTTCTTCCCCTATTCTATGCATGGTAGAAGGGGAGTTACAAAAAGGTCCTTTTTGCTGCACCACCCTGCAATAAAACCTGACCTGTTGCTCATTTGAGTGCTTACCTTATCATTTTTTCCGGTCTCACTGGGAGTTGGAAACTGCGGCAGTGCTACACATCTTCACCTCTCCTCTTGCTAATACTTTTAATGGAAAGCTCTTCATATAGAATATGTTGGTCCATTTAAAGAGATCGCAATTTGTTTTATTTAGGCACCTCAACAATGTGAATGATTTGGGCAACTGGCATCATGTTTTCCCCAAACTTGCTTGAAATTAGAGATTATTCTTCTAATTATCGTTTCTTTGTAAAATGCCAACATATTCCACAGAACGGTTCAATTGGAGCAAAGAGATTTGATAATTTATAAACAAATACGGACAAACATGCACAAACAGATACAAAAAGGTCATGAAGGCTCTTCTCGTGAAAGTTTACAATCTAGAGATGGATGAATTATTCACAGACATTCGACTACGCTGCAGTATGTGATGTTTCGTGGCAGACATCAATATTAATGACAATCTCCAATCGGGCACATAATGTTATTTTTTAACAAAGTCAAACATTTGAGCAATCAAAGTATTCACACATGGAGCTACTCCGAGAAGGTGTGAATGTCTGCATTATGGCAACTGAGCAGACATTCGCATTTGAATCGAATAACAGAAAGTGAATATTGAACATTTGTTTCAACATTTGCTATGGAAGAAGTATAAATAGGGGTGCAGCCTCGGGTCTAAGCCATTGTGTTCTTGGGTTTAGCATGGTGTGGGTAACTGACTCAAATATTCTGTGATATAATAATATTAAATAATAAATAATGCGAATAGCATTTAATGTGACCGACCTCTGTCTGTGTTTCATCCCTGAACTGGGCTGTACTGTACGGCCTGTGTCTATTGTTTACTATATTATAGCAGTATATTAATAATAGGAACACAATCAATTCCGCTCCAGAATGGTTAAACCCTTATATTATTTAGATTTTTCACCCAGTGTGCCAGCCAGTTTCAACAGCAGCTCATAGCACAAGTCAACTCAAGGTTAACAAAAGGAACCCAGTTAGCTGCACTCAAAGTAATTAAATCAGCTGTAATAGCCTGGGATAACAATTGTCCCACAAGGGGGAGTGTAATCACTCCTGCCTAACGACACACTAGAGTGAGTATAAGCTCACAAAACCAAAATAAAGAAATTTTATTAATGCAACCACGATGACTTAAAAATCAATACATAACAAACAGATTACTAAAAATCCCCTATGGGGTGGTTCGTGACAAAATCAGACTGAGAAATAGCAAGTGTAGAATCAGCTATTGAGGTAGTACTTAGATATTGCACTTTGTAACATGGAACAATACCACTAGCTGATACTACTATATGGATACAAATTGTAATTATTAGTATCTATACAATTGTAACTCACATCAGTCTCAGTCAAAGGACGGCGGGGATGGTGTGTAGTAAGGGCTCTAACTAGATATAACCAGTATAGGTGTAAATGCACTTGGGTTAAAGACCTAATAAGCACACAATATATACTGCATATAACGACATTCAAAGCCAAATGGAAGAGTGGAGTGTAAAGTCTGCACAGTAAATAGTTATGCTAGACATGACGTGATACACGTGTAGACATTTCCCACAAGGTTTATACAATGTAATCATGCAGTGGATTACGGTGAAGCTGCCTATGCAAAAGGCAAAATACCTACAAACACATAAGTTATTGTGCCCAGAATGATCGCCCTTAATGCAGTAATTAACACATTGAATAAGGCTGGCATCCGTTAGATAATACTGCCCGAATCGGTGTCTGTACAGAACATATCCTAGTAACAGTATCCGTAATAGATTACCCCAGTTAGCGCATTAAAATGCCAAGTTTGCAACAAGGCAGGATGATTATTGCAGCCTAATATGTCTCAATGTGGATACTACATTACCAGCCACAGGTTTACACAGCACACGTCACACGAACCGACACCCTCAGAGACGCCAGCGTCATGACGTCATTACCCTACGCACGTTTCGTATGTATCACATACTTCATCAGGACTTAAGATACGAGGCTGCAGTGATGTTTAAATATGCTCTCTCGTAGGTGTGTCTTTTTAGTTTGTACCAATCCCGATGTCGTTTCGGGTCTGGCAGTGAAGCATGCATAGAATTGCTAAATTAAGCTATTGTAAAGCACAGCATGCTTCTTTGAACACGGTTTAGTACGTTGGGTAGCATTTAAACCCCAAAGAAGGAAATGGATAAATAGCAGCCCTGAAGTACTGTAGTACCATCTACCTCTGCATATTGGACCATAGCTGACGAATCATTCAATTCAGATAAAGAATGTAACCTGACATTAAATGAAGTAGACTTGACCTTGCATCTAAATATCTAAAGACAACAAGAGCATAATACACTGGGTGTAGCAAAGGTGACACATTTAGGACAGAGATGTATAACACTTATTGGCTGTAGTAGGACTTGTATTCTAAATATCATCTCAATCTATGATGATCAAATCAGTGGTGTAGGAGTGTACTAATGGTTAATTAAATGGCCCTTTAAAAGGTCAATACGGTTCATGTGACTTTAAGAGTCATTAAACGGTATACCATTACCCCCCATATACCACTGTAGACCATTGCTAGAGCTATTCTAAAGTTAGCTGATGACATAATACCATGATGTTTTATAAAAATGGTGAAAAAAGGAAACCTTCATTAAGGCCATATGGTGCCATTGTGTGTAGGTTGGGTATCCATCGACACTCCTTTAGAAGGAGTCTTTTGTCCCAGTTGGCTTCAACAGCAGCTCACTCAGGAAATTGGGAGGAACGCAGTGAGAATGACATTCAGTACTATTCACCTTACTTTGCACGCTTATATATATATATGTTAGATGAGGAGTGGATTAACATAATCCTGCCCCTCCAAAATATGATGCTTTATCTAAACCTTCATCTAGGGACTTCAATGTGTATACTCATTTATGCCGTTGAGTCACTGACATTGTTTTTCCTTGTCTATCTATTTCTCATTCTAGGTTCTAAGACAAATTTGATACTATTAGATTAGGATTAAATGTAGTGAGAATTTTATAACTAGTATATAAACCTATGATATGATGCTTTTTGGAGGGGCAGTATTATGTTAATCCACTCCTCATCTAACACTGCTGAATCCTAATTAATGATATCTATTGAACCAATAAGGTGCTTCTTGTTACAATTCAATGTATCTGACTGCGCCCAGTATTTGAACACATTGGCCTTTAAATAGCACACATCAATATATTCAATATCTCCCGGATGAAGTATCTAATGATACGAAACGCGTTGGAAATAGATTGTGTGATATTTTTCTATTCTATATTTAGCTTTTTATTTCTCTATATTGCTCTCTCTATTGCCTATATGGCTATCTCAATAATATTCTAACGGACTAACTAAGAAAGCGAGGTTGGTCTATGCTCACTGAGCACAGCTGTGGCGTGAACCAGGTGATTCATTCTTCCCCGTCCCCTCGAGGACGCTGTCACGTGTTATCCAGCACTGAAGACCGGGAGCATGTGCATTCCCTAACCGGAGCTGATCTGTATGCAACAGGCAGCAGACGTTCGGCAGGAGTGACAATCGTAGGTGAAGCCTCACACGAGACCAAACTTACCTTCCATCATGCCTGGAGCCGGACAGTTTGTCTCCCTGGGCTGAGAGCGGTGCCTTCCCTATCGCGTTATTAACATCTGGAGCACGGACATTCTTTACTTTGCGCTACTTATAGGCAACTTCTACAAAGAACAGTTCGTTACATGGGAATATCTGGTAACACTATCGTTTTTATAGCTTTACTGTTGCCTTGTCCAGGCAACATTGTTATCTGTTCTTCTATACCTTGTTCTATCTAGCTATTTTTAGCACTGTATCAGTTCCCAAGAGCTTTTTAACTTTTATTCATTGTATGATCAATTGATTTTTATATTGTCTACTAAAATATAATATGTGCCTTTTTGCTCTGGAATTTCTTTAACTATGCCCGGTGGTGGATGCTGCACACGCGCCTGACATCCTGGCGTGCGGTTCCTTTTCCTGCAGCACACGCCATAGCGCGCGTTGCAGCAGGCACCGGGGACCTAGCCTAATACAGAGCTAATTCCAGAGAGCCAGGTTGAAGGAGGTGGAAATATTCTCTAACATACTCTGAACAGCAGTAAGAACAGCAGGTTCCTGAAGCATGCACAAAATAAAATGATGTGCAGCCACAGTACTACTGCTACTCATACAGCTGGTACCAGGAGCGGCAACTGGTACATACAGTATACTGCTGCTCTTGGTTTTTTAACTGTACAGTTAACTAAGCCTGTAAAAAACATCCATCCCGAGTCTCAGAGGAGGGATATCAGCAGAAATTCACCTGTCCTGGATGTTGCCACTCCGCATAAAAAAAATATCTCTCTCCTGCTGCCCCTGCCTTACATGTGCCTGCCTGTCCCTACTCCCTAATGTCCCTACCTGCCTACCTACCCATACTAACACAGTCAACCCAGCAACACACCCTGCTCCCTCTCATAATTTCAATAGTGAGAATGTGGGAAGGGCTTCACTGGCATAAAATGTTGCCACATTCATCGAACTGATTAAATATTTAAACATTTGACTGTCTAATTTTTAAACATTTCACTGATTCATTTTTTTAAACATTTGATGCGTTCACACTCATGTGCAGTAACGATTCAAATGTTTCATTACATTCATTTATCAAACGTTATGGCTCGCAAAAGAGGAGTTTGAGGTGAAAATGGAGGCGGGTTTAGACCCATTAGCCTGAATTTTACATACCAATACGAGGTTGAATATTCGAGTGCGAATCCAATTTTGTTGAAACACTGCAAAGTATTTCAGATCGAACTTTGACACGTTTGCCCATTTCTACATGAAATTTAGAGGATAATATCTATTTAACTATGGATCTTCGAGAGTGTGAGGATTCGCCATCCTGGCGGTCGCAGACCGTCTCCTCACTTCAATAACCCTTCCGTGACTGCCACTCAGGATGCGCTGTCTCGTGGTCCCGGTACACGCGCGGATCTAACGTGGCCTGACTCTCCACTCGCGGGTTCTGTCTCCGCCCCCAGCTCTGACGCACGACGGGTGCGTTCGTCCAGCCTCTCCGCTGACGCGCGTTACAGGCTTCGCCCCCACTCTAATGATACTCAGGACCAGCGTGGGAGGGATGCACGTCTCAGGCTCTGCCCCCTTACCTCCGTGACGCACGCTGGTCGGTGTGCGATCGGTTCCATCCCTATCCGTCCTAATGACAGACAGGACCAGCGTGGGAGTGATGCGCGCATCAGGCTCCGCCCCTGACCTCCGTGACGAGCGTGAGTCGGCGCGCGATCGGTTCCGCCCCCATCCCTGATTAGGCTGCATCATAGGGAACACCTCTGTGCACCAGCAGCCTATTGGAGTCTACTTCCTGGTTCCGCCCTGGCTGGCTATTGGAGGTCCTTTCTTTATATACCTTCCTGCTGCATACTCTCATTGCCTGTTAACCTCTTGTTGCCTGCTTGTCTCTTAGACCCCGCACCTCTCCTCTCCTGATCCGGCTATGAACGACCATTCTCCTGGCTCCAGTCCTGAGCTTGGCTAAGTACTCCAACGATCTGATACTCTCCTATCCTGAACCTGGCTACGTACCCCTGATGATCCGCAACTGTCCACTCCTGACCTGGCAAGTACTTACTACTATTCTCCAATCTATAATCCTGACCTGGCTTGCATGACTACTCTACATCCTAGGCGCGCCCGTGTGGCTGTGGGTCGGCGTTAACCAATTCCCTACCTCAGCACGGTGGTCGCACTTCGTTTGTGGTGAGCTACGCGTTACAGGGAGTAAGCTTAGTATATATATATTTTTATGAGCAACTATTACAGTTGACTGCATACATTTATTTAATTAATGTGAATGGCTATGAATATTAATGACTTACACAACTCGGTAATGACAAACTAAAGCAACAATCAAACATAATTCATGTTTTAATCCTGTGCCTCAGGCACTAAAAACATAGATTGTAAGCTCCACGGGGCAGGGACTGTCTGCAAAATGTCTCTGTAAAGCACCAGGTAAAAGTAGCAGCGCTAAACAAGAACAAACAATTATTATTAGTATTATTATTATTATCCATTTCATGAGCCTACACTGTGGTTTGATCATGCAGTTCATTAGATCTTAACATTATTATTTGTTCCTTTTTCCATTTTAAAAACTCAAAATGGCCACCAGGCTTGCTTGACTCCAATAGAGAGCCAATAGAAATCCACAACACAATTGGGGCCATGGTATCACTGCCCCATTGGTTTACTTCAGCCATATTTTTGTATTTCCCCTTCAAATAAATGTTCAGAATCTGAAGAATGAATAACCAAAATTGCACTAGGAATTGATGCTTTAAATCTAAATCACTTGTCAAAAAGTCTTTTTTTAACCTAGTGTAGATGGTAATTATGCCTATATATCATAGAATCATTCTGTCAAATTATCTAACCATAGGTGTCATGGATGTAATATAAACCCATGAAGATCTGAATAACGTATGATATTTTGTTTTACAGCAAATGTTTGGAAATGTCACGGTCCATAAAGTATCATCAGCTTTGCACACTGTTTGGTTGAGTAAACTAAGAATAGAATTAACTTGACATTAAACCCAAAATGGGATCTCAAGCGCTGGCAATAAATAACTTACAGATAGGCTCTCCTGTGTTCAAAATTAATCTTCTGTGCCTTGTTTATACACTTGGAAATATTCTTATTGAATGACTGTTTTTTTGCACCTGAGTATGCTATAAAATTAACATATGTTTCTCCCTACATTAATTCATCAAAATGGTTTAATTTATTAATTATATATAAAATATCGCATTTCAGATTTTCTACCCTAATGGATACAATAACCACTGCTATATCTGTATTTGAAAAAGGCACAGCCATAACCTCAATCTCAGTCTCACACTCTAACTGCATATATCTTTGAGGTCAACAAAATATATTTTTTTTACTGTCCAATGTTACACCTTTTCAAGTCGGAGTGGAACGTGGTAGAATATTGGTTACTCGATAGCATCCCATAGAATTACCAATACACCATATGCAGTTAATAGGCTGCGGCTTTGTGGGCAAAAAAGGGCACAACATAACAGGTTCCCACCACCAACTGAGCGTATGGGTTCCCATGACACGTCCTCATAGGATATATAGCTATCCTTGGTCTGTGTGACCCCTAATCCACATGTCTTCTGCCCTGGTCAGGCATGCCACCCACAACGGGGGACATTTGATTGCGGCCATCTAGTGTCCCCAACTCCTTTTCAGTGTTTAACTGCCGGGGGACCCTCCGCCACCGACACTCCACTGCCGGCTTTGATGAGAAGGTATGTTTTAGGGTAGGAGGTAAACTTTAGCAGTTTTAGCGGTTTTGGTAGGGGGGTTAACAAGGGGTTTTATGTTGGGGCTAAGGCTTTTAGGGTAGGGTGTAGAGTTAATATTAATGGCTAAGATTAGGGGGAATCAGAGTAAGGTTAGTGACTTACCTTGGTGACGAAGCAGCCTGAGGCTGTGTCCCGATGGCGAGGTGAGCAGCGGCTAAACACCTGGGGTCATTTGGTCGAGGCAAAATGGTTGCAATCAAATGTCCTAGACCGCACCCACAACCAATCACTAAAACATGTCCCATAAGTAAGGACAACACATAGATATCAGGTGACTTCTGCACTGCACAGCTGAAGAATGAGATCCAGGAGACCAGCGTCGGTGAAAAAATATATAAACTGTTGACTGAATCAACTCACCTTGAAGATCTGAACAAGTAAAAAAATGAAGGAACCATGTCTGATAAAGTAATCAAAATTCTTCTCCTTATAAGAGGTTATAAGGTAGGTAATTTACTGTAGGTAATTATTTTTATTTAACTGCAATTACTGTAAATTAGGGCACATTCCAAAGAAACAAATTTACTTTAAATACTATAGGGTTTTTTTTGTTTCATACATCTGGTGCATTTTTTCCCTTCCTGAATTGCTCTACTTTTGCCTTGATACATAGATCCATAAATAAACCAAATAAACTGCTAACACAAAAAGAAGCACATGCTCCCATAGTGTGATCTGTATTTAATGCAAAATAGATGAATACATTTAAAAAAAAAAATGAATGTGCCCTTCGAGGATACAAATTAATATATCAAAGTTGGGCAGACAATGAAAAAAAAAAATGTAACATACATAATGTCACTGGATAAAAGAATTAAATGAACAGATGTGCCCTTCAAAAATATAAGACGAATACCAACTTATTTGACAGTAGACTTATTTGACCGGTGCGGTCTCGGGTGGATGTTGTGTCCCCGCTGTGTGATGATGTCCTGGGGAATTCTTTGCTCACTCCTAGCAGAAAACACAGGCACTTGTGTGGTCTCAGCGAGATTTTCCTGTTACGCTACGTGCTGTATATTTTTCCCCTCGTAGTCTGCCCAAAGTTGATATATTTATTTGTATCATCGAAGGGCAAATTAATTTTATTTATTTATGTCTATGTATACATCTACAATATTCCCCATTAAATATGGATAACACTATGGGAGCATGCACTTCTTTTCTTTGTCTTTGTAGGTATGGACCTGGTCGGTGTCCTTTGATGCTGCAGCCCATCTTTGGGATACTTTTGGAAGAACGTCCTTTTCCACAGCCTTTTCAAAAGAACTAACTTTTTAGACTTTGGAGGGAGGGAGAGGAGGGGTTGGATTCCATCTTCATGTACTTTATTATCAGATATCCATTGGACACTATGGGGTCTATTCTATAAGGCTTCATTAAAAAAATCACCAGGCCGATTGCGCTGCCAATTTTGTGAGCGTTGCTATCATGGTATTTAGAAAGCTTCGATTACCTGTGACAGCAAAATTCTAAATCGGCGAGTAGCCAGCGACGTGATGATCGCCTCTCTCAAAAGGGCTCACCCGGTGATTTATTCCAGCGGCAGAGAGAGAGCTTCACAGAGAGAGCTGCCTCTTCCTGTGCATATCTCGCCAGCGATCACAAGATTTTAATATATATTTTAATACTAGTGTACATGAGCAGGAGGTCTCCGGAGCAGAACCACGTTGATTTTAGGTCCGGAAACCCCGTGCTTCCGGAGATACAGGCCCAGTTATGGGGTGCCGGTATCTCCTATGCATTTAAATGTTTTGCGTCACATGGCCGTGGTAATAAAATTCATAGGAGATACCAGCACCCTATAATGGGGCCTGTATCTCAGGAAGCAAGGGGTCCCCGGACCTAAACAATGCGGCTCTGCTTCTGAGACCCTCTGCTCATCTACACTAGTATTAAAATGTATATTAAAACAGCTTCATTACCTTAGCGGCTAGCCGTTAGGCAATAAAGGGGTTAAACCTCAATAGTCTGTTTCTTGGGGGGGCAGAGGGTGTGGATGAAGGGGGTAGTAGTCCCAGGGTGGGTGGATAGACCTGCCTGGAAGGTTGTGGAAGGAGTTAACCCCATTTCGCGATCACGGTTATAACGCAATCACGGTTATAACGCAGTCTCATTATGTGGACCGCTAGCACCGCGTTATAATGGGATTCAGCTGTACGAGGTCTAGCCATGACCTAAATACAAATGTGTTAATTCCAGAATTAGAACACACTGCAAAAACCAGGGAAATAGATCCCAAGATTCAGTACCACACTTGAGTTAGCTAGTTATTATAAAGCCTATAAACATATAACTAATTTCGGAGTGTGGAAAATGAAGATATTAAAACATAACATTTAATCATTAATAATAAAATAACAGTACAAAAGGTGACTGAAATCTTTAGGGGAGGTAGTATGTTTGAATTAGTAATAAGTATATCAGTAACCAATATTGTTATGTACAGTATATAACAAGTGTCATAACAGAGAGGTAAGCAAGTGAATCCTAAAAGAGTCAGGGTTGGCAGTATTTATATATAAGCCTATTTAAACCTGTGTAGTAAAGTATTGTTAGTATGTGTGTGAATACAAATGCCTGCAAAACCATCTGTGCATATAATATACAGTATAGACAGGAATCTGATACAAGGAAGTTGGCAATAGTGTATTAAGTGCAAAACTGGCAAAATTACATGCCAGATTAACACTGTAAATTACACAGGTGCCTGCAAATCCTACCTATTTAAATAGCTAAAAGGTCCTCTAATATAAAGTATATCAGAGTTAAATACTATACTTGAGATAAAGATAGGAAGGTACCTAGTATAATAGATATAGTTGTGTCAAGTTATCCTAGTGTACTGGTGCACCATTCACATGTTAGACGCAAATCCTAGGATATCAGTTGCGATTCTAGTCCAACGTATGATAGTGGTATAAGGAGTTGGCTGATTAAATGTTTCAAGTTGCATCAATACTTTGGCTATTTCATTTTTATAGTTACTATATCTTCAATATAGCAAGTCTGAAATAACTGTGGGTAGACTTTGTTCATACATTCCAGGGGGAGCATGTGGGGAGAGTCACTCTCACTACCTCTTCCCAGACTGTCACTCCTGACAAAGCTGCACCCACTTACCTGGAGAAACGCGTAGAGTGGGAGGACCTCCATTACGCCGGGCTACACAGGAACCCACGCTGAACAGTCCTCGAGCCGCGAGAAGCAGAGCGGACGTGACTTCACGATCCGGATGGACGCGACAAAGCAGGGAAGCAACCTCAGCCAAGAACCAACCAGGTGATACAGACAGCAGACTTTGAAGAGGCGGTGAGAGCGACTGTGCTGTGGTTTAATCCTGCTACACAATTATGTGTGAATTGCCTTGTTTTTAAAGCTCTATTTTTCTCCTCGTCTCTCTTTTCAATGTAACATCTCTCGTGAGTTACTGGATGGGAACACAGATTGCCATATCTCCCCAGAGTTACCTGCCGCAGATCCATTTTTCAAGTGCCTTTTATCTACTTGTATCCTCTGAGTAGGCCACGCATAAAGCCAAGCTACAATCAATGCCCTCTATAGTTTTATTATACACCTGCACTACATTGCTCCCCCTGGAATGTATGAACAAAGTCTGTTTTGGAACCCGTGAAGACGGGTTCCACCAGAGGGTTTGAGCTGGGAGTCCAGACTTTATATTGTAACTTTTCACTGTACTCTATTTCATTGTTATTGTTGCACTACTAGAGTCTCTCTAAGTGTTAATTTTGGCTAATTATATAAATTAGCAATCACTTAATGTAGTTTGCGCCTTAGTCTCACCTTCACGTATTCACTATAACTGTGGGTAGGTCAGGATATCCTGTGCAAGACGTCTCTGTGAAATCAGTCTGCAGGCTGCATTATTTTCCCATGTTAACTTTAACGGACTGCTGTGGATATAAGTTGAGGTGGTCCACACTTCTTTTGCATATTTTGCATATTATTACCACTAACGTCCGTTAAAGTTAACGGCAGCTCGTCTTACCAGTAAGCTAGCACTTAACATTAAAGTTATCAACATGTGACGCATGAGACAGTTGAAGCATAAGAACATTATCCTTCCCATAATTTTCCATCTTAATTAATATTTTCAGGTACTTTCGAAAATGACAGCTATTGTGAATTTTCAAGAATCTGTCAAGAATCTGTCATATAGCACTGTACATGTCAATCCTTTTGATCTGTATGGGGGACTCATAGGATTTAGTAAGAAGCATTACTCCATATGGCACTCTCTACACTGTAAGGCATTTTACAGTCCATTCCTTTGAATGCACTGTATAGGACCTATTTATAGAAATAGCAGGCTTCATTGTTCCACCAGAAAACATATCATATACCATTATAATGCATAAGTGCCAAAGGATTCAACAGAGTTTAAAAATGATTAAATTGCAGTATCGTGCCAAATATACCAAAAAGAGAACAATGAAGCCTACTAAATCTGTACTATGCTGTGCTGGAAGGTGTCTAATAGCAGTGCTTAGTAATTATGGCCCTTATTCTCTAGCCTCATTCATGCCCAATTAACTAATCCTACTTCCTATTAGCAATATAGGAAGCGCTAAAGCGCTCTAACAAAATAAAGGTCCAAACATTTAGATGAAATTTGCTATGGTGCAGCTTGAAAAGTCAAAATTGTTCCCAATTTTCAGCAGTGGTAAAATGTTCAATATATTCAGCGCTCCACGTTGAAAGGGAAGACAAGAGAAAAAGAAAAAAAAAGAGAAAAAATACAAGAGTGAAGTACGTTCACAACATGTAAATCACATGTAGAAATGGTGAGATATGCACTTACATTGTAGTGCCTGTACCAGGCATATAAAAGGTATCTTTGATGTTTTTCACCTCCGTACAGCTGTAACAGATTCAAGAGGGACTTCTTTTTAAAGCTCAGTTATATAAAATCAGGTATAAATTTACACACAAACACCTGCCACCCTAACCCGGCAGTAGGCAACGTGGGGAAGCGTTGGTCGAGTTACATGCCGATACAAGTCGTTCCAGCTTTCCAGCTATACAGCACTTCAGGACCCAGAGTGGTCAAACTGCCTATTTTACTTGTGTAGCATGTGAGTTGGACTGAGCTCATCTGCTCTATTTTATGTTCATTAAATTGTGTTGCACAATATTTCTTTTTTTTCTCTCTCCTTTATTTTATCCTGAGAGTTCCTGCTTCCAGATTCCTTGATTGATCATCACCATTATACAGCCAGTGGAGTTTTGCACTATCAATTCCCTGAAGGACAAGTTGAATGTTGTCTGCATCATCTATATAAATATTGTTACTTTCACCTTAGCAAGAAAGTAGTGGTACCGTCCGCTCTGCAATTGCTGCCTCCAGATATGCAATGCATGACTAAAGGTACATCAGACTGCCGCAATTGCTCCGTTATTTATTCATGGATATTTGTCTAATGAATTACTTGGAATGTCATTTTTATGTTCCCAGCACTAATGCATCATTGATTATCGTAACAGCTATCTTTCCCTGTTTCATTAGGAGCACCACTCTGGTATTTCTATATTATGTATTGTTTATGCTGTAATACAGTATATGCCTGTCCAAGAGGATTATAATGTTGAGCTTCCAATGGCGGTGCGCGTGCGCACAATGCCGGTACAAAATATGCAGAGCAATGAAGGCGCACACAGTGCACGACTGCGTGCGTGAACGCCGTATCCAGGCACATGATTTTTTAACAGATTTCCCTAATTGTTTTCCCTGCGTGACGACCGCGTCATGTGAATGGTTCAGCCAATGGGTGCGAACGACTTACGTGATATCACAGTCACGCCTCCCGATGCCTCCAGCCGGCAGTGCATGTTTTGCGCGAGTTATGTCACGCGGTTGCGCGCGCACTGCCGGCTCGAGTACAAACGAGGCCTAACACTATTCAGTATTAACTCATGCATAAACACTTTCCTCTACTGCATGAAATTGGCTGACTTGACTTTGTAGCGTATCATATTACTGTAGGTTCTGAAATACCTCCTCTCTGCAACTTTGTCTCTGTTATTGCAACTTTACCATACCTCCACTGAGTGCCTGCTCAAGTTAAAGGCTGCAATGTTCACTATGCACCATGCTAAAACACCTTTACTTGCTGGGTTAACACGTTGCAATGTATTATGTTTCTGTTTAGAATGTTTTCCTTCTACCAAGATATTGATTGATTGCCAAAACATAGTGCATACCAAAGTTAATGTCTGTGCTGTTCAGCAGGAATCTATGTGAAATCATCTCTACCTGCTGTATGAGATCGTTTGACGTGAATACCTTGCACTGTATTAAATTACTGTTTAGAATACATTCCCTCTGTCAGTATGTTTATTTAAATGCACTCAACATAATGACTACAATTTACAAACCTGTTAAATGGTGCTTTAATTGAAATGAGTGTTTACAATATATAAACACTATTAATTGAATACACAAGGAAGTAATAGATGCCTGTTTGCTAATTGTTTATTTAACTTTATTATTTTAATCAATTAGCTTTACATTTAGATTCACTGCACATTTCACAGTAATACACAATCTCCACTTGTCATTTTACTTTACGACATCACTTGGCTACCACACTTACGTTTGGCCCTGTTGTATGGCAACCATACACAGAGTTTTTTGGTGCCAAGCCTCCCTGCCTCACATAAGCAACTAGGTGTATGTGTATATAATCTGCACTTTTAATACAAACTGTATCTTGACAAAAGGTCCAAATAGGGAACGAAACGTTGATCTCTCAATAAACCTTCACCTTTATACCAAAAGTCCTCTAGAGTGCTGGCTCTTTCCTTTTGCTCCCCTGGAGGAATGGCTACATCTATTAGAGGGCACAACATCTCCTGTCACAATACTCACAGATCATAAAAAATTGGAGTTCAGCTAGGGGGCAAGAAGTTGAGTTGGGCCTTGTTCTTTACGAGGTTTAACTTCATCATTTCCTATCATCCAGGTTCAAAGAACATCAAGGCTGACACATTCTCTAAACAATTTCTGGCAGATGGAGAAGAGGAGATTAACAAAGGACCTGTCATGATAATATCATGTAATCAATATGGTGCTTCAGGGTTTAATGCGATTGGAGTTTTATTTAAAAAACACAAAAACATGTTTTATGGCCTGTTAACTCCTTCGACAGGCCTAGTGTTAGGACTGATAGAATGTGAGTAGAGAGAGGCATCTTAACTCAATCCCATATACCATATAAAGGAGAGGCCTTTCTGAAGTAAAACTTCTTTAGCGTCGTGAATGCAGTTGATTGAGGCAGAAGTAGTGACGGAAGTGACATCACTCCTGGCAGAAGAGGCCGTCAGTGTTGCCAGCTTCTACCAGGAGGAGTCACCGCTGGATGGACATGCAGACATGCAGACACAGACATGCAGACACACACACGCACACACACCTCTCCCCGAGATCTAGGCGCTGTGGCTCTGCTGGGGGGAGGAGAGAGGGAGGGGGGCTGATCCGGTCCGGTAACGGGGGGTTGAATGTGTTGCATCCCCCACAGCTCCGCATCCCCCGCAGGACCGAATCCACCCCCCCCCCCCAGTGAGCCGCCAAGCACCCCCCCCCAGTAAGCCGCCGATCACCCGTGTCCTTGTACCTCCGCTGAGCAGGACACCGCTCCGCCGGGGGAGAGAGTGGGAGCTTCTCCAGGGCACCCCTCCCTGTGTCTCCTCACCTCTGGGGCAGAAGACACAGCACACACGGTCTGCAGCTCTGCCGGGGGAGGAGGAGGGAGTGAAGAGAGTCAGGAAAGGGGGTGGGGGGTGACCCTGAGATTAACACACACAAACTGACTGATACACACACACGCACTCAAACACTGACTGACACACACAGTGGCTGGCACACAAAGACACACTGACTCAAACAGACTGACACAAGGAACTCACAGTTATTATCAATATAGAAGTGCAAATAGCTAAAACACGTGCTCTAAGTCAAACTTCATTGCGTTTTGGCACTGAAATTGTGTTTTGATTTTTAATTAAAAACATCACCATTACAAATACAATTTCTTTGACAAAACAGTGACAAAAGACAAAGAAGTTTCACTTAAAATGCGCGTGCTTGGCACACACACACCCTTTTTTTTATGTATTGAAGCATTTATTAAGCCACAAACAGAAATAAAATGAGAAAACGTACTGAGGGAATACAATACAGGGGAAATGTGAACAATGAATAGAAATAGGGGATGGTAATGGCAAATGGGATAGGTAAATAACAATAACTTTACCAAGAGAGCTAAGGCAAGAGACCTGAGCAGGATGCAGGCATGGACAAAAAGGAAGGATATGACATGGGTCATATGGGAAATAGCAGTAGGGCTGAACCAAAAGGCAAGGGAAGGAGGAGCAGCCCAACTCACAGAGGAGTAAAGGGGGGTTGGGTTGCCATGGCACCGTCTAATAAGCCAGTTGTGGGAGTTACATAGTGACAACTAAGGCTAAGCGAACTGCAGCCAAGCAAAGAAAAACCATTCAGAGGACAGAACAACATATGTTATGCCAGAAATGGGAGTAATTATGGTTCTCCTGACACTAACGTAAACAAGACACTAATTAAAGGTTTTGAAAGCATTCCTGTAAGAGTTTTGCAGAGTGCCAGGGGGGTGTGACTAACCCATACCATCCAAAAGATATGAAATGTGGAATCATGTACTTGACAGCGAAACTGAAGTATTACATTTCGATATTGGCATTCGTGACAGGGAGACGAATGCATGAAGGCCAGACGTGAGGTACAGCAGGTAATAAAGGACAGATATCCATTTGTCGCTCAAATTTAGGGGTAAGACTGTCATACATCTCGTTGCGTCCACCATGAGTGCCTGAATCTATTAATGGGACTCACGTGTGTCTAAGGCTATGCTTATTATGCCGGTGACAGCAACGTGATGGTGATGCCAGGCTACGGTCGCTGGAAAAATCAAATTGAGATGACCAAGCCGTCGCGCTGTTGCGTCGCGCTTACTATAAGCGCATCTGACAGCAGCAATTCATTTGTTTTGACACGACATTGCAACACTGTCGCTGTACCCGGCAATATAAGCGCAGCCTAAGTATTAGAGAGAAGGTATGAGTGTGGTTATACACCGAGGCAAAATTCAAATGTCGTTTGGAAGAAGGTTTTTTTCACTCTGTAGTAAAACTGTCAATCTCTCAGCTGATTTACGACAGGGGTGGATTTATGTTGTTTGAATGAAGGAAAACAGAATATTTAAGTCTTAGCGCGGATTATGAAAATCAGATTTCAACAGAGGTGTGTTTTGCACCAAACACGTGAGTTCTCATAATTACTTCAGCAGTGATCTCTCTGGGAGAAAATCCTGATATGTGGTAAAGTAATGTATGGGGTTTTCTATTTAATGTTTAATCCTTTTATTTTAAGAAACTGTCCTGTATTTACTGTAATTGTATGTTCTTCTAATCCTTATTCTGTAATTTAAGATATATATATATATATATATATATATATATATATATATATATATATATATATATATATATATATATATACAGTGTTCGACAATCATATACATTTACACGCCCGGGGCGAGAGGATTTAACACCTGGGCGAGTAAATATTGGCCCAAGCAGCACACGTGTTTGCTTTTTAAAATTTTCCCTGCTCGCGCTGAAATTTCCCTGCTCGCGCTGGCTGAAAAAAAAAAAAAAAAAACTCCCCCTACTTGACAGCTGATTGGCGTGCGCTCCCAGCCTTTGTGGGCGCACGGCCAGGCTCTTTATGAGCCCGCCCCCAACGAGCAGACATTCTTTTCCCATGGAGGACACAGTAAGTATTATCTGTGCCTTCCCTCACCTCCCTCCTCGCCCCGGGGCTCCTGCTGCCCGCAGTTATGGAGATGGTAGCGGGGATGCCCCCTCATGTCCCTGCTTCCCCCGCTTCCCCCCCGGTCCCGCGTCAGAGAGCGCAACGGCTGATCGGAGCGGGGATGCCCCCTCATGTCCCTGCTTCCCCCCTTCCCGCTTCCCCCCGGTCCCGTGTCAGAGAGCGCGGCGGGTGATGGGAGCGGGGATGCCCCCTCATGTCCCTGCTTCCCTCCCCGCTTCCCCCCAGTCCCGTGTCAGAGAGTGCGCCGGGTGATGGGAGCGGGGATGCCCCCTCATGTCTCTGCTTCCCCCCGTGATTCCCCCCGGTCCCGCGTCAGAGAGCGCGGCGGGTGATGGGAGCAGGGATGCCCCCTCATGTCCCTGCTTCCCCCCGGTCCCGCGTCAGAGAGCGCGGCGGGTGATGGGAGCAGGGATGCCCCCTTATGTCCCTGCTTCCCCCCGGTCCCGCGTCAGAGAGCGCGGTGGGTGATGGGAGCGGGGATGCCCCCTCATGTCCCTGCTTCCCCCCCCCCCCGCTTCCCCCCGGACCCGCGTCAGAGAGCGCGGCGGGTGATGGGAGCGGGGATGCCCCCTCATGTCCCTGCTTCCCCCCCCGCTTCTGCCCCGGTCCCGAATCAGAGAGCGCGGCGGGTGATGGGAGCGGGGATGCAACCTCCTGTCCCTGCTTCCCCCCCGCTTCCCCCCGGTCCCGCGTCAGAGAGCGCGGCGGGTGATGGGAGTGGGGATGCCCCCTCATGTTCCTGTTTCCCCCCCCGCTTCTCCCCCGGTCCCGCATCAGAGAGTGCGGCGGGTGATGGGAGCGGGGATGCACCCTCCTGTCCCTGCTTCCCCCCGGTCCCGCGTCAGAGAGCGCGGCGGGTGATGGGAGTGGGGATGCCCCCTCATGTCCCTGCTTCCCCCCCCGTGCTTCCCCCCCGGTCCCGCATCAGAGAGCGTGGCGGGCGATGGGAGCGGGGATGCCCCCTCATGTCCCTGCTTCCCCCCGGTCCCGCGTCAGTCAGTCACCCCTGCCCCAGTCAGTCAGTCACCCCGTCTCCCCTCTCTCTGGTCTCCCCTCTCTCTGGTCTCCCCTCTCTCTGGTCTCCCCCCTCTCTGGTCTACCCCATCTCCCCTCTCTCTCTGGTCTCCCCCGTCTCCCCTCTCTCTCTGGCCTCCCCCATCTCCCCTCTCTCTGGTCTCCCCCGTCTCCCCTCTCTCTGGTCTCCCCCGTCTCCCCTCTCTCTCTCGTCTCCCCCGTCTCCCCTCTCTCTCTCGTCTCCCCCATCTCCCCTCTCTCTCTGGTCTCCCCCATCTCCCCTCTCTCTGGTCTCCCCCGTCTCCCCTCTCTCTGGTCTCTCCTCACTCTCCCGCTCTCTCCCTCTCCCTCTCCCCCCTCTCTCCCCCCCTCTCTCGGCCCCTCTCTCCCCTCTCTGAATCTGGATATCTTATTTACCCTATATATCTTAACTGTCCTATACTACACCAAAATAACTTATACTGCTTTCTTCCAGATCTGACTCAAGCTTCACACGGAAGACATCGGAATCCCCCCTAACCCAGAAGACAGGTAGGGAGACCACATCCCCTCCAATGTATAACATTCAGGAATGAGGTACCTGGACATTGAGGGAATGCGGATCAGGTAAGATCCCAGGCGGGATTGCTGCTTTAGATATTGTGAAGCGGGGACGTCCAGACACTGGTGAAGGGGTTCAGGAAACTAGTCATTCACATGTGGCTTTTATCTCTAGATCCGACATTTATGTTAATTCACACTGATACACATACACACTCTTTCATCACTTGCTTTCAGGAACCTTTTGACACCTCCAGCCATAAACCCCATCCACACTGGGAGAAGGACCAGCACATATAACATTCCAATAGACACTGTTTATAGTATAGCTTTTGCTTGCTTCATTCATTCATTGTAACATCGCCGGAAGAAGAGATCAGTGTATCTCGAAAGCTCGCACAAATAAAAGCATTTCGTTAGCCACAGAATGGTATCATCTATTTATTTTTTGATTATTGAAGCTCGGCTAACACGGTACTGATACCTCTACATATATATATATATAAATATATATATAAATAAAATCCAATGCACAGCCTGCACACCATTTGCAAGTAAATAAGTTTTGGTGCTTATCCCATAACGCAATAACAGACCATACGATATCGGTTGCAACACGACATCAAGGGACAGCACGCTGGCAAGTAAATCACAAATTTTCTATATTTGATAGAAGACACAAAAAACAACGTTTCGCCCCTATATATATATATATATATATATATATATATATATATATATATATATATATATAGGGGCGAAACGTTGTTTTTTGTGTATATATATACAGTGTTCGACAAACCTATACATTTGCTCGCCCCGGGCGAGTGGATTTAACCCCCGGGCGAGTAAATATTGGCCCAAGCAGCACACGTTTGGTACTAGGTGGCGAGTAGATTTTTTTGTGTGGCGAGTAGATTTTTTGGTGATTTGTCAACCACTGTATATATACATTTAATAAGTGATGCGTTGGGTTCTGAATGAACTTTTACATGCTCTGGAGAGAGTATTTACATTTTCAGACATTTCGCTACAACAGATTTTTGTGTGTTATGTGCATAGTTTTTTCTATTATTAATTATGAATTTTACATCCTTTATTTGCATAATTTCTCGGGTTGTGGCAGCATATAGATATGACTGCAATTGAATAAGGGGTTAATATTAACTCACTGAAAGTACCTTGTAAAGGAGAAAGGTGAATTGGCTAGAGTACCTGTGTGTGTTCACCCTGATGAAGAAAGAAAGAAAGAAAGCAATGCTAACCACTAAACCAATAAAGTGTGAACTATATGTAGCCGGGGTCCCCTTCTCGCCCTTGTTGTTGGGGGAGGGTGCGCTGCAATAGAGAGTACTCCGATACGGAGGCTCCGCGTCATACAAGACGCCATGTTTTGGTTGGCATCCGTATAGACCTAACCTAGACAGAGGTTGCGCATGCGCAGGAGTGCGTGCCATAAGCCCGCGAAGGAGGAGAGTGCTAATTGGAGGGAGGTAGCGAGACACCGGCCCCAGCAGCCCCCGCGGGGCCCCGTGATAGAGCTGAGCCAATGGGCTGGGAGTTGGGAAGGAAAAGGAGGGGGGTTGCGCGCACATTGTGTCAGAGCTGGCTGGAGAGGAGACGGAGCTTCGGTATAGGGGAGGCCAACCGCCCCAGCATAGGCCGTATGCCCCAGGCCCAGTTAGGCCCTGAGTCCCAGTAGAGACAAGCGGAGCTAGGGACTTGTCATAGTGAGGTTCCTGATTCCCGTAGTGCCGCACGATTGATAGCAGGACTGTTCTATCTGGCGGGAGGTCTGGGCTCAGACCCCGCTAGCAAGCCACCACGTGTCCGGGTGGGATCGCCCCGGACACCCACGTGGGTGGGAGAACAACTTCTACACCTCGCGGATCCTTTGCGAAGATTGTAGCAGTACCGGGTACCGGAGTACATGGCAGGTAATTCTACAAGTGCACCAACGGTACCCTCATTTCATTCGGAACACAGTGGCTGTGCAGTCACACTCACACTTTGTCATGGGAGACTCCTGTGGCGGGTAGGATCTCGGTGGCCGGAACAGCACGAGCGTAGTAGGGGTCACAAGCAGGGGTCCAAGGCAGGCGGCAGGTAGCGAAGTCAGGAAACAAGCAGAGGTCTGAGGCAGGCGGCAGGTAGCGAAGTCAGGTAACAAGCAGAGGTCGGCAACGAGGAGACTGGAACAGGACAGGCGGGGCAGGACAGGTCCGGGAGCAGGGACTGAGACCGGGGAGCAGGGACTGAGACCGGGGAGCAGGGACTGAGACCGGGGAGCAGGGACTGAGACCGGGGAGCAAGGAACAAACAGGGACAAGCCAGATTACTAGCAAGGGCCTTTACTGTGAACAGACTACAAATACAGGTACAGGAATAGATCAGGATCAAAGACAGAGGCATGTGATAGGAGTCTGACTTGAAGCAAAGGTAATTGAACAAACCAGGAAGCAGAAGCTATAAAGGGCAGAGACAGGAGCAACAAGAAGACAGACAGGCAGACAGAGGAACCCAGAGGAAACAGAAGACAGCAGCACACCCAGTGGACAAAGAAGAACTATGGCTAGGCAGGAGGTCTAGGAGACCCTGACACACTTATAGAGATCTGACTCACTTGAGGGTGGGAGGACTTATCCCAAGGGGATTGGACATGGGGTGGGATCACCCGGTGAAGGGATACGGGAGGGTTGGCGTTCGCCGTGACGCTGCTTAGAGTGCCTCCTCTAGGGAGGACCGCTGGTATATGTATATGTGTACGATATTGCATGCAAGTAAAGTCGATTGGTTAAGGTATCCTGCTGTGTGGTTGTGTTTGAAGTATATACGTCCTGCGAAGACCCACTTCCCCTCTGGCGGAAGCTTTCGCAGGTGGAGGCGCTGAACCCAGTATAATTATTGTGCGAGTACCCCAGGCTCTCCGTGGCAGAGACTTAGGCCCTGTGAGCCTACAGGTGATACAGCATATGGTAGTGGCCTGCGTTCCATAGGAAGCAGGGCTACATATACAAAATCAATGTGTCTAAAATATGTGTAATCTATACATCAAATGGTGATATAATAATAATATAAGCCCATATAGGGGAGTTACTCAAGTCCCACTGCTAGAGTGCATGCGAGTTCCATGTCCCTCCAGAAATATGTTGCAGAAAAAAAAAGAAATGTCTTCCAGCGCCTTGACTCAGATAATTGTTCCAAACATAGGAAGAAAAGAAGAAAAGACAGAAAATGCGGTGGTATAATGTGGGTAGAGATAACTCAGTATCTATTCAATATTGTAAGACACTTAGGGGGTCATGCACTAAGCTCCATTAAGTCATTTTTAGAGCGCAAAGTGCTCTTAGAATGTGATGTTGCGCTGACAACGATGCACTAAGCCATGCAAACAGGCACTTTGCGCTCTAAAACTGACTTTTTTCAGGAAATTTTTCTAAGTCCAACTTTGCTCGTTCGTTACCCTGTTTGTGTTAAATTCTGCCCTTAAGCGAGATGCACTAAGCTACGTAACCATAGCGTACGTGAAAGTTGCGTTCAACAGAACACGTCAGCTCAAGGTAGACGCAAAAAATGCTGGATTTTGAAAAATTTCTTGCTTTACATTTTTGCATGCGCAACACCCATACAACAGGCCGGCGGGTGTCCCCGGCTGACCCCGCGGGGGTCCCCGAGGGAGGCCGGGGGTGGTGCGGGTGTCCCCGACTGACCCCGCAGGAGTCCCGGGGTACCCGCGGGCCTGCGGTACCAATGTTGTGCCTACAAAAATACTAAACATTATTTCTAACTAAATACACCCCCCTAACACATACAGTACAATAATGTGCAAAATTACTATTATCCAGATATGGATAATAGATTATTTGCCCATTATTAAACACTGCATTAGCATACCTAAATAAAGTAAATAAAAACAGTAGCCAGCAAATCCATTGAATACAAGCAGTAACAACATCAACAATGAATTAATTAAACCATTGACCAATGAAACAAATTAATTACTAAACAAACTCAAAATGAATAGTAACACTAACCAATCAAACCAATTAATTACTACAACATTAATGAATGTAAACATTTAAAGACAAAGAAATACATTCAAACAATATCTGAAATAACCATAAAACGCATTAGCTAACTTAATACAACATTAACTACAAACGAACACCAATCGTAAACATTTTATTACCATTAAGCAGGAAAAAACAAACAATAACATCCACATAAGAAATTGAAATTAAAAAAACCAACAGCAATACCAAGCCACAAATGCCCCCCCAAATATTGTCATAATAATGTATTAAACTGTACCCTAAAGTGGTACAGATTAATATATTATCAGTCAATGTGCCTCCCCCAAAAAAATCACAAAACACATCCAATGAAGAAACCTGTAAAAAGAGAAATTTACAAACATTGAATATATTACTTACCATTAGAAGCGGTGGCCCTCCGACTCTCGGGGTAACAGGAAGCTGACGTACCTTGAAGACCTACAACAGCATCCGATGCCATCCGCCATGAAGATCCGGATCAGGAACCCAAATCTTCTTTTTTCTTTCTTTAATCACCTTCTTCTATCTTCATCTGTCACCATTTCTTGATCTTCTTTATCTTCTTTCTTCATCTGTCAATCCAAAAAACCCCATGTTAAATCCCAACCGATGTTGTCTCGTCGTCTTCTTGGGCTCAAATGAGGCGTCACGGCCTTAAATAGGGCTTGTTACGTCACATTTAGCCTCAAAATGGTTAACAGCCACCTGATTGGCTGTTCAAACCATGTTCCGACTTTAATTTTTTTTTTACATGACGTCACTTAAATGGAATGATGCCAGCCAATCAGAATGGCAGTGCTTCATTTGCCTTTAAGATGACTTCACTAAATCCAAGATGGCCGGCGTCACATGGTATTTCAGCCAATCAGAGTGTGGGGCCTTTTGTGGGGTCCTCATCCAGTCTTTCTTTTTCTTTTGATAGTAGAGAAGGAGAAAAACTGGAAGAGCACTACTGTAGGTATCAAAAAAGTAGAAAGGAGGGTGCGTATCCCATAAAAAGATTATTTATTGGTCATGGAAATACCATAGGTAGGGCTCTCCATTGCCCTGTTTTTCCATGACCAATAAATAATCTTTTTATGGGATACGCACCCTCCATTCTACTTTTTTTGATACCTACAGTAGTGCTCTTCCAGTTTTTCTCCTTCTCTACTAGCCTACCCCTTGGACGCAAGCACACCTGGGGACCCCTCACCTTTGGATCGCATGGACTGTGCAGCACTCAGTGAGTCAATCGCTTGCTACATGTTTTCCTGTTCAGGACTTTATTTGGACAATTGGTACGTTATAGGGTGTTATTATGCTCAATCTTCCTGGTGTTATTGTTAATAACAGCGTCACTTATTAGTGAGCTTACCATTCGGGACTGCAACCCAGTATCTGTCTTCTATCAAGTTTATGTTTAGGGGTCCCCCTTACAAATATCTGGTTATTCATTCATTTATCCTACTGTTGGGGTCTTTAGCATTATGCAGTCACATGGTTTTTCTTTTGATATCCTGCTCCTCGCTCGTGAGTTTGAAGGAATGCTGGGGATGCCGGCTCACCCAGCATTCTCTTCCTGTCTGATGTCACAAGTCTCGCGTCTTGATGGAAGCGGATCAGATGTCTTGCAACTGGAACACGGACCTCTGGACACCTCTCTCTCCTCTGCTCACGATTTACTCCTAGACTCTAGGCGTTTCACCTCTTGGGCTTCATTAGTAGTCTAAAGTTCTTGTGTCTGACTCACATTTATATACTCTATCTGGATAACCTTTAAATAATTGCTCAATTGGAGAAAAAATATTTATAATAAATTAACAAAAGGTAGCAATACAATCATATCTTACTTCTTATAAAAATGTATACAACTAAGATTTGAAAAGCAATTTATACATATTTTTCAATACATCAAACATTAAATATTTAAAAAATACAATCTCTCTATATATAGCAGTTAATAATATAATGTATTTATATAATATACTTAAAATCCCACTTATAAAAATGACCTCAGTTCTATTGTAGGTAGAGTAAACAATTATATATTAACCATTAATTACTTGATTTTCATTTAAAAAAAAAAATTAATGGCAGTTGTAACATTTATTACTCCACATAATTTGAGTATAATAGATGAACTCAATATAATATATGGGGAAGAAAACAAGGGGAGAATGAGAAAATAAAAATGTGATTAGTACAGATGCAGTGGACGTTATTCGAAGAAATCATGGAGCCGTTTTTGTGTGCGCTGCTGTACTCCACGTGGCATTAACACAGCCAATTTTGCCATCAGCCAAGATGGCCAAAGTGGCTTTATTTTGCCGTCAACTTGGATGGAGGTTGTAATCAGCTGCACCAGCTCCTATCCTTTATAAGGAAGCCATTTCAATTCAGCCACCTAGGTGTCTATGATCCTTAAACTCTTGGACCCCATCTGGTATCCTGCATGTGCTTTAACTCTGTTTGCCTCTCACCTTGGAACCGTGACTCCAACTACACTGCCACACCCTGCCTTGACCTTAGAACTGTGACCCCTACTATGCTGCTGCACCTTGCCCCAACCTTGGCTTGTGACCCGGATATTCTCCATGATCAAGACTCAATCTCCAGGCCTGTGGTCAGTTTTTATACCCATCCTTAACCCCGTTGATCGGCCTCCTGGTTAGAGACGAGCACCGTCACAAAAATAGATTGCACAGGAGGAGAATTCTAGCTAAGATAAAATGCATATGTTGCAGCAGTTACTCTCCCATTAAAGCTATTAAAGCAATGGTTAAGGCGCACATTATTTAATGCGTGATTTCATGTTCATGTGGATAATAATTTCTACTACATCCGTAACATTCCAGGGAGAAAATAAAGATTTAAGGCTCAAACTTGTGGCTAGACTTCGATCTCCCAAATTGGAACAACTTAAACATTGACATACAGTACCTGCCAACTAACTCCAGGTCAACAGTTTAATAATAATCTTGTTCTAGTTTTGTTTCCATGTACTGCTCAGTTTAGAACTTTGCTGAAATAGAATCTGGAACAAGACTGGCTAGATCATTATTATACGGTTGATCTCACGTTGGTTGACCAATATGGTCATGGATAATATAGCCCTGCTCATTGAAAGTGTGGAATTGCTGCATTATGACATTTCTAGAAGTCTTTTCTAAAGGGCATCTCCTTGCTCAGCAAGATTTTAGCTCCATGTATTGGGATCCAAGGGAAACAAAATCCAATTAATGAATGGGCTGAAGTAGTAGTTTAGTGGCAAAGGCATTGCATTTGAAGCAGGTTAACATGGTTTGAATCCCCAGTAGTAAAACTCTGTTTCCATTACTTCCTCTAACTTAGTCTGCTGTGAAAATACACTGCTGTCTTTTCACATCTCAGGAGATTTATTTCTCATTATTTCTGTGTGTGTAAATATATATTTTGGATCACCGACTTCCTGAAGTATTTTGTTTTGCAAAGAGACATTATTTTCTGTAATTTACAACCAGTTTCTAATATGATTCTAGCCAATGTTGCTTAGAAAGGCAATTATTTTAGCTAACTGCTATGATCAATTGTAAACATGTTAGCGAATGTGAGCTGTAATTACACTAAGAACCAAAGCTATCTCACAAATACTGGTTTATTGTTAAAAAAACAAAACAATCTGTGAACCATTCAATACCCTGTACGTTCAATTATATTGCAATTTAAGTATTATTAGTAATTAAAAACTAAATGGCTAATTTTGCCTATCAAGGGACATTGCTTTCCACAGAGGCCTCTTATGTTTGGGCCCATGTATAAATACATTAAAAAATAAAGTTTTTTTCTGGCAGACGACACCAATTTTTGCATACTGTAATAAATTTGTAAAGCTGAAGCAGTATTTTTATATTTCAAACATACTGCTGCTCTGTAAGGTTAGTGTAATGTCACTTAAAGTAGCAACTCCCTCCCCCACAGAAGCTTATGAAATTAACTCATGTTAAAATGTTAGTATGTTGCCTCCTGAAAATGTCCTGCTCTTCAATAAAATAAAAACATTCTAGTGCAAAAACAAAACAAAACATTGTTTTCTTAATCTCTAGCTGCTGAGGTTACTATCTAGTTTCTGATGTTTAGACTTCAATGGGCTCTGGAAGAGGTTACATTTAACATCCTGGACACTTAAGATTTGAAATGTTTATATATTTTGAATGATATTTATTTAGTAAATATAAACATCTTTGGAAAGGGAAAGTAGCGGATTCTTCAAGTAAGTTTCTTTTTTTTTTTGTGGAAGATTTCCGCTCCATTCATGTAAATGGAAATGAAAGTAGGTGTATGTGGATGACTTCTTCCCAACACATTGAATATGGAACTAAGTTGGCCAAGACAAAACTGGTTTCTAACAGTACCAATGCTTGTGCTTTTTGATCCTGTTCAGTCTTTAGTCTGTTAAATTCTTTGTCATTTCTAGATTATGAAATACAATTTAAATGAAGATGTTCATTGGGTAAGTGTACCATTGTGCCATGATCAGAGGAACTGCTGATTTGGTATGTTTCTACCTGTATATACAAGAGGAAATACATTCTGTGTTGGAAACAGAAATTATGTAAAAATGCAAAAGTCAGAAAAAGTGAATGTTAGCAGTACAGTATGTTAAAGATAGGACATACAATTTTGCTAGGGCTATAGGAAGAGAAAAAAGCATGCTGTAGTTTTTCCTGTCATACTCCCGAGTCCACTTTGGTAAATGCCTGACTCGTGTTGTGTAACAGATAAAAATCCCTTATCAAGAACAACAGACTCCAAGCATAAAACTACACTCCATCTATCTAAGTACTTCACTACATTTTATAACAGGCAAAGACAAAACCTATATACTGCTCAGAAGAAATGTATAAAGTAGACACTCGGTATTGGAGAAATCAATAACCGTGCAACACGCAAACTCTGAAATGTACAATTTACATTGTCTGCTTTAAACAAAACAAATCAATGTTTAAAATAAGTTTATCAGAATAAAGAAATAGTTCTTCTCAAAAATATTTTTATATTTCTAAATTGTGTTTCATTTGATAAATATGACCTGCAATCATTTTGTATTTCTTTAATTCTTTATTTTTTAAACTTATTATTTAGTTACATATTTTAGTCAACAAATTAAAGGTCTTGTGCCATGGGGAAGGTACATCTGGAGAGTCAGGCATTTAATGGGAAAATAAAGTACTTACTTATGTCAGAAAACAGAAAACTTTTTACAGAATATGGAGCATTTGGCTAACCTTTTCTCACTCTTAGACCATTATTCACTAAAACATGATTAATTGGGGACCTTTCTATGAAGTGCCACAGAAGGTCTTTTTGTCCTAAACCTGACACCAAGAAGAATGGCAAATTCTTTATGCACCAATGTAAAACAAAAAAACCTCCACGATTTTGATGTTTTTTTGCAGCAAAGAAAAATATGATGCTAAGGGGTCAATTACAGGTGGATATTGGATGTTGTCGGACATGTACTGTAGCTAAATGAAATGTAATAAAAAATGGCAAGCATGCATCACTTTTGTGAGCTGGAAATGTGTCACAATAAGAGGGGGGGCAGCAAAAGAGAAAGAGGGAAGCAGTGAGAGAGGGGGGATGCAATGAGAGAGAGGGGGACAGTGAGAAAGAAAATGGAGGACAGGGAGGGAGTGTTACGCCGGTGCTGCCCGCAGACCAGACCCGTCCCCTGTGCTGAGGTGGGACGTAGGGATACACGCACCCGCAGCAAAGGGAGCGTGTCCGGAGTGTGGTGTTATTGTTGCCAGGCCAGGTATAGTAGTGAAGACAATACTTGCCGGTACCGGCAGTAGAGAAGGAGTAGTTATTGCCGTTGCCAAGATCAGGGATGCCAGAAGTCACGAAGTCCAAGTAGAGCCAAAGTCGAGAGCCAGAGGGGGTAGTCGTCCAATCCGCGTCAATACCTGAGGAGTCACTGAGAGAATAGTCAAATGCTTCCATACAGAACTATGTCGAGCGACGAGTGATGGGAAGCACAGGCATAATAAAGCTGGGCAGGCCAATGGGAAAAGGGGGCAGGCCTGGAGGACTGCAAGGAGTCCTCCCTGATAGGAGAGAGGTGTTACAGCCCAGCTGATTGTAATCATTGATTTGCCTTGAACTGTGTGATGCTTCGGGGCGACGCCTCACTACAGCAGCAGTGGTTAAAAGTGCTCTGTTAGACGTGTGCTCTGTAAACTGAGAATGCATGCACATAACGTCTGGGGCTGGCGTGCGTGTAGGAGGGTGTGGGCGCGACCGGCGCTGAGCAGAGGAATTGCCGAGGGGAGCGATCCCGCGAAGGCGGCGGGGGAGAGGAGCCGTGGAGACCGGTAAGGCAGGATTGTTTATTGTGTCCAGGGACTCCTTGCGGAGAGGGAGTGCTTTGTGTGAGAAGCGAGGAGAACGCCGATTCCTGACAGTACCCCCCTCTTCAGGAACGGCCTCAGGACGGTCCAAGAACGGTTTCTCTGGAAACTTTTTCCTGAAGGACTTAAGAAGAGCCGGGGCATGAATGTTCTTTGAAGGTACCCCGGATCTCTCTTCAGGGCCAAAGCCCTTCCACTGCACCAAGAACTGAAGCTGACCCCTGGATAGGCGAGAATCCAAAAGGGAGTGAACTTCGTATTCCTCGTTATTTTTTACAGTAATGGGATCCGGTTTACGAGTCTGATCCGGAAAGAAGTGACTGGAGATAAATGGTTTTAAGAGGGACACATGGAAGACATTGGGAATCTTCATACTGGGTGGTAGTTGGAGCCGGAATGCCACAGGATTGATTTGTTCACAAATAGGGAAGGGACCCAGGAACTTAGGTGCCAGTTTAGGAGATGGTACCTTGAGGTGGATATTCCTAGATGAGAGCCATACCAAATCCCCTGGTTTGTAACTGTGCGCCGAATGACGACGACGATCGGCCTGTAGTTTCGATCTGCGGGAGGAGTTGAGAAGGGTAGACTGAATCCTGGACCATGCGGTTTGGAGGGAAGAAATGTGTTCGTCTACGGCTGGTACTCCAGAAGGAATGTTGGGGATGGGAAGACAGGGAGGGTGGAACCCATAATTTATAAAGAAGGGAAACTCCCGGGTGGACTCGTTTTTTGCAGAATTGACGGCATACTCTGCCCAAGAGAGGAGTTGAGCCCAAACATCCTGACAGGGAGGGGGAGAGAGAAGCACACAAAAAGAGAGAGCGTGGAGAGAAGAGAGATCAGCAAAGAGCGAGAGGGAAAGAGAGAGAAATGATCACAGAGAGTGATGCTATATAGAGCGGTTCTATGGAGCAGTAGGAGAAGTTGTAGGGAGGGGTTATATGAGGCAATAGGAGGAGTTAGAAGCAGAGGTTATATGGGGCAATAGAAGGACTTGTATGGAGCAGCTATATGGGACAATAGGAAGAGCTATAGGGAGCAGTTATATGGCAATAGATTGTGTGGAGCTTTTGGTGTATCTCATGTTCCCCACCACTGGTCTAGAGTCTTCAAGACTAGTGTTCAGATGGAGCTGACATTATTGCACCGTTATAGTGAGGTAAGGCACTAAACTGTGCGTTGCCGTTTGAAAATCACGCGCCTTTTCCAACTTGAGACTCAAATTGATTAGCAAATCGCTCGATAATGCAAATTGTCCAGCAAAATCTGCACAATAACTGGTGCTATAACACCTACTACATCTGTGGTTCTTCACAACAGCATTTTAAAAATACGCTTGCTATATTATGTAAAGGAGTTGGCATCAACTATTTTATTTAGGTGCTGGTTGCTTTGTATGTTAAGCAGCTCAGGAGCTTTCTTAGAAGTAATCCTGTGAAACCCAACAAATGATAAATAATGCAGAAGCTGTGGACATCTTGATATAATCAGATTTTAGATATTGCTTTGGGGATCTTCAAAAAAGAAGCAGGACAAGAAACAATGGGTTTCCGAGAGAGCTCACTTATCATATGTAATCATCATCTTGGAATAAAATGATTTACAATCTGTTCTGTACAAAATCAAATGTGAAGGTATAGGGGGATTTTCAAAACCATCTTATATTACCTTTGCTTTTTAAAATTAAAAATCTAAAAAATAAAGAATGATTCTTTTCTGCAGAGTGCATTCATGTCTAATAGGTATGAACATGCTCATCTCTCTGACACAAGCAGGGCAAAGTACTTACTGTAGATATAAGAATGCCTACTCAACAAAATTGTTTTGAAAGCAGTTCAATGCTCAATCACCAAATATGTTAAAGTCCATTGACTGAAATCAGTGAGAGTTGGGGTTTCTGGGCCCAAAAAATAGCATTTTAATGGAAAATTGCTAATTTTTATCAGTTAGATTCCAATGAAGTCTATGAGACTGCTAAAAATACATGAGATAGACTGTGGAAAAGAATTACACATTGCATTTCACTGGGGTCTCTGGATAGGGGAATATTTGTCAGTCACGTGTTTTTCTTTACCCATAAACCATCCTATCATTATCAGAGAACCAATAACATTAGCGAAAGGAAAGACAAGGGGCTCTGGCTGCGCAAACTCTTACTGAACACAGTGACATCATTCAAAAGAGTGACAATATTAAATCAAACCCTCCCAAGTCTTGGCTCACCACGTTTACTAAAAAGGGTTTAAAATATATATACAGTACGGATGTCGGATTTTAGTAAAAAACATAAGTTACCCAGATGTAAGGCCTTGAACATTTCCTTGCTATTAGTTCATTTTTGCCTTAGGACATATTTCCCCTTTAACTAGGCTTGGCTTTATAGGATGATTCTTAAAGGAGTCTGGTGTGCAGCGCAGTTTGGCATGTTTAGAAGTAGTGGAATGCAATTTGAGAAAAAAAATATTCTCTATTACAAATCACATCTTCTAAACCGCATCTATAAAAAGTGACAACCCGCATGGTTTAACAACCAAAACGCCCGGATTCTACTTGCTTTTGGAGCGGAATAACCTGGTGCCAGTCTGACATATGGGTCTTGCTCTCTCAGCAAAACCCATATTTCAGGCTCTGGATGTACCGTGCAATACCAATCTCGTCTGCTTAAGGTGATGTGAAACAAATGTGAGTTTTTAGTGGCGATTTGCATAAGAGAGCTATGAGAATTGCAGTTGTCATCAAAAAATCTGTGTTGGAGGCTTTTTTGACAAAGTGATTGGATTGTCAGGAACTATAAAAGGCACCTGAATCTCAAAGAAAAATTCCCCTTTTAATGTTCACAGGCAAAATCTCCATATCTGCAGAATATACAATATATAATGTTTAAGAGAATGGAAGATATAGGGAACCTGTATGAGACATGACAGGAATCCATAGTACTTTTAGTATTTATAGCTGAATCTCCCCTAGATCAGAAGTGCAGCACTGAAGTAACTAGCAAACTGATAGAATACATCCTCACACACAACTGCTTCAACAAGGAAATGTACCTACAACTAATGGGGACTGCAAAGGACACCCGGATGGCCCAGCAATATGTCAATCTTTGTATGGCAAATCTTGAATAGAGATTACTAAACACATACCTCCACAAACTTTACAATTATTACAGATACATTGATGATCTGTTTATAATATGGACAGAGGGTGAAGAGAATAAAAAATATTCCTTGAATTCACTCCATCCGTTAAGATGAAAATAGATTATTCGGCAAACCTATCAAAATTTCTGGATACAACTGTAACACAGAAGATTGGCAAACTACACACATCTGTATAAAATAAATCAACAGACATGTACAGTAGTTACCTCCATAACTCAAGCTTCCATCCAACTCATACAAACGAGGCTATTAGATATTACCATATATGCTCTGATCCTAAACGCAGACACCTCACAACACTGACTGAATCATTCAGGCAAAAGGAATTCAAGCCACAGACTATTGCCAAAACAATTACATCTGCATTAAAAGCACCAAGAGAACACCCGCTCCAATACAAAAAAAAAAGAAACAGCAATGCATACCATTAAGAAAAAACAAAAAAGTGTGTAAAAGCGCCGAATGGGATGTTAATTTGAATATGGGCACTGAAGCAAAATAAAAAGCAAAAAAATATATATATAAAAAAAAAAAAAAAAAATCATGTGACATGAACCAGTCCGGTGCAAATAAGGGTTTGCTAGATATAAGTAATGTACAGATGAAATTTAGGTAATCACAACCTGGTGGTGTGTGCAGCTTCTAGTAATAGGGAACCCCCAGTCCCTAATGTGAACGTGACAACAAAAAGAAAAAAATGAGAAGCGCAGACAGTGGGGGTTGTGATTAAACTAATGTACTTTATTAAATAAACTTGTCCCAAGGAAATCCCTCTAGGACAACAGTGATGGAAAATCAATACATAAATAGTAGTTAAAAATAGTGCAGATTAATTGCCCGGGCAGTGCACAACCTACAGGATTAAGACTATCTATCGGATTACTCCCGTTTTCAAACCCCTGGACACCGACCAAGTGTTACCGTACATCCAATTAATCTGCACTATTTTTAACTACTATTTATGTATTGATTTTCCATCACTGTTGTCCTAGAGGGATTTCCTTGGGACAAGTTTATTTAATAAAGTACATTAGTTTAATCACAACCCCCACTGTCTGCGCTTCTCATTTTTTTCTTTTTGTTGTCACAATGCATACCATTAGTTGCCACATAGAACCCTGCCAGAGAGGGAATGCAAAAAATAATCAAAGATCTGCAACCTACGCTGACCGAAGATGGCACATTAAACAACATCTTCCCCCAAACCTCCCATTCTTGTATTCCAGCAACCACCAAACCTAAGACAGAAGGTAGTTAACAGAGATCTTCATAATAAATTTAGGGACACCTAGAATAGCACAAAACCATGCAACATCACACGCTGAAAACTTTGCAAACATATATGCAAGATCTCACAGTCAGTCACAAGCATAGATATTCAACCAAACACAGAAAGGCCCCAGTGCAACATACAAAGTGACACATCATATAGTACAATACTTCAATGCTAATCTGCTCATGAGTAAGGGTAATTTAGTTACATAGTTACATAGTAGATGAGGTTGAAAAAAGACATATATCCATCAAGTTGAACCCTTTGGCCAAAGCGTTATAAGACTGTAGCCAACATCAAGGCATGACCAATTTGTGGGTCCTAACACTACCTGGTAAAATTCTCACGTACCTCTCTTTTTTGCTGGAGGGAGAAAAACATACTGGGTCTGTGATACACAGGAGCACGTTAAAAACTGCTAATTGGAAAGTGGGGTCGGGCAAGCATTAAACCCTGGGGAGGAGGGGCCACAACTCCAAACAACAACTCCAGAACCCCAAACCCCACCCTCACATCATATATACAGCATATAGCCTAGTCCTCCGGCTACTGTCTTTCTTTTGGCCCTAGCAGCATGAGTCCTGTTATCCCTGAGGGATAAGCTCTCTCATGAAGGCTTAGCTTGTTGTTGCAGCCTGGATGCACTGTTACTGTATCCAGTAACTGTATTGTATGTTAGTAACTGTATGTTACTGTATCCAGTGGCGGACCCAACAACCTGAGAGTGTCATCCTTGGGGAGGATACTGGCTGGGTCACATGCACAAAATGTGATGCCTGTCATTATCAGACCTGCCCTGTTATGGGGCAGGGTTGCAAGCCACTACCCTGGCGTACATATGCTGACACTCTCTGAAAAATCAGGGCTCTCTCCCCTACAATTGTGGAGTGGGAGCATCTTACCCTTTATCCCATCAGGGGGTAAAGGAGCTGAGGAGAGGCTTACCGGCCTCAAGTCTTGAGGGTGCAGCTTCAGGGGAATGTGCCTGTTGTGAACATCCTATTGCTGTAAATAAAGATCAGTTGAACTATAATTTGTGGCTGTCTGGGCCGTTATCTGAGTTGCCAGTGGGGACTATCCTCGCTGCACCAGGATCCTCACCGGCTTGAGGCGCTGCACTATGGAAAATCAACTCTGACCACCTGTCCTGATGCCTCCCCACACCACCGCAGAGTTCTCAAGGCCTCCTGTTCCACCTCCCAGGTATGCACCAACATACATCGGTAGAGACACAATATCCCTTAGGGTGGGGGAAAGGATGCTACATATATTATTGTCAAAAAGCATTTCTACTGAGCGTGGCAAAATATACAAACAAAAAACAGAAAGGCCCAGCGCAACATACAAAGTTACACAACATAAAGTACAATACTTCAGTGCTAATCTGCTCATGAGTAAAAGTCATTTAATTAAACCCTTTGGCCAAAGCATTATAAGCCTGCAGCTAACATCAAGGCATGACCAATTTGCATGCCCTAACACTACCTGGTAAAAGTCTCATGTACCTCTCTTTTTTTGCTGGAGAGAAAAAATCCGTAATGGGTCTGTGATACAAAGGAGCATGATAAAAACGAATAATTGGAAAGTGGGGCGGGGTGAGCTTTAAACCATGGGAAGGAGGAGCCACACCTCCAAACAACAATAGACATTCAATGTTAAAGGCTCATACTGCTGCACAGCCAAGAATTAGGTATATATGATTCAATGCAGCAAATGTGACCAACGATGCTACAGTACATTGGTGAAACCAACCAAAAACTTCAAACCAGAATGAACCTACACAGATACACAATAACACACCATGAAGAAGGAAGTATAACGGTGCTCATCTCTGACAGAAAGCAGACCCGCAGAGCTGAGGTAGGGGTATATGATCACCGACCAGAGCCAAGGGATAGAGTCCTGTCAGAGTAGTCGTAATCCAGGCAGAGGTCAAGGCAAGCGCAAAGGTGCAAAGTCAGGATACAGCCTGGGGTCAAGGCAGGCGGCACAGGTTCAGTGGTCGGGGTCACAGGCTGAGGTCAGCAACAGGGAATCCAAAATAACAAGCAAAGCTCAGGAACACATGGAATAGCATACCATGCTCAGGCAAGGGCTGGATGTCACGGACTGCTATTTTAGCCCTGGAACAGGTGCAGCCAATTACCAAGTCCAGGAAGAGATCTGCCAGAAACCAAGATGGCCACAATAGCCACATAAGGGCAAGTTCCAGCAAATCCCTGGACAGGAACGCTTAGAGGAAGATACTCACTCCAGTGGAACATCACTTCTCACAGCCAGATCATTCCATAAATAATTTAAAAATAGAAATCCTCAACAGAATGTTTAAAAGCACTCAAGAACGGAAAACATTTGAACTCAAAATGATAATCTCTTTGACACAACAAAAAAAACAAGAGTACTTAATACTATTATGGGGTTTCTTATACATTATCATCAATTTGTGTAAAGTTTCTTTCTTCCCCTCTGTTAATGTTATCATTCAACCCCCCCCCCACTACACTCCCCTTCACACTGCTGATGGATGGTCCTACATGCTCTCCACATTTCTCACCCTTTTATTCATTAATTGCACTGTCTATTTATTTACTATCTCCTCTGCCATGACTTATCTACCTCATCTGCCTTAGATTGTTATCTGTGTTAAACTCATGGAATATTTTGTAAATCAGTATTGCTTGACCTGGGGAAGAGGGTAGAGCTCTTGAAAGCTAGTCTTATAATATCAATTGTCCAAATAAAAAAGGTATTACCTAATAGTGAAAAACGTATTCACTCTGCAATATCGCAACACAGCTGTTTCTATTTAATTAAATTAGTTAAATCACAAAATGGTTCTGTGTTCAGCCCTATCAGTATATACAAAAAGCTTAATTTCAAAGAAGGAATGCTGGTTTAAAGCTGCTTACTGTATATAGACCTGTGCAAGTACAATATTAGTGGTAAGCGGTTGTCAGGTTAATACTGGATGGAATTTAGGTATGCAGAGTGTTCCAGCTGCAATCAATCATGTCTCTTCTGGGCAGTCAGGTTTATAGCTGACTCCAAGAGTTATACAGAATAAACATTTTGCTTGCAGAGTTCTGCTTCTCAAGAAGGTCAGAATTCACTCTTGCTGCTTTTACTGAACATCTGTCCATTTTTTTGTTGTTGCTAATACATGGCTTTTTTTATTTAGCGAAATTAACATGTAAATGCCTGGTGAAATTATGATAAAATAAATATATCAATACTTTACAGCACAAAAAAAAAAGTGGGTGTGAGGAGGGAGAGAAGGGTGAGAGAGAAGGGGGGAGTGAAAGAGAAGGGAGGGAGGATTAAAAGAGAAGAAGTGGCAGAGAGTTTGAAGGTGGAGAGTGAGAGAAAGAAGGGAGGAAAGTGAGAGAAAGGAGGGGGAAGAATGAGAGAAAGGAGGGTGGAGAGTGAGAGAAAGGAGAGTGGGGGAGAGTGAATTAGAGAAAACGATGGGGAAAGGTAAGAAGGTAAGAAAGAATGAAGGGGGTAAAAGTGAAAGGGGGGAATGTAGGGGAGATGCAGGTGAGAAGAAGAGTATGTAGGGGAAAAGCAGTTTTAAACAATTGCCATGCTTTATTTTATTTTTTACATTTCCTGCTTATTTTGAACTTTTTATATATTCTGGTAAAAGTCCAAAACCAAACAATTGTTATATATTCTGAAATTCTATCTGAAATGTGATGGCCTTATTACAAACGGAGTTTTGGCAAAACCAAAACATACCAACAAAATCTTTTTTAGAACCAAAACATCAGTAAAAGTGTCCACTCCTACTCAGGATACATTCTGGCAGGTTGCATTGATTTAGTTTCCGTTGCTAAGAAGATGGTAGATAGCATTTACCCACATACATAGTTATTATACAGATTTTTCCAGATATCTAAATATTGTGCAGGGTAAACATTGTACACACAATTCTAAATATGACTCCTAAAAAATTCTAAATGTGAAATCTGTAATTAATTTATATTTGTGTGCAAAATAATTCTACTGTAATTTATGTTTGCATGAGAAAATATGCCTAAATCTTATGTCTTCTCATTTCAGATTTCCTTTAAAGGTGCAGTTCCAGTTTGGACCACATTGAACTACTGACTGGAGATGAGCGAAACTGTAAAAATCCGATTTGCTAAATTTCCTAAGCTTTAAATTCAAATTCAGTTCTGTGGTACAAAATCATTTCAATCCGTGCAATTTGTAAAAAAAAAAACGGCAATGGCTACAATCTGATGGTGGATTGCTGTAGCCGCAGATTGGATTCTTAAAACCCACCAGCGGATGGCGGAATCCACAGATTTGATCGTCTGTGATAAAAAAAATGTTGTTTTCGAAAAAGCAGAATCGCCTTTTTTGAGATTGATCCGCAGAATCAATCCACCCCAAAAAATCATCCATCTCTACTAATGACAGTGACATGTTTTCATTTAAAAAAAAAAGAAAAAAGAAAGAAATGCAAGAATTGTAAAATCATTATTGAAAGTTTATACAAAAATTGTTTGTGAACACTCACCTAAAGGCTAGGGTGGAATTTGCTCTCTTATCTCAACTCTGACTTTTTTAAAGGCAACAATATCTAGATTTTACAATATCACTGTTGTTGTTCTATGTGGGACTACACCATGGCTCTTTTTAAGACCCATGGTTTAATTTGACTGTGTCCATCTTTTTTTTCTTATTCCATTTGATTCCTTCATTTATCTTGCTTACACTTGCAAGTCACCTTCAATAAAAGGCTTCCTCAAATCCATAAATAAATACATGTCCTGACTTCACATACTTTTACTCACTCACCATCTGCAATAGAAATTGTCAGGCATTGTTTGGTACCCAATTTCAATATTAAATCTTGCAATATTAGATTTATATTTATATTTAATTCAAAAATAGGGATATACTATTTAGATGACAAACATATAAAAGTGGGTAGAGAGACCAACTCAAAAGATCCTCATTGGTTGCACACTAGGCTAGGGATAATATCTAAGGTGTCAATACCTATATACAAATGTGGTTCAGTCAACCTTTACAGGGAAGCAATTGCTCACTGCATTGAGTGAGGACAATTGCCACGTTGACGTCGTGGAGGAGGCAGGTAACCGGTGAGATCAGTCCGTGTATCGGGCTGCAGCGGGGTTAAACCATACAGGCTCGATTGATTTCATTTTGAATGTGATCTGGGAACATTTGAGTGTGTGGGGGCTAACAATTACATATGGTGATATTGTGTGGCTTTACAAGTGCAACCGCCTCGTTATACTAGCGACTAGAGGTATGCAGCTTATATTGGTGCTGGAGACCCTGTGAATACTATGTGAATCACTGCGGCATGCAGCTGTATCTTCTATCTGCGCCACTGACAATATCTACTTGTTCCACACACACCTACACACTCTGCCTTATAAGTGGATATTATCCAATAATACTGATCACACAGGGCGATATTTCAAAGCCTAACGAGTAGAGCCGCCCCGCAGTATAAGCGATCAGACATATGCAACCTATAATTGTGTTAGAGAAGTTGTGAGTACGATTGGAGATACTGCAGATACTGTGGCGGTTGTCTATAGTTTTCTACCTGCGCCGCCAACACTGTGTATTTATCCCATGCACACATACACATTATAGGTGCATTGCAAGTGAATATTTATTCCATTAGCAGCCCATGAATAGTGGCAAGTTATATGTACCTACATGGAAATTAGATGGTGATTTATTCTGACCGCTATAGCTGTGACTGTTTCCCGGATTCATATTTTAATTGATTTTAGTTAGTTTAGAGCATGCGTCGTTTATGTTGTGAGTCTTGTTGATATTCAATAAAATGTTGTTATTTTGGCTATATGGCATTTTAGTGGCAATTGTCGTTTGTCTACACCATCTTCCTCTGCACCGGCAGGAAATATAGAAACATTTGAGCATTGGATTAGATGTTCAGGTGAGCGGTGAATCACTAAGTTATGTACACATATACTATTTAGCCCTGCATCTTACTTTGATAGTTCTGCTGATTCTCACTTCCACATGAGATGAAGATAGACAGGATTCCCAAAAGTGGTTAAGAAACATAAGCTCTTTTATACATCACTGGAAAAATGTTATAAGGCCATCTCATTTCAGATAGAATATATCACACAAGCTCAATGCAATACAGCGGACTCAAAATACAATTTTATTCATATTCTTTTAGAGAACACAAATTTAAGACACAAAAAAAAACAGTTTTTCACCAATAAGTGAACTGTCAGAACACATAAAAAAGGATTCAGTGCGGTTTCTGAAGTTCTATATACAGTATTTACGTCAATGGAGAACTTGGCCTATTAAAAATTATCACAACTCAACACTGCCCCATGAGTAATATGGTTGCTGGAACGTTACTCAATTTACACATACACAAACAAGATATAAAATGTATACATACATCTAAGAAGCAATACAACATAACAGAACACAAACAATATTATGAACATTAAAAAGAATCACTGTGATATTTGTACTCCTTGGTAATCAGAAAGCAGCCATCTTCAATTTATGATTTCATGTGTCTACTGACATTCCTCTTCAATGTGGCTGGGTTCTGTTTGTTCTGGCACAACACATATTTTCCCTTTCTCTATACTACAGGATAAAATGCCACATAAGTGTAACGGGTAATCCCCCACCCAAGAGCATATGGTATGTGTGTGCGGGGAACCTAATGTTACCAGGTGTGGTGCTTTACCTGTTAGGCTCACAGGGGGCCTAAGCCTCCGCCATGGGGAGCCTAGGGCACATATAATAATAGGAGTAACCTCGTACTCGGTGCAGCGCCTCCACCTGCGATGGCTCCCACCAGAGGGGGAGTGATCCTCGCAGGACAATTTATATATATCACACACACAGCATGTAAAACAACCAATAACTTTACTGTAGCAACCGTACTTAATCATATTTATATGTAGCCATGCATAACAATGTCTGCAGTCATCTCTCCTGCTGGCAGCAAAACCTGGTAAGTTACAGGAATGCCAGCAGTAATCATGGAGGTTTGCCCTCACACCCTGGTGAGGTGCCCTATGTATGGATGGGAGTGGCCACATGCTCTGAGTCCATGGTTAGTGACATCAGGGATGTGCCTGCCTCCTGAGGTATATAAGGCACTGCACTGCCTACAGTTAGTGTGGTTGCTGCGGGTTGATGTTACAAGGTGAAGATGAAGCAGCAAGTTCTGAGGTGCCCACTAGTGAAGTAACTAGTGGCACCATTCTATATCCAGCCAGAGAAGGCTAACTCTGTCCAGGGACCTGGCACAGGGGTGATCTCCCTGCGGGGAGAGGGAATCCCACTCCATTGGGAGGGCGTACCTTTTAAAGGGGATCACGGAGCAATGTGTGGCTGAAGCAATGACTGTGAGGGGCAGCTGGGCCTTATCACCATGCACAATAAAGATGACTTGTTCAATGAGAACCCCATGGTGTGAGTCTGCAATTACTCTCCAGGGGCCCTCACCACCAAGAAGGAATTCCTCATCAGGACCATCTACCTGCGGATGCATAGATCCTGATGAGGTGGAGGCGCTGCACGTGATGTAGGTAGGACTCGCACACACAACCTCATCTGCCTGTCTGGCTTGACATCCCTGAATACCATCATGCGGGAGACTCAGGAGTCTTGTTGCCTACAGGTGCACCACCAGACACGAACATGTAATGGGGGCTGGATAGACCACAGGGGCCAATGTGAGATTGGGTGCGTCACACCAGAGGAATACCCGTTACATATATATCAACAGGTGTCCCTCTCTAGAGGAGACACTACTACTGCGTCTCGCAGGACGCTACCCCCTTTCACCAGGTGATCCCGCCCCGTGTCCAGTATCCCCACACAATATGTCCTCCACCCGCAAGTGAGATAAATATATGTGTGACTGCGCAGCCACTATGTCTTATATGAATAGATGGTATAATTGGTGCACTTGTAGACTACCTGCCGAGCACTCCAGTGCCCGGGCCTGCCAAGGAGCTTCACAAAGGATCCTGATGACGAGGGAATACAGGAACTACCGTCCAGGGCGATCCCACCCGGATGGCTGCTGCAGCCGCAGCGGACGTCTGAGCCCAAACCTCTGGATGGACGCGCATAATAAGGGGCAGGGTCCCTAAACAACACAACACTACTGGTGGCTCAGGGCTATCTGGGGCCTAGGGGGCTGCTGGCTTAGTGCAGGGAGTCACTGACTCCTGCACCCTACCTCCTTCCCCTAGCTGCTTCGGTCACCAACTGTAAGGTCCGGAGGAACACACCTCCCTAAGGGGGTTCCCCCCGCGACTTTACCTACCCACGCTCCGGTCCTGCTCCCTCGCCGCCGCGGGCGGGATCTTCCTTCCGCTTCGCTTCCCGCGGTGGCTACATGCGCGCGCACGATCGAGGACTTTCACGTCCTCCCTCAGGAGGAGTTCCCTCCCCCAGCTCAGGCCGCGAGTATCTCTCCCGCGCGGCGCACACGCCTGATGCGTGTGCACCGCTCACAAGTCTTGCATCAAGAGCAGCTGTGGTAATTATCTCCCCACCAATTCCTATCTTCCCTGGGGCCGCTCCCTTGTCACTCCCCCTCTTCCTATTGGGCCTTCCTCCTATTTATACCTTGCTCAGCCATTCCTTCTTTGGCTGAGCAGAGCTTTGTGTGACCTGTGTTACCCACGGTCGTGCCTGCCTCAGTTCCTTGTCTCTTTGTCTTTTCTAGTGATCCCTTGTGTACCGAACCGGCTTGGCTGTGGACCCGCTCTGGACTTCGACCCTTGGCCTGTACCCCGACATCCTGAACTCTCCGATCCTTCACCTCGGCTTGCGGATTCCAACCTACCACCAGGCTCTCGGTACCAACTATCTTCTGGAACCTCCCTTTTCGTCTGGCGAGTATCTTACTTATCTTATACTCCCAGATGGTTCCAGATGCCTATTTTCCACTTTCCAGGCGTGTCCCCGTAACTGTGGGTGCAGGTGTTACTCTTCTCACCTCAGTTTCGAGGCCCCTCCTTGTCCGTGGTGAGCACAGCGTTACACCAACTCCTAACGTGCTCAAAGCCCGCGAAATGTATCTATTCTCCTCTGCAGGGAGATGCTGTAGCCCTATTGGCTCCCTGGGGTCACGTGGGGCACTCCTGAGGCTCATGGGAGATGTAATCCCTTCAATGAGCCCTCTCCTGATTGGCCATGCCGTTCGCGCGATCACTGCGCATGCGCGAGCTGTCTGTGGGCCTCCCGCGCTTGGCTCTCACTGCGCATGTGCAACGCAACACGCAATGGCGGCGCCCTGCACTGAGAGCCGCCGGGGGCTCCGCAACGCGACCGCGGCCCTAGCAACGGGCCGCATGCGTCCCCGGCGACCGGCCGCATTCCAGCACGGAGGCGCGCTGCTCGCACACACCCCCGCACCTCTCCAAGAGCGGCTGCTGTGAGTACACGGAGGGAGGGTTGCGCACTGAAAGGGGGACCGGGCTACATCAGGAAGTTGAAAGGACAGGGTTTGGCTTTAGTGTTTAAACCAGGTGTGCTCAGTCCTCAAGGAAAAGGCTTGATTTTCAGGGCAATACATACCTAAGCAAGAGGTCGTACTAATAATTAAGGCTGGGCTAATAGGATAAGCATGTGTTAATGTAGAAATCCAGAAAACCCTGTCTGATGGTAGCCCTCGAGGACTGAACTTGAGCACTACTGACTTAAACAAGCCATTTAGCCCATGTATTCATACTCATAGAATGAAAGTAAGCTTACTTGCCACTTTTATCCTGGGGCCAAAAAACAATGGCTAAAAAATGAAGCACTAGTCTTAGTTTATGAATGATAATTTGAAAGCTGTTGAAGATTTATTAAGATTACTAAGAAGTGTTAGGCTATTGGGCATGTTACGCATCATTGAAGAACCTGAGCCATAAGGTGCTTTATGGCTGTGTATACAGTACATGCCCTTAGGTCTGATTACTTCTTTCTTTTAACATTATGGATCATTGAAGAAAAATACATTTCTCTTGCGTTCACTATTGTAACTAACTTTTAGGGAGATGGTTTTTTTTCATTGACAACCCTCTGCAGCCTACTAACTAAAGTCTAATTTCCATTTTTAGATCATCGATGGCCACTTAGGAAAAATATTATTTTTTTTAATAGTTTTTTATTGGGTTCAACATTTAACAACAACATTACAACATTACAATACAGAAAAAAAAACAATAAGAAATACAGAAAAATATACTTTTACAAAAAATTGTTTTTAGTATTGCTCATCATACTTATGATTTGACAATTCAACACATTAACACAAATAATAAGAAAAAGAAAAAACAGATAATAGCATTTTAAAAGCTTAACATCAAAGCTAACAAAATGTGGCATACGATTTCCCATTCACTATCTCCCTCATCAACAATATACTAATCATATTTCCTCAAGGGCGAAATTATTTGTGACCCAGACTATTATTGAACACAAATAGATATCGAATTTTAATGGACTGGCCCCTTTGAATAAAAATACAATTCCTTGCATTGTGCACGCCTTCGAGATTCGGTTTGCTTAAGCAACAATTCTGTCATTCACAAAAGCTGCTTGAAATATATCTTAATGCCAGTTCTTCCCACCATACCCACTGCCCCGTAATATTCTATCCTGGTCGCTCGATCAGTGAAGTTTGCTCAATCAGACCATATACAGTAAAATATACAAAATGAATATAATAGAAACATGAATTTCTGTTTCCACTGTCCCTTTAATAAGGTGAAATTATAACTGCAGTGGACAACAAAACAATAATGTTCATTTTTTCATTATACTGTGCAATATTAAATGTTGAAAACACAAAAGTACATTCTAATTCTCACGTTATATCAAATTTTATATTGTTTTTGTTTTACCAATAAAGTTTAATTCTACTGTATAGGGCAAAAGGAATAATATCAGACGTTAAAAATGAATAGGACATTTATTAATTGGATGCTGCATGAAATGGCTGCTGGAACAGAAAAAGTTCTTTGATAAATGCTCATTATATCCTACATTTTCTTCCTCTCTTTTTGTAATAATTCATTTTTCTTTAGAATGGGTTGCCTTTTTAAAAAAAAAAAATCAGACCTATTGTTCAAGCTGGGTAAAAAAAATAAATCTATTTCTACACTATATAATTAAAACTTGAAGTATAAATGCTTTGAAGTTTTTATCTTTTCTGTGAACGTTACTGAAATGTATGAGTCAGTATCAAACTCTTGCCTTAGCAATATAGGAAGCCAATGTAAATACCCTGGGCTAGGCAAAAACATTTACCTGTGTATTAACCCCTTGGCTATATTAGTGATCACAAAAGCATGCTCATATGGCCACTATGGCTTCCAATGGGTTAATTATTTTTTGGGGGTGGCAGATGCGAGGTATACATTACATTGCAATATATACTTGGCATCTTCCTTAGCATATGGCTAACGCAACCCAGCGTTACAGCCAGCTAGAACCCTGGTGTCTTAGGCTACGCTTATAGTGATGGCGACGCAACAGTAAGGAGACGGTCGCTGGAAAATCAAATAGAGACGACTTCCAGTGATTGTGACCAATCCATCGCGCCGCGCTTACTATAAGCACACGCGACGGCGGCAATGCATTTGTTTTGTATTGTATTGTATTGTATTGTATGTCTTTATTTATATAGCACCATTAGTGTACATAGCGCTTCACAGTAGTAATACATGTGGTAATCAAATAAATAACAGATAATATAAATAACAGATCATGGGAATAAGTGCTTTAGACATAAAAGTAAAATTTCGGAAGAGGAATCCCTGCCCCGAGGAGCTTACAGTCTAATTGGTAGGTAGGGAGAACGTACAGAGACAGTAGGAGGGAGTTTTGGTAAGTGCGTCTGCAGGGGGCCAAGCTTTATGTATCGTGTTGAGAATATCCACAGTGCTATTCATATGCTTCTTTAAGCAAGTGTGTCTTAAGGTGGGTCTTAAAGGTGGATAGAGAGGGTGCTAGTCGGGTACTGAGGGGAAGGGCATTCCAGAGGTGTGGGGCAGTCAGTGAAAAAGGTTTAAGGCGGGAGAGGGCTTTAGATACAAAGGGGGTAGAAAGAAGACATCCTTGAGAAGAACGCAAGAGTCTGGATGGTGCATACCGAGAAATTAGGGATGAGATGTAAGGAGGGGCAGAAGAATGTAAAGCTTTAAAAGTGAGGAGAAGAATGGAGTGTGAAATGCAGGATTTGATCGGAAGCCAGGAGAGGGATTTCATGATGGGAGATGCTGAGACAGATCTAGGAAAGAGTAGAGTGATTCTGGCAGCAGCATTTAGGATAGATTGTAGGGAAGACAGGTGAGAGGCAGGAAGGCCGGACAGCAGGAAGTTACAGTAATCAAGACGGGAGAGAATGAGGGCCTGAGTCAGAGTTTTAGCAGTCGAACAACAGAGGAAAGGGCGTATCTTAGTTATATTGCGAAGGAAAAAGCGACAAGTTTTAGAAATGTTTTGAATGTGAGGGGCGAATGTGAGAGAGGAGTCGAATGTGACCCCTAGGCAGCGTGCTTGGGCTACTGGGTGAATGATTGTAGTTCCAACAGTAATGTGGAAGGAGGTAGTAGGGCCAGGTTTGGGAGGAAGTATGAGGAGCTCTGTTTTAGCCATGTTGAGTTTAAGGCGTCGGAGGGCCATCCAGGATGATATAGCAGAGAGACATTCAGAAACTTTGGTTTGTACAGCAGGTGTAAGGTCAGGTGTTGAAAAGTATATTTGTGTGTCGTCGGCATAGAGGTGATAATTAAACCCAAAAGATGTTATTAGGTCACCTAGAGAGAGTGTGTACAGAGAAAAGAGAAGAGGTCCCAGGACAGAGCCCTGGGGTACCCCCACAGAGAGATCAATAGAGGAGGAGGAGGTGTTAGCAGAAGAGACACTAAAAGTACGATGGGAGAGGTAGGATGAGATCCAGGATAGAGCTTTGTTCCGAATACCAAGAGTATGGAGAATGTGGAGGAGAAGAGGGTGGTCCACTGTGTCAAATGCTGCAGAGAGGTCAAGTAATATGAGCAGAGTGTAATGACCTCTGTCTTTGGCAGCATGGAGGTCGTCAGTTATTTTAGTGAGGGCTGTTTCCGTGGAGTGAGCAGTGCGGAAGCCAGATTGTAGAGGGTCTAGGAGAGAATAGGTGTTGAGAAAATGGAGCAAGCGAGAGAATACAAGACGTTCAAGTAGTTTAGAGGCAAAAGGCAGGAGGGAGACAGGTCGATAGTTAGAAAGACAGGTAGGGTCAAGCTTGCTGTTTTTGAGTATGACTGTTGCATGTTTGAAGGAGGATGGAAAGGTTCCAGAGCAGAGGGAGGAGATAAAAATGTGTGTAAGCGTAGGGATTATAGTAGGAGCTAGAGGTTTTAGGAGATGGGAGGGAATATGGTCAAGAGGGCAAGTGGTAGAGGGAGAAGAGGAGATCAACAGCGACAAATCCTCCTCTGAGACAGTGGAAAAAAACTCAAGGAAGGCAGGAGGAGAGTTAGGAAGAGGTGTAGGATGGGGGGAAGAAACAGAGGGGATGTTCTGCCGTATGGATTCCACCTTTTCCTTAAAATAGTCAGCAAAGTCCTGAGCGGAGATGGAGGAAGGAGAGGCAGCTGAGGGTGGTTTGAGTAGAGTATCAAAGACAGAGAACAGTCGGTGTCTCGATGTCGCGTCGCCGGCACTATAAGCGCAACCTTACCCTGCCAGCTGGCTAACGCTGCTTTAGCCATATGCAAATAAGGGCCCTAATGGCCGTTCCTTTTGCATTAAATTAGCTTTGTGGATCTCCATTCGAGTCAGGGATGTGAACGTTCTTTAACTATTTAGGTAATGTGACGATAGTTGCCCTGACTTAACAAAGCTTTGTGAATCTACCCCTGATTGTCTGAATAACAGAACAGAGTAGAACATAAAATCATCAGCAAAGAAAAAAAATACACATTTAAAAAAGTATTTAGACAAAGAAAAGTGTTTCCTTGCTACATATTTTCAAATAGAGTTGCTTTGCGCTATATCTATTTAGAAGTCTAAAATATGAGTAGTAGACACTATGGTAGGACGGCCTCGCGGCAGGGTCAGTAAGACGCTAGACACAGTATGAAACTTTAACTGTAGTTGTTTATTAGCCACAAACAAATAAACTCCGGGTGCACTGTCCCTTTAAGAAAACCAAATAGTAAAAATAAACACCTATTCCCGTTAGGGAAACTGACTAGACTATAGCTTTAGCCCTTGATAACTGGACGGCCAGCTAAGCTGGTTCCCAAGCCAAAACATGCCCTGGAATATGCAACAATGTAACAAAGTCTCTGCATACAATAATAAGGCTTTTGCTTATCTTAGTCCTTTTGGAGCAGACGTTCCTGCTTCTGCACGGCCTTGTCCTCCTTCCTTTCTAGGGGAACTCAGCCCCACTTTGAGCCCAGTGAAACTAGTCTGTACCAGCTTCCACAGCTGGGGATCACTTCTATTTCCCCCCCACCCCCTCTCTGGGGAAAACAGTCTCTCTCTGTATAACTCCCAGCATGGCAGCTTACGGTGTCTGTTTTAAAAGACTTCCTTGTTCATTCAGACCAGGCTGATTAGCTGCACCTGAGGGTAGCTTATCCAAGGGAAATTAACTCCATGTATGCTGGAACCTGCCCACTCTGCTAGCTCTTTAATCCATAAGGACAGGGATTCTGTCACAACACGTATAGACTTCTAACAGCTGCATAAGACATGAGGAAATACAAACTGTGTTACAGAAATTGTTACCTTTTCATGGACCAGCAGGATTTGTTTAAAATTAATAAACACACAATCCCAGCAAGCTCAAAAACATTGGATGTAGCTTTGGGCATCTCTGTCTTTTGTTGTATACATATGGTCACGCTCAGTAGCACTTCTTTTGACACTGATATATGGTGGGTTTGGGGTTTTTGAGCTTGCTGGGCTTGTGTGTTTATTAATTTTAATTTTCAACTGTCATCAGCTGTTTGGAGGTTAGTGGCCACTCCTCACAGGGTTTAAGCTCACCCCACCCACTTTTTAAAGTAACAGTTTTTTTCATGTTACTGTGTGGACAGATCCACTGTGATCATTCTGCCTCCTGCAGAGGTAAATGAGAATTTTCACAGATTGTGTTAGGACCTACTTACTGGTCATGCCTTGACGTGGCTTGCAGCCTTATAACTCTTTAGCTCAAGGGTTTAACTAAATGAACCTTACTCACGACAAAATTGAAGTATTATACTATGTATTTTTGTCACATTGAATGTAGCATTGCGCCTTTCTGTTTTTTTTGTTGTATTACTAAATCAACACTAATTTCCAGAATTGCTATTCGGTGTCTTGTCTGGGTTCTTCGGCATGCAAAGCTAACACTCTCTAGTAGATGCAAAAAATACATGTTAAATTGTTACCATCACACACATAGTTTATCTCATATTAGAAAGTTCATAATATTTGCCCTACCGTCACATTGACAAATATCAAAATCAGTGATGTAAAATCCACTATACATATTTGGTATATTAGCTCTAATTTCAACCCTCTGTACAAAGCTAGCTGATTGGAGAACAGTCCAAGAGACCAAGTAGCCATTAAAATGATAAATTGCACAGTAAGGAAACAAAGTAAAAGAAATAAAGCCACAGTCAGCCTCAGTTCAAAGGAAATTAATTTATTAGACAATTTACCATAGGTTTTTTTGAGTTTTACCAGCTTCTTTTGCAATGAATACAATGAGAAGTTTTCTTAAATTCTATGTGGGAACCGACATAATGGAAGTGTATTGTTTCGCTCACAAAACATTGTAATAGTAGAACTTGCTCTTTTGTAATTGCTGAAAAATGATGTATTTTCTATCTTATGTAGCCATGGCTGGTCCAGACTACAGTATCCTTTCTGCCTCCTGTCAAGCAAGTCATAGTAGCTACAGGCAGTGTCAGGCTATTCTGTGGGTTTACCCCCCTCATGCAACCTCCTTGAGTGGCAGGAGGGGAGATGAGGCATGGTCTGTGAGTTACTCAATCCGGGTGCAGCCCAGGTCCCCTCACCTTCTGCACTAAGGAGGCAATCCAAATTATAGTCAGTCCAGCTCTCCCCCTCATGGGGTAGAGGAGGTGAGCTCTGAGTCTCTTCCGGCTGGGAGAGAGAGACAGGCCTTCAGCCCCTCTTGGGGTTGATTGCCTCTCCAAGATCTGAATAGTGCACAAGGCCTCAAGACTGCTAGAAGGTGGTACCATCCAGAGGTCTGGACCTCATCCTAAAAGATGATGCATGCGCTGTAATATCAACTGCAGTGGCTGCCTCCATAAGAATCCTTTTTATATACCACTGCCTAAGTAACAGTCTATTGGGTTGGGGTATGCAAGAAGTCTGTCATGTGGGGACTGTCTCCAGGAACCCTGGAGCCTGCTGTGACTGGAAGCGCTGACACCACAAGAAGAACCTGAAGGATCACCAAAAGCATGTCCTGTTTCCCCTTACCATCGCGGACCCTCAGTATCTCCTGGACCCTCACAGGTATTTAGCACCATGACACCTGTAGCAATAGCAAAATCTCCCAGAGGGGGGAGAGGGGGAGAAGGGGAAGCAGCGCTACACATAAAATGGGACTTGATTTGTTGTCATTTATAGCCATTTATGTGATAAAAATAAATGCTCAATGAAAGTCTCTATCCCCAGGTCACTGCTATTCAGGGTTCTTCTTTCTTGGCTAACTGCAGTTTACTTGTATCTGCTCCTGTTATGATATTGTAATAAATATAGAGCAAGCTCTTTTTGAAACTACATCTGTGTGCCTCTACTTTCAATATGTGTGCATATTATATGCACCTCATCAGTATCCAGATTTGGAATGCCATTATCATTGGTAGGATTGAGCTCCAGGGGACATTCTATTTTATTGGACTATGAACTGAGTGCCACCACAACCTATTGCTATTTGCACTTGGCTTATGCTAAATATTATTAGTATTACAAGTTGGTGTGGAGTTGCTGAGGAGAAAAGAAGCCAATGTAGCTGACATTTTACCTATATATGTAACAATCACAGATTAGGTTAATCAGCCTTGAGTTTGCTTCTTGCAAATTGTTATTCTTCTCCAGAAAGACTAAGATTAGGTTAATTTTGAGTTTGATGATCTACAATTACAGTACCACGGAAAGGGAATAGACAGTTTAATGATGGCTGTTACAGGCAGGTGTGTATGAAATATGACTAAGAAGATACTGTATGTGATAATTCCTACTCTCATGTAATCATTCTTCAGTTGTTATGGAGCCAACCATAAATAAAATTCACCTATGCATACACACAATTCTCTGTGTATATACAATACTACATACATATACTCTACCCACAAATGTATTAATATATATAAATGGACTTTTCTAGATTATTGCCTGAAAATGTGATTTATATGGTCTCTAAAGTATATGAACTACAAATGCTACAGTATATGTGTTCTACCAAAAGATAGCACAATCTGCAACCCACGGTTTTATAGCATAAATCACTAGTAAAATGCAATGATTTTTCCGTAACAAGCAATATTGTAATTATGAATTAATTTGTATTACACCAATTTCATGCTTCAAAGCTTGCTGTAATAGCAGAAGTCAAAAACTTATTTTTTTCTAAAAAAAGCTTTGCCAATTATTCTATGGAAAATAGAACCTTAAATGCATCTTTTAAGTGTGTTATGTGAGGAAATGAAGTACTGTAGTGTAGCCAGGTTCCCCTTGGCGCTCCCATGGTTCCTACCTCCTGCGGTGGGAGTTGCGGGTGTCAGGTGGCTGGTGAGTTGAGCCGGTCGCTTGCGGTGCACCCGGCTAGCGGGGGCCGCCATTGTGGATATGCGCGCGCATGCGCAGTGGTCGCGCATGCGCAGATAGCGTTCGGGAGCTGCGGCAGCCATTTCAGAGTCGCGCATGCGCAGTTACGATCGTGCACGCGACCCCAATGGTTAGTAGCCTCCGCGGGACTACAATTCCCATGGGGCCTAGGGTGTGATGCACCAGGTGCCCCAGAGCAGCCAATGAGGGTCATGGATTCCCTGTAGCAAAGAATGGATACTTTTCGCGCGCGGAGAGAGAAGGCAGTTGAAGCTGGGAGCTGGGTAAGTGAGGGTGCAGGGGAGCAGTAGCCCCTTGCACTAGGTTAGTCACCCCCATAGGTCCCAGATAACTAAATCCTTGCCCCAGCTTGTTGTTACTTCAGGGACAGGCTGTAAGTAAGGAGATCTGCCCCATTAGCTGTTTGATTAGCCCAAGGAACCACTAATCGGCGCGCAGCCTGATCACTGGGTCTGGGCTCAGACCCCCTCTAGATAGAGACTATCTTCACGGAGGACCCCGCCACGCAGTGACTGCGGCCTGCGGACTGGAGACGGACCAGCCCCAAGGTATAGACGGTACGGTGTACGGTGATATTATCCACGTCGGAATTCACCCCACGCATAGGCGGACGGCACGTCGGATCATGCGGATCCAAGTCTGTTATCTTGCTGTACCCTGGTGCCGGAGCCCCGGGTAGGTACCTATTGTAGTGCACTAACACTCCACGGGATAGCGCTATCTCCAACACATTGGGTGGGCTTGGACATAAGGGACATCAGGGAATTGGAGCCCAGCACCCAGGTACTTTGGGGGACACTTATGTTGATGTGTGGGGTGGTGAACTTCTATACGTATGGTTATATGCATATTACTGTGTGGTACAGGGTACAGAGGTTATTAGTTATAGTAAAAAGGTTGCTAGCATATACTGTGTGCGTGCATTATTATTATTATTATTGTTCCTGTAAGAGGACCATCCCACCCTGTGGGGAACCCTTACAGGTGGAGGCGCTATATCCGAATAATCAGGTAACCCCAGGCTCCCAGCGGCGGAGGTTCAGGCCTTCTGTGAGCCTATCAAGTAACGCACCAACACGGTAACACAAGTGTATTTCCACATATGGTCCCCATCTGCGATTGGAGGGGGCAAATTGTGTTACAGTAGTATGAAACTTACAGCCAATGTTAGCTGAAAATAACACAGCTCTGCTAGGGAAAACATAGGTATATGTGATAAATTGGTAAAATGTCATACTGGCAATTCCCTTTCCAGCTTCATAATACACAAACAGTAACCAAGCTTAAACTGATGAGTCCAATGTTTTCATGGTACAATTGCCAATATCTTATTTTTAAAATGTCCCAAAGTGGTCTTGTCCTTCAACAATTTGATAGCTTGTGTAGTGATCACATGACTGTGGTATGTTCTATTGTATTGTGTAAAGATGCAAACAAAGGAGAAAGTCCTCCTCTTCTATTCAGACACCTGTCACCCCTCCCACACAGTGGTCAACGTTTTGTAAAAGAAATGAGCATAAAAAATGCTTGTCACAACGGCAACAAGCGCGCCGTCCTGTACCTGAAAGATTAAACAATTCTTGTAAAGAAACAAAAAACAAATATACAGTATAAGAGCTGCTAAACCTACTTCTTGTCTTGGCCAACTTGAAAACCAAAGTGATACCCAAAATATGTCTATACATTCAGAGTAAAGCCTTTGCTCTAATCCAGCAGTGGTCATGTCAGTATTTCAAGACTCCTGCCACTTTGGGAAGCTTTCAATCAAAAGCCAAGATTGATTTTTGATACAAACTGTGGCATTTTTTCATAAAACTGCAGTAGTGAAGATCAGAGCACTATGATATGGAAACTCCAATTGATTTCAGTAGATATTTCCATGAGCTAGTGCCCCAATTGGCAATATTACAATTTAATGAATGACCCCCTGAATTTAGAAACAGATGGAAAAAAACTCAAATACAGTAGTGAGGTTTTCACCTTCAAATAACCATAGGAAACATTTTTATTAAATCTCTGAACTAACGCAGGTCATCGTTCACTCATTTGCAGTAGATGCAGACGTCAACTCACTCATTTGTTGCGAATTTTCACTGCTTGAATGCAGTAATTCCCCCCTTAACCGGCCATTTTTTATTCCATTAACCCACAAATCTCATTGGTTTGGGTCCTTTGAGGCTGGCATCTCTGTACAGTAGCTGTTACCAAAAAAATATTAACAATAAATGAATGTGCTTTAGTAAATCACCCCTAGCCATATCCCTACTTATAGCAGTAATCCACCGTCAAAATATTGCAGTGATCTAAAGTCATGGAAATGTATTTTAGACTCTTATGGAATGTCCTCATATAAAGTAACATCTGCTTAGCAACTGAGAAAAAGAAAAGGTATGCACAGCTGTTTTCAATGGCCACTCATTAAGCAGATAATATCAATAGTAGTAAACCTCTGAATGATACTCCCCTCTATAAAGGACAAAAGCTTTGCCATTTCCCTGTTTTTTTCCAGAAACATTTACTTTGAAGGGAAATCTATATCAGTGAATAAATTGTGTGCAAGTCCTGTTTAAAAGATTTACTCTGCGGCCTTAAGCATTGATATAAGTATGTCCCTTGATGTGCAAGTCCTGTTTAAAAGATTTACTCTGCGTCCTTAAGCATTGATATAAGTATGTCCCTTGATGTGCAAGTCCTGTTTAAAAGATTTACTCTGCGGCCTTAAGCATTGATATAAGTATGTCCCTTGATGTGCAAGTCCTGTTTAAAAGATTTACTCTGCGGCCTTAAGCATTGATATAAGTTAGTACGTTTGAATATCAAAAGGTGTATTATTTTTTTTCCCCCTCTTAACTCTGTGCTGTTAATTGACTCAGTGACGTCACTGAGGAAGCATTGGCGAAACGCGTTTGACGTTTTTTGGCCATTACAAGCCACCGTGGTGAGGACTTGATTCCCCTGTATTTTTTGGCTCGGCGATCCCGCCGTCTGCGCATGCGCACCGGAGCAGGGAGCTGTAATCTGTGTATGCTGAGGGACAGGCCGTTTTGAGGAGGACATAGCCTGTGCACGGGCTTTTGGAAACTCTCAACCCTAGCCACCCGAAGTGAAGATCAACACAGCAACCATCTGCCAACAGGGAAACAGCCAGGACAAACCACCCCAACCCAGGAAGGGATCCGTTGTGGAGTCTGGCAGCATCTCCTCTCTATGCCTGAAATTATCGGCCGCTTGTAAGTGTTCAATCTCTTTTTTTCTACTGTTAATAAATTTTATTGCACTATTTTTTTCCCTTTATATTTTTTTGCTAAGGAGGATACCAGGAGGTTTTTCCTCACCCTCAACAAAACACAGCTATATAAGGAGAAGAGTATAAGAATTCAAGATATTAGATATTTTGATGTAAGTGTGTCTCCTTTCATTCAGCATTACCTTTTAATCTCCATTGATCTCCTAACACCCCTACTCCCTCCCCCCCTCCCTAATCAAACGAAGAGCTGTGTATAATCACTGTGTTGGTCCCTTATTGTGGTCCCCTCTCTTCTCTCCCTCACTTATATGCTTTAAACGCCGTGGAGCCACAAGCAGAGCAACGCGCCGGAGGACCCCCCTTTTTTCTACCAGTATCCATACAGAGGTTGGTGAATCACCTCTGAGAGACTCAGGCTGCGGAACTGCATTGTGCCAAGGACAGGAGCCATATACTGAACAGTAGGATAACTCTTTTTTTGGCGCAACTTTTCTCTCTTTCTATCACCTTACAATTAACACTGGTAAACTGTCCCCCAAGACCAACCTCTTTTGAAATCCTAGTTGGCAGAATCTGCCTCCCCTTCTCTAAGCCCGTCCTGATTGCTGGCATCTACCGCCCCCCATAAAGCCCCTCTACAATCTCTGACTGATATCACCCAGTTTCTTGGCTCCATTTCCTCTCTGAATGAGAAGAGTGAGCTGGTAGTTCTTGGGGATTTCAACTTCAATTGGCTTGACCCTAAAAACCACAAAATCCACAAACAAATCTAGTCGCTTAACATATCGCAACTCATTTCCCAACCCACATGGACAAACCTGAAATCGCACAACCATTCCCTGCTTGACTGGATTCTCTCCTCAAATCCCAGCAGAATCCAATCCTCTGGCATCCTTCCTGACATTTTCAGTGACCATGCAATAGTGTACTGTGTAAGGAAAATTAAACCGCCCCAATCAAGCCCTAAAGTTCTTCTCACTAGAACATTTATGGAAAATAGTTGAAGCGCTCAAATGCAGGTATATCTCAAAATAATAATAAGCCAGACCACTGTACCAGGGTACTAACAATTGATATAGTACCTATTGTGTCATATAATGGGTACTATCCTCCTGAAGACAGGTTGTGTGTGGTGCAACCCACTCACCATCTGTCTCATCGGCAGGTTCCCCTGAAAAATATGCAAATACTCACATCCTGGTAGGGCAGGCAGGCAGGCTGTGCAGCTACTCAATGCAATACAGGGAAAAGGGAGACCAAAAAGCGCACCAGCACAAACGGAGCAGGAAGAAACCAGAACAAAAAAATGATTAAAAGGGCACTTTAATGTGGCAAAAGACCCATCCAATGCATTTCGAACGTCGCAGCGTTCTTTTTCAAGGATAAAACACAATGTGATAACATCCATTATATACCCTCTTACCTGTGGGCCATTTCGCGCCAAAAATCAGAACCTGATGACGTCATAACAGAGCGACTCAGTGCTGATCTAAGGGCAAAAGGAAGTACCAAAGGCAGTGTGGCCATTTTGGATGTTGGCAAACATAGGAACACAATAACAAAGCTTTATTGACCATTCCAGCAGAACAAAATACATTGCTGCTAACTGGACAAGCATATTTAAACGAAATAAAGCTATATTAAACTAAACTAATGCTTAATAAAAGGTACTATTATATCAAGGAAAAACATGAACAAGGTGGATTAAAAAACTAGCTGTGTTGCAACTAAGTTATATACAAAAAAAAGGTTAAAAATAAAAACCTCTAGACATGATTAAAAAAAATGTGCAAAGAAGTAAATTTAAAGACATGTTACACAACATACTGCATAACACAGATTGTGTACCTAAATCATAGGAACCAGGGAAATACAACCATTATAAAATATGAAGTATTATCCACAAGATACATCAAAGAACAATTTAAGCTTACATATTAGCATAATATTTGCATGATAAGGCATAGGTTCAAAGGTTATAATGACAAGAATATAATGTCCAATATAATGACAATTGTCTTATTTAATCTGTATTACCAACTAATTACACCATAATACGTCTATCACAAAAATGTTTACAAAAAATGTGTTAGTTGCCAGTCAATGTTCAAGCCCATAGGGAAGCGCGTTTGGAGAGTGAAGATCCAATACGCCTCCCTACGGTCCAGAAGGTTGATATGATCACCTCCTCTAGATTTAGAAATAACTGAATCAATCCCCAAAAAGGAAAAATTATTAATTCCTCCCTGACCACATTCAGTGAAGTGTTTTGAGACTGGATGATTAGTGTCTCTCAATTTTATGAGCCTTAAATGCTCTAACATCCTGACCTTAAGGGCTCTAGTCGTCCTCCCCACATACCTCTTGCCACAACCACATGTTATTAGATAAATCACAAATTGACTTTTACAATTTATAAAACTGTTAATCTTAAATTCCTTATTTGGTAATATATTCACACCATGTGGCGGTGGCAAGGCAAACTGGAAAAAACTTTTGGCAGGCTTCATGTGTTTACATGCACTACAAGAGCCACATTTAAAGGAACCCCTAGTGATAAAGGTTTTTTTGAGACCAGAAGATTTGAGTTCACTTGGTGAAACATGAGATCCAATTGTTCTCGCTCTATGATATACAAAAGTAGGACCAGAATCCACATATTTTTTAAGGACAGGGTCCATGGATAAGACATTCCAATGTTTTGAAATTATAGAGTTTACTTTTCCACTTTGTTTACTAAATTGTGAAATAAAAAGAGGACATTTGTTTTTTAATTCTGTCAGTCCATGTGAGTCCTGTTTAATACCAATTGTCTTAACATTGTTAGCAAGGCGAGAATCTCCAATTGGATGTGTGGGCAACAATGATGCTCTCTCTGTATGTAATGCATTTTCAAATGCAATTGCTAAATGTGATTTGGGGTATCCCCTTTCCAAAAATCTCCTTGTAAGCTCCTCAGACTGAGAAAGGAAACCACTCATAGTGGAACAATTCCTTCTCAGTCTGAGGAACTGTCCCCTTGGTATGGCCTTTATGACATGGGATGGGTGGCAGCTGTCCGCCCTAAGAAAGGTGTTCCTGGCATTTTGCTTCCTATAAACATCCGTTTGGATTTTTTTGTCTATGTCTACAAATAATTGTAGATCCAGAAATTCAATGTGATGGAAATGAAAATTTAATGTAAATCTTAGATTATAAAGATTATTATTAAGATAAGATACAAAAGTGTGAAGTGTAGTGACATCCCCCCTCCAAATAATAATTAGGTCGTCCACAAATCTTTTATAAAAAACAATATTGTGACGAAATAAATTAGTGCTCGAATAAATAAAAAGTGCTTCCCACCATCCCATAAATAAGTTCGCAAAAGAAGGAGCAAAACTTGTACCCATAGCAGTGCCAATAAGTTGCAAATAAAACTTACCATTAAATGTGAAAAAGTTGTGCGTGAGTAAAAAGTGTATAGCGTCCAAAATAAAAGCCGATTGAAAAATTGATATTTCTGGTATCTCAATAAATTGGCGGACCGCTGCCAAACCATGGTCATGTTGTATAACAGAATACAGAGAGGTAACATCAAGTGTTACCCACAGGTAATCATTACCCCATTTAACATTTTTGATCTGATCAAGAAGATCACCAGAGTCCCGTATAAATGAGGGCAATTTCCTAACAAAAGGCTGAAGAAAACCATTAACATATCTTGACAGACCATCTCCCAAAGATCCAATACTAGAGACAATGGGACGACCTGGAGGGTCGACCAATGTCTTGTGGATCTTTGGGAGATGGTGGAAGATAGGAATAATGGGATGAGATGGAATAATGAATTTAACCTCGTCCTTCGACAGAACTTCCATAATAACACCTGAGTCAACCAGTTCTACAAGGAACTCCAAGAATTGCGGTGTGGGGTCGGCGGATAGTACACGATAGGACCGGCCATCATCCAGTTGGCGTAATGCCTCCCTGATGTAACCGTCTCTGCCCTGCACCACCACCGCACCCCCCTTGTCCGCACTCTTAATGACCAATGCAGAATTATTTTTCAAAGATTTTAAAGCTAAACGTTCACTTTGATTCAAATTGTCATGATCTATATAGGATAGGGAAAATCCCTGAGCTAGAAGACGAAGGTCTCTTATAACTAGATTTTCAAACATAGTCAGAAATTGACCCTTGACATGAGTGGGGTAGAACACAGAACTCCTTTTTAGGCCTGAATTCCATTCAGAAAATGTAGGAATATTAACATCATCAACCGTCTGTTCAGATAAAAGATCATTCATATCTTGCAGGGTACAAAAATCATTAAATGTATGTAAAGCAATAGATACCGGAGGAACAGAGTCGGATGAGGGGACATCACTCTCGGTAGCGTGTGATGGCCCCCCCATCTAAATCCTCATCTCCGGTCGACCTAGTAACATTTGGAATAAAATTGTCAAAAAACTTTTTCAAGGATAATTTCCGAACAAACTTATACACATCAATAGTGGTTTCGAACAAATTAAAGTTCATTGAAGGTGAAAATTTTAGGCCTTTATCCAGTAGTGACAACTCTGTAGGAGAGAGAGCAGTTCCTGAAATATTTATAACATTAGATATATCATTCAAAACTTCTTCCTTTTGGAGGCGGACCTGTAGCCCCCTCCTCCTCCCCCCCCTCCTCCCTCTTCTGATTCTCTTGTGTCCTTTTGAAATAAAGGGAAAGATTTTGGTTGTTGCTGTTGCTGTCTCTGTTGATTAACATTTTGATAAGAAAAAGCATCCTGGGACCTAGGTGGTTGACCCCAAAAGGTGCGTCCACCCCTCCCTCGCCCCCTGGATGGAGCTCCACGACCACGATGATCATCATTCTCAAATGTATTGACAAAAGATACAGAATGAGAGGTAGAGGCAGTTTCTGCATCTGAAGCATCAGATTCGCCACTCTGATAATCCACATTCTTAGATTTTAAAATGGACTTATTGGGAGTAGATTTAAACTGAATGAATGATTTATCTTTGTTATTTGATCTTTCCTGAATAGAATTTATCCTCTGCCAATGGTAAACCTGGTTCTTTTCATAGTCATATCTGTCCCGATCATATTTACTTTGTTTTTTAGACATAATACCACATTCCACATTTTTTACCGTTTTGGAGAGAATAACATCAAATTCTTTAAAGCCCTTTAAACCTTTCAAACTGTATATGTTTTTTTGCAGTTCTGTGATTTGGATATCAAGCTGATCTTTCTCCTTCATTTTCTGAAACACTATTAACTCCATCAAACGAAAAGAGCAGTCATTGAGGGCTGTCACCCATCTATTTTCAAAATCCACATCCGGAAAACCAAAGGAGGGGGCTTTTTTAACCCTTAGTCCTCTTGGGATCCTTTTACATTTAGCATAGTTCTCCAGGCTTATAATGTCCCACCATAAGCGGTTCTTATGAATCAATAAACTTTCCAATTTTTGAAAGTGGATTTTGAGTTCAGAGATGTCAGTGGTATCCAAATCCACAATGTTATCAAACACACGTAAAGCTTGTTTTTTTCTCTGTGTATCATCACAAGTGTTGAAAAAATAAGTATCTGAAATATCTTCTAATTCATCCATATTATCCCCTGGTTCCTCCATACCAATATAATGGAACACAAAGGGGGTACTGAAGCCACAAAAAAGTAACTATAAAAGTGTATAAAAAGCAAAAATATAAAAAATAGGGATCTTCCTTTTAAATTCAAAGATTAAGCTCCAAAAAACCTATGCATGTGCGGCTCCAACCTGTATATATTGCAATATGGAAAATAGTTGAAGCGCTCAAATGCAGGTATATCTCAAAATAATAATAAGCCAGACCACTGTACCAGGGTACTAACAATTCTTTTTATTTCACAATTTAGTAAACAAAGTGGAAAAGTAAACTCTATAATTTCAAAACATTGGAATGTCTTATCCATGGACAATGTCCTTAAAAAATATGTGCATTCTGGTCCTACTTTTGTATATCGTAGAGCGAGAACAATTGGATCTCATGTTTCACCAAGTGAACTCAAATCTTCTGGTCTCAAAAAAACCTTTATCACTAGGGGTTCCTTTAAATGTGGCTCTTGTAGTGCATGTAAACACATGAAGCCTGCCAAAAGTTTTTTCCAGTTTGCCTTGCCACCGCCACATGGTGTGAATATATTACCAAATAAGGAATTTAAGATTAACAGTTTTATAAATTGTAAAAGTCAATTTGTGATTTATCTAATAACATGTGGTTGTGGCAAGAGGTATGTGGGGAGGACGACTAGAGTCCTTAAGGTCAGGATGTTAGAGCATTTAAGGCTCATAAAATTGAGAGACACTAATCATCCAGTCTCAAAACACTTCACTGAATGTGGTCAGGGAGGAATTAATAATTTTTCCTTTTTGGGGATTGATTCAGTTATTTCTAAATCTAGAGGAGGTGATCATATCAACCTTCTGGACCGTAGGGAGGCGTATTGGATCTTCACTCTCCAAACGCGCTTCCCTATGGGCTTGAACATTGACTGGCAACTAACACATTTTTTGTAAACATTTTTGTGATAGACGTATTATGGTGTAATTAGTTGGTAATACAGATTAAATAAGACAATTGTCATTATATTGGACATTATATTCTTGTCATTATAACCTTTGAACCTATGCCTTATCATGCAAATATTATGCTAATATGTAAGCTTAAATTGTTCTTTGATGTATCTTGGGGATAATACTTCATATTTTATAATGGTTGTATTTCCCTGGTTCCTATGATTTAGGTACACAATCTGTGTTATGCAGTATGTTGTGTAATATGTCTTTAAATTTACTTCTTTGCACATTTTTTTTAATCATGTCTAGAGGTTTTTATTTTTAACCTTTTTTTTGTATATAACTTAGTTGCAACACAGCTAGTTTTTTAATCCACCTTGTTCATGTTTTTCCTTGATATAATAGTACCTTTTATTAAGCATTAGTTTAGTTTAATATAGCTTTATTTCGTTTAAATATGCTTGTCCAGTTAGCAGCAATGTATTTTGTTCTGCTGGAATGGTCAATAAAGCTTTGTTATTGTGTTCCTATGTTTGCCCACATCCAAAATGGCCACACTGCCTTTGGTACTTCCTTTTGCCCTTAGATCAGCACTGAGTCGCTCTGTTATGACGTCATCAGGTTCTGATTTTTGGCGCGAAATGGCCCACAGGTAAGAGGGTATATAATGGATGTTATCACATTGTGTTTTATCCTTGAAAAAGAACGCTGCGACGTTCGAAATGCATTGGATGGGTCTTTTGCCACATTAAAGTGCCCTTTTAATCATTTTTTTGTTCTGGTTTCTTCCTGCTCCGTTTGTGCTGGTGCGCTTTTTGGTCTCCCTTTTCCCTGTATTGCATTGAGTAGCTGCACAGCCTGCCTGCCTGCCCTACCAGGATGTGAGTATTTGCATATTTTTCAGGGGAACCTGCCGATGAGACAGATGGTGAGTGGGTTGCACCACACACAACCTGTCTTCAGGAGGATAGTACCCATTATATGACACAATAGGTACTATATCAATTGTTAGTACCCTGGTACAGTGGTCTGGCTTATTATTATTTTGAGATATACCTGCATTTGAGCGCTTCAACTATTTTCCATATTGCAATATATACAGGTTGGAGCCGCACATGCATAGGTTTTTTGGAGCTTAATCTTTGAATTTAAAAGGAAGATCCCTATTTTTTATATTTTTGCTTTTTATACACTTTTATAGTTACTTTTTTGTGGCTTCAGTACCCCCTTTGTGTTCCATTATATTGGTATGGAGGAACCAGGGGATAATATGGATGAATTAGAAGATATTTCAGATACTTATTTTTTCAACACTTGTGATGATACACAGAGAAAAAAACAAGCTTTACGTGTGTTTGATAACATTGTGGATTTGGATACCACTGACATCTCTGATCTCAAAATCCACTTTCAAAAATTGGAAAGTTTATTGATTCATAAGAACCGCTTATGGTGGGACATTATAAGCCTGGAGAACTATGCTAAATGTAAAAGGATCCCAAGAGGACTAAGGGTTAAAAAAGCCCCCTCCTTTGGTTTTCCGGATGTGGATTTTGAAAATAGATGGGTGACAGCCCTCAATGACTGCTCTTTTCGTTTGATGGAGTTAATAGTGTTTCAGAAAATGAAGGAGAAAGATCAGCTTGATATTCAAATCACAGAACTGCAAAAAAACATATACAGTTTGAAAGGTTTAAAGGGCTTTAAGGAATTTGATGTTATTCTCTCCAAAACGGTAAAAAATGTGGAATGTGGTATTATGTCTAAAAAACAAAGTAAATATGATCGGGACAGATATGACTATGAAAAGAACCAGGTTTACCATTGGCAGAGGATAAATTCTATTCAGGAAAGATCAAATAACAAAGATAAATCATTCATTCAGTTTAAATCTACTCCCAATAAGTCCATTTTAAAATCTAAGAATGTGGATTATCAGAGTGGCGAATCTGATGCTTCAGATGCAGAAACTGCCTCTACCTCTCATTCTGTATCTTTTGTCAATACATTTGAGAATGATGATCATCGTGGTCGTGGAGCTCCATCCAGGGGGCGAGGGAGGGGTGGACGCACCTTTTGGGGTCAACCACCTAGGTCCCAGGATGCTTTTTCTTATCAAAATGTTAATCAACAGAGACAGCAACAGCAACAACCAAAATCTTTCCCTTTATTTCAAAAGGACACAAGAGAATCAGAAGAGGGAGGAGGGGGGGGAGGAGGAGGGGGCTACAGGTCCGCCTCCAAAAGGAAGAAGTTTTGAATGATATACTGCACCGACACACTTTATTCGAGCAAATACCCAGTATGTACCTGGCAGATACCTGGAATGCGCCGCTCCTCACCTCTGACAAGCCCCGTTGCGTTTGCCTTCCCAGCCTGGGTTCATGCCTGGCTGACGGGCGGCTGATCTGTTAAATGATAATGATTAGGATTTAATAGGCTGCAATGCTTCGCGTGTCTACCAGATGGCATAAATTCATGAATTGTAATGCAGTATATATATATATACTGTGCAGTATTGCAGCCAGCGGGAATAAAATGCTTCAATCCCTGCTTGGAAAATAACCCAATATACTCGGGCAGAAAACAGTCACAAACCTCAATACACCCGGGTATACCCGAATTCGTGGGACTAGCCGAGCTCGAATAAAGTGTGTCGCCAGTGTATCTAATGTTATAAATATTTCAGGAACTGCTCTCTCTCCTACAGAGTTGTCACTACTGGATAAAGGCCTAAAATTTTCACCTTCAATGAACTTTAATTTGTTCGAAACCACTATTGATGTGTATAAGTTTGTTCGGAAATTATCCTTGAAAAAGTTTTTTGACAATTTTATTCCAAATGTTACTAGGTCGACCGGAGATGAGGATTTAGATGGGGGGCCATCACACGCTACCGAGAGTGATGTCCCCTCATCCGACTCTGTTCCTCCGGTATCTATTGCTTTACATACATTTAATGATTTTTGTACCCTGCAAGATATGAATGATCTTTTATCTGAACAGACGGTTGATGATGTAAATATTCCTACATTTTCTGAATGGAATTCAGGCCTAAAAAGGAGTTCTGTGTTCTACCCCACTCATGTCAAGGGTCAATTTCTGACTATGTTTGAAAATCTAGTTATAAGAGACCTTCGTCTTCTAGCTCAGGGATTTTCCCTATCCTATATAGATCATGACAATTTGAATCAAAGTGAACGTTTAGCTTTAAAATCTTTGAAAAATAATTCTGCATTGGTCATTAAGAGTGCGGACAAGGGGGGTGCGGTGGTGGTGCAGGGCAGAGACGGTTACATCAGGGAGGCATTACGCCAACTGGATGATGGCCGGTCCTATCGTGTACTATCCGCCGACCCCACACCGCAATTCTTGGAGTTCCTTGTAGAACTGGTTGACTCAGGTGTTATTATGGAAGTTCTGTCGAAGGACGAGGTTAAATTCATTATTCCATCTCATCCCATTATTCCTATCTTCCACCATCTCCCAAAGATCCACAAGACATTGGTCGACCCTCCAGGTCGTCCCATTGTCTCTAGTATTGGATCTTTGGGAGATGGTCTGTCAAGATATGTTAATGGTTTTCTTCAGCCTTTTGTTAGGAAATTGCCCTCATTTATACGGGACTCTGGTGATCTTCTTGATCAGATCAAAAATGTTAAATGGGGTAATGATTACCTGTGGGTAACACTTGATGTTACCTCTCTGTATTCTGTTATACAACATGACCATGGTTTGGCAGCGGTCCGCCAATTTATTGAGATACCAGAAATATCAATTTTTCAATCGGCTTTTATTTTGGACGCTATACACTTTTTACTCACGCACAACTTTTTCACATTTAATGGTAAGTTTTATTTGCAACTTATTGGCACTGCTATGGGTACAAGTTTTGCTCCTTCTTTTGCGAACTTATTTATGGGATGGTGGGAAGCACTTTTTATTTATTCGAGCACTAATTTATTTCGTCACAATATTGTTTTTTATAAAAGATTTGTGGACGACCTAATTATTATTTGGAGGGGGGATGTCACTACACTTCACACTTTTGTATCTTATCTTAATAATAATCTTTATAATCTAAGATTTACATTAAATTTTCATTTCCATCACATTGAATTTCTGGATCTACAATTATTTGTAGACATAGACAAAAAAATCCAAACGGATGTTTATAGGAAGCAAAATGCCAGGAACACCTTTCTTAGGGCGGACAGCTGCCACCCATCCCATGTCATAAAGGCCATACCAAGGGGACAGTTCCTCAGACTGAGAAGGAATTGTTCCACTATGAGTGGTTTCCTTTCTCAGTCTGAGGAGCTTACAAGGAGATTTTTGGAAAGGGGATACCCCAAATCACATTTAGCAATTGCATTTGAAAATGCATTACATACAGAGAGAGCATCATTGTTGCCCACACATCCAATTGGAGATTCTCGCCTTGCTAACAATGTTAAGACAATTGGTATTAAACAGGACTCACATGGACTGACAGAATTAAAAAACAAATGTCCTCTTTTTATTTCACAATTTAGTAAACAAAGTGGAAAAGTAAACTCTATAATTTCAAAACATTGGAATGTCTTATCCATGGACCCTGTCCTTAAAAAATATGTGGATTCTGGTCCTACTTTTGTATATCGTAGAGCGAGAACAATTGGATCTCATGTTTCACCAAGTGAACTCAAATCTTCTGGTCTCAAAAAAACCTTTATCACTAGGGGTTCCTTTAAATGTGGCTCTTGTAGTGCATGTAAACACATGAAGCCTGCCAAAAGTTTTTTCCAGTTTGCCTTGCCACCGCCACATGGTGTGAATATATTACCAAATAAGGAATTTAAGATTAACAGTTTTATAAATTGTAAAAGTCAATTTGTGATTTATCTAATAACATGTGGTTGTGGCAAGAGGTATGTGGGGAGGACGACTAGAGCCCTTAAGGTCAGGATGTTAGAGCATTTAAGGCTCATAAAATTGAGAGACACTAATCATCCAGTCTCAAAACACTTCACTGAATGTGGTCAGGGAGGAATTAATAATTTTTCCTTTTTGGGGATTGATTCAGTTATTTCTAAATCTAGAGGAGGTGATCATATCAACCTTCTGGACCGTAGGGAGGCGTATTGGATCTTCACTCTCCAAACGCGCTTCCCTATGGGCTTGAACATTGACTGGCAACTAACACATTTTTTGTAAACATTTTTGTGATAGACGTATTATGGTGTAATTAGTTGGTAATACAGATTAAATAAGACAATTGTCATTATATTGGACATTATATTCTTGTCATTATAACCTTTGAACCTATGCCTTATCATGCAAATATTATGCTAATATGTAAGCTTAAATTGTTCTTTGATGTATCTTGGGGATAATACTTCATATTTTATAATGGTTGTATTTCCCTGGTTCCTATGATTTAGGTACACAATCTGTGTTATGCAGTATGTTGTGTAATATGTCTTTAAATTTACTTCTTTGCACATTTTTTTTAATCATGTCTAGAGGTTTTTATTTTTAACCTTTTTTTTGTATATAACTTAGTTGCAACACAGCTAGTTTTTTAATCCACCTTGTTCATGTTTTTCCTTGATATAATAGTACCTTTTATTAAGCATTAGTTTAGTTTAATATAGCTTTATTTCGTTTAAATATGCTTGTCCAGTTAGCAGCAATGTATTTTGTTCTGCTGGAATGGTCAATAAAGCTTTGTTATTGTGTTCCTATGTTTGCCCACATCCAAAATGGCCACACTGCCTTTGGTACTTCCTTTTGCCCTTAGATCAGCACTGAGTCGCTCTGTTATGACGTCATCAGGTTCTGATTTTTGGTGCGAAATGGCCCACAGGTAAGAGGGTATATAATGGATGTTATCACATTGTGTTTTATCCTTGAAAAAGAACGCTGCGACGTTCGAAATGCATTGGATGGGTCTTTTGCCACATTAAAGTGCCCTTTTAATCATTTTTTTGTTCTGGTTTCTTCCTGCTCCGTTTGTGCTGGTGCGCTTTTTGGTCTCCCTTTTCACTAGAACATTTAGAAACTTTAACCCACAACAATTTCTGGCTGACCTTACCAACTGCCCTTGGCACAGAATCGATTTAATTCCTGACCCTGATTCTGCGCTTGACTATTTCCAATCCGAGTTCTTAAAACTCTGTGATACCCATGCTCCACTACGCAGAATAAGGGTACGGGGTGCCCACCTTCCATGGGTTACACATGACTTTATAACACTCTACCAGTTCAGGGATGTCTTGTGGAAAAGCCAGAAAATAATTGGCACTACCAAGGATCTCAATCACTACAGATGCCTGCGGAACGTGTGCATAAGGCAAACAAGGCACGCAAAAGCACAATATTACTCTGACAATCTCCTCCAGAACACATCAAACCCAGCTAACTTCTGGAAGGTTATCAACAACATATTCAAGCCTTCTAACCACCAACAGCCAAGTAATATCACTAAGGGCAATATTACTCTGACAAACCCCACTGACATTGCAAATGCATTCAATGATTACTTTGTGGGGTGTGCTACTAACGTATTAGCAAAATGCAACCCAAACCACAAACCTGAATCTCATCCTGGGAGTACCCCTATAGCCCCACCCCCTCCCAACATTGCCCACAATTTTCAATATGGCCCAGTATCCGAAGAGGAGATTACACAAGCGCTTCTCAAATTAAAACTAAGCAGCCAATGTGGACCTGACTTACTACAATCTAGGTTCCTAAGACTTGGTGCCCCAGCAATTGCCAAACCAATTGCTTCCATAGTCAACTCTATCCTGTCTGCTGGCCATATCCCTAAGACCTGGAAAGCTGCCAGAGTTGTCCCAATCTTCAAAAGTGGGGACAGAAACACTGTCTCAAACTACAGACCAATCTCCCTTCTCCCAATCCTATCCAAAGTCATGGAAAAATGTGTCCACTGCCAATTAAGCGATTACTATAACAAGACAAATTTTCCTAGCCAATTTCAATCTGGATTTCGCCCCAAACACTCTACCGTAACTACCCTGCTAAAAGTTTGCAATGAAATCCAGTGTGGAATGGAACGGGGTCAACTCACTGGTGCAGTATTCCTAGATTTTGCAAAGGCTTTTGATACTGTTGATCATGCTATCTTGCTCAACAAACTCCAGAGCTCTGGAATAGGGAAGCATGCTTTAAACTGGTTTCAGTCCTATCTATAAGGTAGATCCCAACATGTGTCCATCTCTGGTGCTAACTCCAACCCTCTGGCTATCACCTGTGGCGTCCCGCAAGGCTCTGTTCTGGGGCCCCTACTCTTCTCAGTGTTCATCAATGATCTTCCTACATCTTGTCAGGAAGCCTCAATACACATGTATGCAGATGACACAATCCTATATGCACACAGCCATAGCCTCTCTGACCTTCAACACATAATTCAGTCTGACTTTTTCAGACTCGAAAACTGGATTTCGCAAAACAAACTGTTTTTAAACACTGACAAGACTGTAACAATGGTGTTTGGGACCAAGACTAAATTTTTAAAGCTTCCAGCGACTGAGCTCCAGATTACAACCAACACTAACACCACCCTAACTCCTGTTACTAGTTTTAAATACCTGGGCATATGGTTTGACTCCCACTTAACATTCGGGATGCACATTAATACCCTGACAACCAAGACCTATGCCAAACTAGGGGTACTCTACAGGAACAAATCCTCCCTAAGTTTCCTGGTCAGAAAACGTATCGCACAGCAGATGTTAATGCCAATTATTGACTATGGAGACATAGTATATGGCTCGGCACCTCAAACCCACCTTAACAAACTTGACACCCTCTACAACTCAATTTGTCGTTTTGTTCTCCAATGCAACTATAACACACATCACTGCGAAATGCTCAAAGAACTAGATTGGTCATCACTCGAGTCTAGGCGCAAGTTCACCTTTCCTGTCTTGCCTTCAAATTCTTTATGGGCAAGCTACCCAGCTACCTGAACAAGCTCCGCACCCCTACCACATGCCGCACTTATCACCTGAGATCAGACTCCAAAAGACTGTTCATGGTCCCAAGGCTCAACAAAGTATCCGGCCGCTCCTCCTTCTCTTACCGTGCACCCCAAAACTGGAACAACCTACCGGAGACTCTTACATCCACCACCAGTCTAAGTTCTTTCAAATCTAAGCCTGTCACACATTTTAATGTGGTCTGTAATTGTTTCATACGCCCATAAAACAAATTATCTTTAACTGTGCATGCAATGTCTTGTATATAATGTATACCCTGCTCATTATGTAACTGTATTTGTAAACATGTATTATTTGTCTTAACTCTGTGCCCAGTACATACTTGAAAATGAGAGGTAACTCTCAATGTATTACTTCCTGGTAAAATATTTTATAAATAAATAAAAATAAGTGTCAGGAAGCAAAGCTTTCTCTATTGCTTTCAAATTATTTCTCATACTGTACTTAGAGAAGGCAATGCAGGCTTCATACTCTAAACCTTCCTCTTGGAATATGTCACACTGCAAAGGCCAAATGTCACACTACACTCAGTATTTATGATTTTTTTAAATAGTGACTGTCATTTTGAGTAACTTTTAGAGGTAGAAAACTCCTAACACTGTAAGAAAACGGTTAGTGGAATAGGTTGGATTCAACCTAAGGCAACATTGTTTGTCACCACTTCTGAATACGTGTAGGTTTAAAACTGAAAGGTGATGGCCAGAAGTGTATTACATTATCTTTCCTGCAATGTGGAGTAATTTCTATTGTAAGTCTGCCATGCATTGCCACTAGTATAAACATACAGAAACGCTGCCTTGCAAATTAATTCCATATGTACAGTATTTGTAAACTCACTTCCCTTTGGAACTTTAAACCAGTTTCCAACCTATATGTACTACATAATTATTTAAACGAGGTTTGTAACCATGTGTAGACAAAGAAGTTTCTTGGCATGTATGGTTACTTTATTCAGTAACACATTTAAAAGGAGCAGTCCATGCAATATCCAACATGTGTTTATTTATTTTTAAACAAATCAGTTCTGTAGTATTAGATAATAATTACTACATTTTATTTGTAATTCAATTCTTAATGCCATTTTAATGAGTTTTAATACAATAACCATCCTTTGATGTCTATGGCAAATTTTATCACTTTCCCAGCAGTGCAAGATCTTTGCAACACTTTCCTGTTAGTGATCATTTGTTGCCAATATTCCCAGCAGTTTGAGCTGTAAACTATAATAATAGATAAGAGACAGTGTGGTACTCGAGGCATTTGATCCCGTGCGCTTGGATCAGCTGATGTCTCGGCGTTGATCGGACACTTTTGGGTTTACGTGGTATAACGTAGCCTGTATGTCCAACGCGTCTCCTGGGCTCACAGTGTCTTCCTCAACACAGCTGGCAAAGTTGAACAGGGCAGTTTGCATAGGACACTTCCAATGCTCTACCACAGCGTGTTTCACACACTCATGTGCTTCGTCAGGCTAAGGTTTGGTCCACCTACATCAGACATGATATACTGTTTTATGCAGCAGAATTCAATTTACCCTAATTGGTTGCATGGGCTTAATCCACATGCAAGAATCATGACCATAGATACACAATAGTATATATGCAATGATCCCTAAATTGATCATGCAAGGGTAAATACAGCTGCAGCGGCCATTATTCAAACAAATCACGCATTGTGTACATCGGAATACCGATGTCATGACGCGGGATGCCTTCCAACCTTACCGCCTTAAGACGCGAGTGCGGTGAGTGCAGAAAATAGCATTTTAGAATTCTGTTTTTTAAACACATTAAATTGACACAGTAGCACAGTAGCACAGTAGCACAGTACTGTACACATTGCAATTCATTCATTTCAATGCTCCCAAAGAAACAGAATCCATGAAATTCAACAAAGCAATCGCGATAAGCGCGGGTGCCTGGGCGATTGGCCAAGTTAATGCTGCGAGGAGTACAGCAGAGCACACAAAATCGGCGCCGTGATTTGTTTGAATAATGGCCGCTGCAGCTGTAGATGTAACAAACCATTTGCGATGGTATAATCTATGTTTACTATCATTATGATCAAAGTTGCATTTTAATTGGTCTGATGTAGGTGCTAAGAACAACAAGAGCATGTTTAAAAAATATCTTTATAGATTAATAATACTATTAATGAAACAATTTAGGCAAATACTAAAAATATGACATGGTTCCATTACAAATAACATAATAAAACACACAGTACATGTAAAAAAGGGGGGAAGATGGGTAAGGGAGAAGGGGGGGGGAGTGAAAGAATGTGAGGGGCTGGAGCGGGAGGGGGGGAGGAGAAAGGGGGGAGGAAGGGGGGGGAACGAAAGAGAATGGGACAGAGAAGCATGATGAGACATTGGAGATATGCACCCATGGGTACGAATGTGACTTACCAGCATTGTCACAAAGATGAATGTGACAATTCCTGTAGAATATGAAAGATACATACGAGCAACTAAAACTGGTATGCCCATAAATAGATGGCTAAGAGATCACAGCCTCCCTATTTCAAAAAAGGGGTGAGCTCTACGTAGTCATTTAACCTTCCCGGAAATTTGCTCTGCAGCGTAAAAATCCAATACTGCTCCCTTTTAGCAATATGGAGGTCACGGTTTTCTGCTCGAATGCTGTCCATTATTCTTTCTATGCCAATAAAGCATATCATATCGATTTATGTTTCTCACTATATTTTTAACTTTGTTATGAAACAGTGTTTTCCTCTTTTTCTTCAAAGCTTTTTGATAGGCATTTTATGTAAGTTGTTCATCTCTCACTTAGAAACTCTGATTGTTCTTTAAGAGTTCTATCATCTGAACAGTTACGCTTTAAGCGAAGGAACTGGCTATAGGGGATGTGTCAATACATTTACGCTCATGACCACTTGTTGGATGTAAATATGAATTTACATTAGTGCTTTTAAAATAAGGTTTAATAAGAATACTATTGTTCTGGATATAGATGACTAAATCCAGAAAAGTAATGTGATCCCGGTTGATTTCACTAGTGAACTTAAGGTTAAATTTGTTAATGTTGATGTGATTGACAACGGAATTAAAAGGAATTGTCATCCCAATTCCAGACAACAAGAATGTCATCGATATATCTCCTCCACAGCACAAGCTATGGAGGAGATACACCGACCACCCCATATGTGTAATGACACCCACCATCCCATGTAAAGATTGGCAAAAGAAGGTGCAAAATGTGTCCCCATAGCAATGCTACACAGTTGTAAATAAAATTTGTGATTTAGTGAAGAGTTAAAAATACAGCTTGGTGAAGCACGGGATTAAGGCGTACTAACTAAATTAGAATTTGAGAACCTATATCGTGCAACTCCCACGATCCCTATGTTCAATCACTTGCCCAAAATTCACAAGTCACTTTCCAATCCACCTGGACAGCCTATTATTTCTGGTATTGACTTACTTGCTGCCAATCTTTCACATTATTTAGATTATTATTTACAACCATTCCCTCACACCTACTAGACACCACATCAGTCCTAACTCTTCTCACTGACTTGGGAACCCACATACCAACTAGCGACTTTAGATGTTCAAGCACTCTACACTAGTATACCACACAGCGAGGGTCTTGAGTGCAATCGATTACTATTTAGCACTTCATGGCACATTACCACTTAAACGTCAATTTATTCACAATTCCATTGAATTCATATTGAAACACAATTATATTTTATTCAATCACAAATTTTTACGCTGCAGAGCAAAATTCCTGGAGTGTTAAATGACTATGTAGAGCTCACCCCTTTTTTGAAATAGGCGGCCGTGATCTCTTAGCCATCTATTTATGGGCATACCAGTTTTAGTTGCTCGTATGTATCTTTCATATTCTACAGGAATTGTCACATTCATCTTTGTGACAATGCTGGTAAGTCACATTCGTACCCACGGGTGCATATCTCCAATGTCTCATCATGCTTCTCTGTCCCATTCTCTTTCGTTTCCCCCCCTCCCCCTTTCTCCTGCCCCCCTCCCCCTTTCTGCCCCCCTCCCATTCTTTCACTCCCCTTCCCCCCTTTTTTACATGTGCTGTGTGTTTTATTATGTCAATTGTACTGGAACCATGTCATAGTTTTAATATTTGCCTAAACATTTTTATTAACAGTATTATTAATCTGTAAAGATATTTTTATATATGCTCTTGTTGTTCTTAGCACCTACATTAGACCAATTAAAATGCAACTTAGATCATAATGATAGTAAGCATGGATTTTATCATTGCAAATGGTTTATTACATCTATTTACCCTTGCATGATCAATTTAGGGATCATTGCATATATACTATAGGGTATCTTCGGTCATGATTCTTGCATTTAGATGAAGCCCATGCAACCAATTAGGGTAAATTGAATTTGGCTGCATAAGACAGTATATCAAGTCTGATGTAGGTGCACCAAACTACTGCCTGACGAAGCACACCAAGTGTGTTAAACGCATTGTGGTAGAGCATTGGAAGTGTCATGTGCAAACTGCCTCGCGTAACTTTGCCGGCTGTGTTGAGGAAGACACTGTGCGCCCAGGAGACGTGTTAGCTTGCAGCATATGGACTGCGTTATACCATACAAACCCAGAAGTGGCAGATCAACGCCGAGACATCAGGTGATCCCAGCGCGCCTCGAGTCTCCTAGCTCTACGATCACCGGTGGGACAGCATAGACATACTTTTTTTAATGAATTCACTGGACTACATATACCTTATATGTAAGTTACTACTTGCTTTAATTTGTGCTGTACATTATATATATATCTTCACCCTTGGTGCGCCCTGTGCTATTTTCTTCTATGGTTGATCCACCTTTGGTGGGCATTAGTGGAGGAGGGGAGTACTTCCATGCACAGGAGCTGCAAGAGGGGGGAGTTGATCCACATAAAGATCGTTTATACCTTCATTTACCCTGAGGGGGATACCGCAATCAAGAGTTGCTAATGAATTGGAGAGGCCATTATTTGGATTAGAAGAACAGAAGAGAGGAAATACCACATCAGGAGAACATAGAAGAAAAGAAGGAAAGAAAAGAAACCTTGATGCGACAGCATTTGTACAAGGCCGTGTAAGTGTTTATTTTATTATACACTCCACCATCCCCACGCCCATCAGTTTGGGAACTTACACTCTCGAGCTCTATCAATTTGTCACCCTCAACCTGTGCTCTCCCTTTTTTCTTGTATTTCTTATTCCTTAAAGTGCAATAGTGTTGATTAGGCACTAATGCACAGACCTTTCCATTCAGTCAATGGGAGTTCTGTGTCTAAGACAACTAGCCAAGGACATTCAGCTGCAGCCGTTTCACCGCCAGGACAGTTTGCCACCCAGGTAATATAACCCTTTGCCCCTTATCCTAAAAACCCTAAACCATTCCACCAAAAACCTTAACCCATATCCTGAAAACCCTAATCTTAACCCCTTATTCTAAAAACCCTAACCTTAACCACTTCTCTGAACCGCTTCCCCTTTAGCCCTAACCTTAACCGCTTACCCTAAGAACCTTAACCCTAAAAACAATAACCCCTAACTCAGGCCTGAAAAAGGAGCTGCTAAATGGTCACGTTCAACTGTCCCTAGGCTACTTTACGGTCACGGCTAAGTGTCCCTTTCCAGGAGTTTCTGTGTGGTAGTGTCCAATAATTAAAAAGGAACTGTTGTACTTTAAATGAATGACCCCCTTAGGATCAGGAAATTGCTTTTTACTGTATACTTGTCAATCTAATCCTAGTTACACATGCTGAGACAACTATGCTTTCTGTACCATAAGGATAGTGCACACTGCAACAAAAAAAAAAATACTTTTCTGCAATAAAATGTCCTGTTATGTTCAGGAAAGATAAATTGAATCAGATACCACAGGATCTGGAACTGCATGACATCTAGATATTATGTTTCTACAATAATATTAATATATTATAGCATTATAATAGCACATATATTTTAACAGAATAGTAATAATTGTACTTACTGTACCTTGAACATCAACCCAGCTCAATGTGAACATCCAGGCTACCTACTACAAAGTATGCAGTATTCATGACACAGTGTAATATGTCATGTGTTGTGTTCATCTGAGGTTGTATTTACCTAATTTTAAGACCTGCTAAGGAACAGAACCATAGAATTCAGAGGGTGTACTGTCTTTTTCACACAACTGTACACACATACATACATAAAATAGAATATTCAGATGGACAATATCAGCCACTGCTGTTATTTCGATAGATTATTATATATTGGGATATGTACTATGTGATATTTGAGCATTTTTTTAATCACTAGGGGAAACTGCTGTATTTCCCCATGGGTCAATACATTTTTTCAAGCATAGGAAATGAACATAGTAATGGTGACAGCAAGTTTAAACACACACAACATTCTGGGCCGGATACATCTATCACACCCACTAATAAAAAAATGGCGAGCATTATTATCGCAATTTTAGGTTGGTATACATCAAAATTGCAGTAATAATTTAGCAGTTGTGATATTCGGCCCAAATCACGGAATTAACGCGGCCATTATTAATGCATTAATGTCCCAGAAATGCGATCATATTTCTATTATACACTTCTGTAATAACTAAAATTACAAAAGCCTTTGATAGAAATAACATTAACCCATTTAATGTCTGTGGTTACTAAAGTATACCACAGGCACGAAAGGGGTTAATACATTAAAAAAAAATGCACTACATACCCCCCTTGCCCACGTTAGTGACTAGAAAGCATTGTCATGCAATGCTTTATTAACAGCTAAGGTAACCAAGGGGCTAACCTGTCTCATCCCCAGGGCAACTACCGCCTACCCCCACAACAAACATACCCCCCCTCCCTCCCTACTGTACACTAATGCTCAAGATCCCTATTAGCTATATGTGGCCAAAAGTGGTTTTGGGAAGTAAGAAAAAACATTTTACATGTGTAAAGAATAATAATAACATTATGAATACAGTTTACACATAAAACCCTTGAATGTAACGGAGGATACCTAGGCCCTCTTAATGGGGAACCTACATAGCCACATTGGCAAACAATGGCAACCTGCAATAAAAAAAATGTATTAATAATATTAAAATACATTAATAACCCCCTTTATTACCTTAGTGCTAATCACTAAGGTAATGAAGGGGTTAACTTGCCCCCCTTCCCCAGGAGTGGACCATAAGTGATAACCCACTAATAAAGCCCTCTTGGTAGATTTGGCAAATATTGATATTTGGCATTAGTCTACAGGGGGTGGGGGGTAGAAGGCATAGCGTTAATATATTTTAATATTGTTAATGTATAGCTGACCATTTATTGTCAATGTGGTTACCTAACCCCCCCCATTGAGGGGCCTAGTTTTCAACAGTGATAATCAATGGTGTTATGTGTAAAAATAATTTTTAATGTTATTATAAAAAAAAAATGAAACGTGTATTTGTATTTATGCACAATGCTCAAAACCACTATTATCCACATTTGGCTAGTAGGGACATTGGTCATTAGTCTAGAGGGGTTGGGGGGGAGGGTAGAGCTGGTGATAGTTGCCCCGTTGTGGGTGGTTAGGCTTCTCGAGGGGGTTGGCACGAGGAATAACCCCTTAGCGGTTAACACACCTTAGCGGTTAGTAAAGCATTGCATGGCAGTGTACATTGCATTGTACTATGGTGTCGTTTCATACATATATTAACTCCTTTGTAGCCTTTTGTGGTCAGCTAGTCATGGAAATCCATCAGTGGGCTACTAAGGGGTTAATATGTATTGTATTGTAATAACTATGTTATCATCTATTTCAGGTTGGTTTAGCATACTGTATTTTGCCTAAAGTATCAATATAATGGCAAGTATATTGGCCATTATAGTATATACATTTGAAAGACAGGGCTAACTCCAGCGTGGACTAGGTGATACATTATTTGCGATATTTCTGCCGTTCATCACGTTCTGAAAAATATCGGAACTTGATGTATGACAGATTGTACATAAAAATGTAGTATGATGCCTGTTTGTTATCGAATCCATTGATTTTAATGCATCTGATAAAAAGTCCCTTATTTTTAGTAGTACAACGTTGATGTATTGAATGATAGAAAGAAGGCACTTTTTGGGGGCTAATAACGCATTTTTAAGTTACCGCAGCTAGATGTATTCGGCCCTCTGACTGTACCATATAAGTTTCTTTTCTTGTGAATTATGTAAATTTATATAGACTGCACATTTTGTCACAAAGCTGGCTACGAAGAATAAATGTCATGCTAATCAATTCTTGGCAGTTTTGTTTTAAATTAAACACCAATGTTTCTATGATTAGGAGTAGCTATTAGAATTTAAAGGGAGCCTTCACAGCTACAGTACTTACAAATTGTAGAGCGTGAAATTGTTCGTGATCCAGTTTTCATTTAATGTTAGAACCATTAACATACCACTTTGCTTTGCAACTGCAGTCTAAAATTAGAATAAATAATTGAGAATGAGAAGAGAGAATCCACAAACAGAACAGGGGTTGAAGGAGAGAGAAGAAAGTAAATGGAATCGTCTGTAAAAATGAGTATTCTACCATCTAGGTTTTAATAATGTCTTTCATCCATTTTAAATCTAGATTTTAAAAAAAATTACAAAACAAAATATTTTTATTTACATATTTTTAGTTCCGCTTTCTAAAGAATAAGGTATTTTTTTAAGTCTCTTCCCATCTGTTTTTCTAAAGGATAACTTTTATTTAAAAAATGAGGTTAAAAGAAACTGCATTAATATTGAAAAGATTTTAGAACTTCTTAACATCAGGCACAAAATCACAACTTGTTTAAGACAGTTTGACGCCAAATGTACAATTGGGCCAATGTTACAAGTAATATTACTCCAAAAGACACCTTCTGTCACCAATGAGTAAATATGGCCTCTCAATGTGTGTTCTGGCCCAGAACATGTCTTATGGATAAACACTAGTTAATAAATATGATAGCTGAAAGCGCCACATTCTATATGCATTACCTGTTCAAAGCAATATTTGTCAATCTCATAAAATTTTAGTTTGCGCATTCACATGAATGGGCTAGAAGATGTCTTCAAGTCAAGAATGTGTCTTATGGCGTACCACTGTTTAATAAATATGGCCTGTTATGTTCTGTCTCTGGTTGCAGTCCCTTCTCTTTTTGCATATCCTGAGTTCTTGTGTATCTGTGTATGTGACATCTTAATTTACATAATTAATTGTTTTTCCTATCTACTGAATATTCTTCTGAAGATCTGACTGTCATGGTACGTGGATTGACCAGACTACACAGTATCACAAGACACCAGGGAGAATTTCAGAGTTAAATAAACAAGAGTTTATTTTGGCCAGAGCCAACCGGGAAAACAATAATACAAGGTCCAAGCAACAACTCACCAAGAATGGGGAACACTGGGAACTTCAAGCTCAATAGGTGCAGGGCACTGCTGAATCTAGATTACCCTTGAATCCGCCTTAATTAATTTGTTCCTGGATATCCCAGTGACAAGAGTTGACCACCCCAGGTCCACACAGTTCACGATACTGCTGGTCACTAGCCGCAGAGACTAACCATGAGCAACTGTGGAGCCCTGATAGGTGTGGTCTTCGATACTGTAGTTTCCCAGCCTCCATTTGGAAACATGGAGAATGGAGAACTGGGTACAAACTAATCAGCAGAGGCCTTTCCTCCGTTGAGCCAATCAGGAGCAAGGGGTGTGTCAGGAATGGACCAATCAGAACCAAAAGTAGAGCATGTGCCATAGGACAGCTCTGGGCAGGGCTCGGGAGCATGGGAAAGTGGATCTGACCTATGAGAACTGAGCCAACGGAATTAGAACCCAAGTTTGGGTTCCTGATTTTAGCTCCATACCTCCTGCAGGGGTAGACATCTCGCTGCCAAGGAGAGAACAATGCCCCACTTCCCTAAAGGAGCTCCAGTTATCATCAGAGAAGAGCACCTGAGCGATCTTCAGCTTTACTGCTTTTACCATCTACTGTCCTGTAAGTAGGGTTTCAATTTTACCCCTCTGGACTTAAGTGCTGTTTCCTCCGGAACCCAGTATTTTTATGTTAATAAATAGCTTTTTGTTAGGATTATAGCCTTGCTAGTGTCTGTCTGGTATTGTGTGTTATGTTTGTCATGTGTGAGTTTTTAATGTTTTAATGTCAACTTTTTTGGCGTACTGCACCATTATCTGTTTATTTTCTTCTCTTTTTTACATATTGCACTACCATTTGGTGTGGGCCGTTCGTTGACCCCTTCACTACCTATCTGTTCAAGGACACTTTTGGGACTTTTCAAGAGACGGTTTGGTTTTTATTCGGAGTTATTATTATATTAAGGACTGATTTGGCGCCGGCAATTCTTTCTTTTCTCTATTTCCAGCCTAGAGACGGACAGTTAAAGCAGAAAAACGTGAAATCTTTTATGTTTTTTAAATAAATCCTTTCTGTAGTATAATACTTACTGCATATTTTAAAATTATTATTCAATTCAAAATGCAATTTTTAACGAGTTTTAAAGCATCTTTTGATTTCTATAGCAGGTTTTAGCACACCTCCCAAGCAGCACAAGATTTTTGCAACACTTTCCTGTTTGTGATTATTTGTTGCCGATATTCCCAGCAGTTTGAGCTACAAACTGTAAAGATAGATTATTATGTATGTAAGCAGCATGCTTGGGCTACTGGGTGAATGATCGTATTTCCAACAGTAATGTGGAAGGAGGTAGTAGGGCCAGGTTTTGGAGGAAGTATGAGGAGCTATGGTTTTGCCATGTTAAGTTTAAGTCAGCGGAGGGCCATCCAGGATTATATAGCCGAGAGACATTCAGAAACTTTAGTCTGTACAGCAGGTGTAAGGTTAGGCTTAGAAAAGTAAATGTGCGTCATCAGCATAGGGGTGATATTTGAACCCAAGAGATGTGATTAGGTCACCTAGAGAGGGTGTATAAAGAGAAAAGAGAAGGGGTCCCAGGACAGAACCCTGGGTTACCCCCACAGTGAGATCGATAGGGAGGAGGTGTTAACAAAAGAGACACTGAAAGTACGACGGGAAAGGTAAGAGGAGATCCGGGACAGAGCTTTGTGAGATACAGATACATTGTAGCTGCTAAGTTACACGGAATGAAGCAGCCATTATGTTAATCACACAATCAGGATTTTTACACATTTATAACAGGAGCACCAAACGATTGCCAGCTTAGGCAAGAATGTAGAATTATATATTGCTAACATGCTTTACATATACAAATAAGAAAATAAATAAAGGGTGGGAATGTAGTATTGCTGCTTTAAGTGTTTGGCTGAGTCACCATCTTGACTTGTAGGGACAGCAAGTGGGCTTAACCTGTATTTGTACCATCCCACTAACCACTATATTCTAAATAAGGTCATAGCAGGCTGTCAAGCAGCATCAGCATTTATTTTCCTGAAATCGTAACCTATCCCTATTTTTTACTTCTTCTCATGGCTTCCTTGTTATATTGTAACATTACAAATTCTTTTACTTTTTTTAAAAAAAAACATAACCTCCAGAACTTTTTTCTTTGGAATGGTTACCAATAACTAGCCTCTCACCATCTACCCCTCCTTAGGTTACAGTCCAGTGCATTGTATTGCTCATTATTGGATTAAACATTGTTTCAAACTATTTTCAAACTCAAACCATTTTCAAACTCAACCCATTTTCAAACTCAACCCATTTTCAAACTCAACCCATTTTCAAACACAAACCATTTTCAAACTCCTTCAGGATTCTTTCTTAATTTGGCTCCAGCAGCAATCTACTAAAAGAATATATAAGTACATTCTGTGCTATACTAATGGCCTTCTGTGAGCTTAAATAATTAATATTCCCATTCTTACTAAAACATTTGGGTCAACTTGTGGTAGTTGAAGTTAGTCACATACCAAAATCTAACAGTTATCATGAGATACACAAATTGAATTGATCACAGATGACATACAGTACATAAGTATCTCTATCAAAGAAATAACAGGACTTGGCAAAAATTCTGAAAAAATGTATTTGGTGGTCAATGTTACAGGTTCAACCTAGAGTCTTTTTCTATTTCATTGGTTAAATCAGGAAACCTTTTATAGTGAATTTTGCAATTATTAGGATCTAGGCTGGAACAATAAGTTGAGGTAGATCAATGTTTTTCTTTACCTAAATTCTGGATATAAATAAAGGCTTCTTTGCTTATGGTTCTGGCACCTTTTCTCCCTACAAACACAACCACACATACCCTTTTTTTTTGCATTTTAATGCAGTTACTTCACTTTGTCGTAATATTTTTAAAATGAAATCTTTAGAAGCAGTGTGGACTCTGTGAATTGCAAAACCACAGGATTCCTCAAGAAAAAAAAAACACTTCTCTTTCGTAACTTTGCCTCATGCGCCTGCTTGTATTTTTAGACCTTGGTTCTGGCTATAGTCTTTTTCCATTATTCTCAATGGAAAATTGTATTCTTTCTTATTGCAAAGGCAGCAGCACAATATAATTCTGTTTGCAGAAAAACAAGTGTTGAATTCGCTCTAACTATTGAAAGCTAAACTGGAAGTTGAGAGCACAAAACAGGAGGTGACATACAGTTAACCCCTTCTGTGACAGGTTAGCTTGCAACTTAAAAGGGTTACAGGGCCATTATAAGAGTATTTGAAAGGTGCTGTACAAAGTGACCAGAGCAGTTAACGTATAATAGACGTTATGTGAAGATAGACGGATGTATTGACTTTAGAATTACAAATGCTTTAATTTACTTTGCAATATGAGAATACAACATTTTTGTAAACATAGAATAGTTATGAATTTATAGATAAAACGGAAACCAATAATACTGTAGATGTCTGATAGTATTTGAATTCTCTCAATGTTTCTATTTGTTAAATTTAAACCCTTAAATAAAAACTTTATACATTTATCAAAAATTCAATGAAAATTTTTTAAAGATCAAAACTTAATGTCAGGCATAAAAAGGAAATAATTGTAATCAAAGTGTACACCTTTGGCATACCAATATTGGCTGACTGAGAACGTTAACATGTCAGAAAGTGCCATGTTATTTCGGGATATTCATTAAACTGTGAGAGTGTCAATCGGGGAAGTATCGTATAGAAATTCTCCTTGACATTAATAGGAGTTTCCATGTGATAATGCTCCAATCTGCAGTTTAACAAATAACCCCAATGAGTGACAAAAAGTTCTGCTTTTCTAACATCTAGAATAGAGCTAGATTCAGATAGACATACTGTAGTGCCGACGATTATTCTAAAACAAACCTGGGGCAATCTCCAAAAAGACCCAGGTACATGCTGGGTACATGCTGCAACATTTCACACATTTCTGCAGACAGACTAATGGCCCATCGGATTAAAAGCGGGGGTCCCTGGCAGTCCCATTCAAACTGAATAGGACTGCCAGGAACCCCTGCTGTGTTATTATGATGGGCCATTAGCCTCTGCAGAAATGTCACTGAGATGTACCCAGCATGTACACAGCATGTACCTGGCTAGTTTAAGGCAAGTTTTAGAATACTTGTTGGCTCGTCTGTACTTGTAAATCGCTGATCTAAAATAAAATTTAAAAAAAAAAATGGTTTGGTGCTCAGTGCTACAGTGTAAGTATTCAGTTTAAGAAAATAAAACAGGGCTTGATTGCAATAGAATATTAATTTTAAAAAAACAAGGAAAGAAAAGAATACCCTGTTAAAGAAATGTACTCACAATCCTACTACTAAATTGTAATGAAATGGTGCACAGTTGTCCTGCACCTCTGAATAAAATGTAATTTTTAATTCACTTAAGCTATATACTATAAAACATACCAGTGAAAAAACATAGAAAAAATGTAAAATAAAAACTGGTGCTTGCTTCTTTTGTGTGTTGCTTTACAACAAATATATTTTCTTCCTTTTTATAACACGTGTATAACAAATAGAGTACATAGCTAGTATCTCTTGGGAGTGTCAGTCCCACTCCCATATTCTATTTAATTGTTGAATTAACTGGTCAGTAATACGAAGAAGATCCAACCTTTACACACATCTCCTCCTAATGTTTTTTGTACTACTGTAGCTTAGATTCCTGAGTATCAGAACAAGGGAAGAGAGTGGGAGACATTTAGGGAGCTGGGAAAAGGGTGGGAAGATATCAGTAGTTATGACGCTTGAAAGAGAGTCCCTAACTAACTTTAATTAACTCCAGAGGATGGAAGGGACACACCTTGTGTGCTGCAGACTCGCTGTGTGGTGTCTCGCTACTAGTTGCGCCAGACGATGTCAGAGCTACTAACGTCACAAAGACCCAAAGCACATTTCACTGATAGACAGCTTCTTCAGGGTTGGCACTACAAGTTCAGGCAGCTCTCCACAAATTCCAAAGCGACTACAATCAACCCAGAAATAAAAAGAAAATATATAGTGTGCACTGTTGTGACAATGAGGTATATTAATGGGATCTTGCCTCATACTGTATGTGTGTTCTACTTACAAGAAGTAGATATAAATAGCGCCTATCTCCAACTGTGGCTTTTCAGTTTCTTCTTGTGAAGGTATAAGTGGATTTACCTCAGGGTGAAGAAGATAAAGGAGACATGGTGCCGATCAAAAACTACAAATGTATTAAAAAAAAAAAATTGAGCAAACTTCACCCTGATATACATTTATTTTATTATTTACGTGTTCACGAATCACTTGATCACCTAAATACTATTTTGATCACTTATTGTATGTTGTGTGAAAGCGCTGGTCAATATCACTTTTTGGTAAAAGTGACAGTTCAGAGACAGATTTATTACTGTTACCAAGTTAACCAGATGTGCTACATTTTATTCCAAACTCATCAATGTTCCCAGGAATTCGAAGAGAATTTTAATGCAACTTGACAAATCAGAGGAGAGGAAAGAAGAATATCCTTTAGAGGGGGGCACTCCTGTAGACCCCAGGATGGGGCACTTGTGTACTCTAAATTCGCACTAAAATTGTGGGTACACATGCCAATATATCTCTATAGAAAAGACTATTAAAACATGATTCCTTTGATATCTAGAGGTAATAATAGCCCCATAACTACATTCTCACCTAAACTGGCAATCGTTTCCTATTATAAATCTGTCAAAATCCTCATTGTGTGCCGTCCAGGGGCGTGTCTTTTGGCGGGCCAGTGACGTTACGGAGCTGGTTCGCCCTCATTGGGCGAACCGCTCACGTGACCGACCCTGCGCGTGTAATCTAAAACGTGAGTGTCGGCAACGTGCGCGAGCCCCTGCTAAAGCCGTTCTCATTGCGGCTGCAGGGGCTCCCTGACACGCGTGGCACAGCGCGGGTCAGCGGCTAAACGCTGACCATGCCAGCGGCCTATTTTGCACATAGACCGGCCGGCCTCACTTGGTACAGGGCTTATTTTAGCCTCTCTCTAAGATATATTTATATATGAGGTTCCATTACTATTGTGCTGCAGCTAGTAGGTGTCTTTTCATCATTAAGGTTTTTTCCTTGTTATCATTATAGGGCAGGGTTAGGGACTGTTTTAGCTATTGTTATATGTGATTTCCATGTGACGGCGTTCATTAATAAACTTTGTTTACTTTTTTGTATACTTGATACTTTCTCTCTTTTGTGTGTATATATATATATATATATATATATATATATATATATATATATATATATATATACACACATTATATATATATATATATATATATATATATATATATATATATATACACAGTGGTTGACAAATCACCAAAAAATCTACTCGCCACCTAGTACTAAACGTGTGCTGCTTGGGCCAATATTTACTCGCCCGGGGGTTAAATCCTCTCGCCCGGGGCGAGCAAATGTATAGGTTTGTCGAACACTGTATATATATATTACACAAAGAGTAAGGTATCATTTATGGGGCTATACATCCTGTTAAAGCTGCAGTTCAAGCTGCCGTTGGAAAAACAAAATTCCCATTCAATATGTGCATCAATACAATCTGCACACTGACAAGTGATTTGCTAAGTTGCGGATCAATTTGTTCTCCTGTAATCGATTGCTTGCTCGGGTTATTTAATTCAATTATTCCAGAGCATTGTGGGCAATGTAGTCGAGCAATATTATGTGACTGAGGAGGAAGATGGAGGAACCACACGCTACACTACACGCCTCCAAACAACTGAGCTGCTCAACAGCTGAACGGGAGAATGCAAATGGTGGTTTGGAACCTCCCGGTCAGCTGTTGAGCAGCCCAGCTTTTGGAGGCGTGCAAAGGAGGTTCCTCCATCCTCCTCCATCTCAGCGTTCGCGTTTTTTAATACAACTTCTGCCATTCATTCTGGTGCGCTGTGCCTGTTTTTGATATATATATATATATATATATATATATGATAAACTCACTACATAACACAGCTGAAACATATGAAGGAAAACAAATATTTGCGTGCATTTATTTGTTATACATAGTACAGAATTATTTGTCTCACTTCCTTATCAGGGAATAGCATAGAAGTACATTGGAATTTTGCTATTGCAGTGCAATGACAAGAATTACTTTAATATGGTCATTAAAAATTTTAATTAATTAAAACACTGTAACCGAAACACTTTTGGTTACTGAAGTGACACTGCAAACTAATTAAGAAGATGAAACTGCATTGTTAAAGAATCTGTAGCATACAATGGAAACTTCTGAAAGCTCAGTAATATGGCTTTGCTCCTCAAGGAATTAAGAACTGAATATGAACAACTAGTATTTAATTGATTCATTTACCATGTTTTTAAAGCGCTATCAAGATCCAGAGACATTTTAGCATATGTTACGATATTATGAAGCTCTCAAAAGCAGTGTCAGATAAAGAAGGATTTGTTGACTTATTTTAAATACGTTGCCCAAAAATACATCTCCTACTCTTAGACAGTGAAACATAGATATTACAGCAGATCAAAGTTACATCAAATTTACAGCGGACGTTTTGTTACCGGGGAAATGTAGATTAGTTTGAGGTTGTGATATAGTTTAGGGTACAACATTACATTTCTTCATAGATTAAATTATAGTGTATAAAGCTTTTTTAAACTCATACGTTTCTTCTTAGCCTATGAGGTTTCAAAAGCTCGTTACACTATCGTTTTACCTGTGAAAGAACCACATGTAGAACAAATATTCATAATGGCAAATAAAGGCCATGTTGTAACCTATGCCCCTGTTTCATGTGCTGGGAAGCCATCTTTCCTTAACCTACTACCTCCATGTACACGCTCTATAATTCCTGACCTCTTGTTCTAGCATTCATCTTTCTCTGACAAATACTTGCATGTGTTACTTTCCTTGATGTATTTCAAAGCTTCTGTTAGGTTTCCCCTCTCCCTCCTATTGACCCAAGTATGCATACTGAGGTTCTTTAGTTTTATGATGCACCCTATGTAACTTTCAGTTGCTTCTTTGGCTCTTTGTCTATGTTATCCTGGAATACACTACAGGCATGTTAAAAGCAATGCATTGCAGTGACAATAACAGTTGCAGTTTTAATGTGCGAGAGAGCCGAGACTGCCAGATATGTCTGCCTGCAAAAGCAGTGGTCCAGGTGCCATAAAAAAAATAGTGCTCCCATGTCTACCCTGGTTTCAAGAGATGCTAATTAAAGTTATTAAATAATACAACAAAGCTCTTTGGGCCTTCTGTTAGAAAGGTTCATACCTTAACACAGAATAGCACAGAGTCCTTATAGAATTAAACATTTTTTCTTAAAGGATCAATGTAGTAGCTGTAGTTTTGTAAATAAAAAATAGTGATACTATTGGTTTGTAAATTGAACGTTAGTTGTACTCCGTATCCCACAATACCACCCTACTTTGAGCAATGTAGACAGATTAAATGTGCTGTCCCACAGAAATATACAGTTGCAAAAAAGTGAAATAATTTAGCCATGTAACACTTTTGCTTCCTATTTATAGTTAGTTTTGCTAATTTATGTGAACCACAGAAAAGAACATATCACATACTGTAATATGCAGTACATACTTCATTTGTAAGGTAGATTAAAGATGCAACAGCAATCCCACGATTCACTCTACTGCTATCCTTTTCAAAACTACTTTACTAGTAGATGTGGACATGTTCAATTAAGAATCTTTTTATTCTTTCTTAATTAATCATGTGTGACCAATCTTTCATTAAAATGTTATTTAAATATTATAGCTATTTTACTCAAGAGACAATCACTCCATATTTTATCATATTCAGCCAAAATGGTGCTTTCCATGATTTACTCAAGCAGGTTTGATGTTTATGTATACTTTATATTCTTGCTTTCAATTTACCAGATGGTGACATTGTGTCTGCTGACAATGAGCAACAATTGTGTATTATCTCTATACAAAGTAAATATCTAGACGAGGTACAAGCTATTCATTTAATACTTAATCACACACAAATAAGCTTAAGGCAATATTCTCATAAAAAATGTCTCCTAGTGAATATCTAAATAATAAAGTGTCTGCAAGAGCATAGCTAGAACATGTATGTCTTGAAGTTCCTCTAGGAATTATACTATAGTTGACATTAATGAGAAAAAATACTGAATCATGAATCAGCCTTTTATTTGAAGTAAAATCCCACCCCAAACATTTCTCAGAAGGACTCAGGGAAGAAAATATATTTTAAACTCAACTACACTACAGGTACACTAATACATTATTCCATGGAACTCATTTCATATAGTATTGTGGGTTGTGTACTATAAAAAATTTGAAACAAAAGAGGAACAAGGAGAAATTATTGAATTTTGCTCCAATTTTGTCCTGTATGCACCTGGGATTCAGAGAGTGCACTAGGAGGCGGTAAAAAAATGTTTTTTTTTCGGCGGTCACTGCTGCCGCTGGGGTATAAAGTGGATGTCCCACACGCAAAGGCAATAAAAAGATTTATTTAGTGCATATACACAAAAAAACTGCTACAGAGTGAACTCTTGACGCGTTTCATCCCGTCAAGGACTTTGTCCACTAGGAGGCGGTAAATGGTGCACATATTATAATAATAAGTATCAAATTTGGCACATATGTTGAACCATTTATTTACAATTTATTAGCAACACAGAATGTGTCGGGCTTATGTAATGTAAACCTCTACATACAGCATTCATGTGAAAGTGTACTGTAGCTCAGTGGTAATGTCACTGTCTTTGAGACAGGTGAAGCTTCTTCAAATCAGTGGCAGCTCTCCTTGTGATCTTTGGCAAGTTACTCAATCCCCCTGTACTTTAGGCACAAACATTATATTGTATGCTCTACGTGCAGTAGGACTCCTTGTGCCTGCAAATGTCTATGTACACTGTCAGTGAGCTGAATGGAGGTGAAGGAAGGGATCCCGGGCTTACTGGGGTCTCTCCTGCAGGAGTTACTGGGGCAGGACGGACAACTAAAGCCGCAGAGCCAGAGAGTGAGCCGGGGTGAGGGGAGCTGGCAGAGGTTCTGCTCAAACTGCTGGGGAGCTGTCTCGCATCGCAGCCTGTCTGCCCTGCGCTGTGGTCCAAGAGATTCTGCAAGGTGACCTCTCATCCTTTGTGGACAGGGGCGATGCAGAGGAGATAGAGGATGGAGAAAAAAAGGGGAAAATTTCTGACACTCTTAGAAAAAATACCCGAGTCGCAGCAGAGGAACCCCTAAGAGGATCTCCCCAATATGCTTCACCTTCCCTGCTCCTGTCCACTATGCCGGCATTGACTGGGTTAACATCATCAGGTAAAGATAGGTACAACTTCAAAGACCTGGATATCGGCAGAACCTCCACCTACAACTCTGCTGTGGGGGTCTGTTTGCAACTCAGCTGTGTTCACTTCACCCATGACGCTCATAGGCCCATAATATAGTAGGCGCGTGCGCTGTGCTGTGCACGCGCGCGGCAGTTCTAGTTGGCTCTGGTTAGCCATCCATTGTATGCTAGGGCTGCGTGGGCGCACGGTAGTGAGCATGGAGCCGGGCGATAGCGGGGAAGACTCTTTATTTACTTTCCGCCTCTTCACCCACGGATGGGTGACTTCAAGTTAAGTATTCGAGCCGCTACCGCAATGTGTATGTATGTGTATACAATATTAATAAATATTTTATTCTCACAGCATGTCTTTTTTTACACACACACATATATATATATATATATATATATATATATATATATATATATATATATATATATATATACATACATATACATACATACATACATACATATATGATGAGATATTACCAGATGGAGGTCAAGCAACAAAGAGACAGCACACCAGGGGTATATTCAAAGTAGTATGTATTGTAGAAACATACAGGCACCTCAGCCAACGTTTCGGTCTGCAGAGAGAGACCTTCCTCAGGGCTGTGCAATGGTACAATGACCGTGACTCCTACTTATACCCCCACCCAGTGCAATCAAACACCCAACAAACCAATCAAAACCTAATAAAAAAACATATGACACAATGTAGCAACTGTCAAGCATGACATTTACCTGGAGTGATTGCAATTACCATTTCTCCTTCTGTTCCACTGATCAGACCGCTGACGGCACCTGATGACGTCAGTGTGTGGCAACAGAAACCTCTCTGGGTGTCTTCTATGATCCTTACTGAGCTACTGCACATGTGCAAGTCTCAAACGAAATTGCCATCTTGGTACACCAAGTACTCTCATACCTAACCTCAAGGCACCACCTCTCTTAGCTTCCTTAATGCTAATGCGCATGTGCAAATCGCAACAGTCTTCCCTGCTTCTCCTACCTTATCACAGTGTGTGCCTTAGACCTAAATAAGGCAATCACACAAACGGTTATATATGCTACAATGCCTGGAAGTGCGGATGGTAACCTACATGAGCAATTAGGGCCCTTGTGAATACTATAGTCTAATTTAAAAGAACATTATAAAACACATCATTTTAATAAGTAGAAAAGATTAAAATATTGTACTGATGTATCCAAGTATTGCTATATCATCTGACATATGTGTATGGAATGCTTGACAGTTGACTGCATAAATAACTAAATAAGAAAAAAAGCCCAATGTGGATAAAAAGGGTGTGCAAAGAGAGAAGAAAAAACATAGATAAATTGGATCCAAAAAATTATTCTATAAAAACAATTAAATTTCAGTTCCTCATTCAGTCCATAGGGTGCCATCGTTTTCAGATCAAAAATGAACCTGGCCTCTTGCTGTAGAAGAAGTTTGAGTCTATCTCCTCCGCGTGCAGGCGGTTGAACTTGAAAAATTGGCATACATCTCATAGTAGACAGAGTATGCCGGTGTGTTTTAAAATGTCTGGCAACAGGTAAATGTTTTAGATCCTCATTCTCGTCCGCGTTTTGCAGCGCTTTTCTTATTGTCGAGCGATGTAATGCCATCCGCTACTTGAACATGCGTGTTGTTTTACCTATGTAACATAGTCCACATGGGCATCTGATTAAATAAACAACGTATCTTGACTCGCAGTTTAAATGGTGTTGAATTTTGATTGCCATGCCGCTATGTGGATGAGAGAATGTGGCACCCTGTTGGAGAAACTGACAGTTAATACAGCCGTGGCAACGGTATACTCCAGGTTTTTGTGCCAGCCAGGTTCTTACTGGTGCATATTTCTTAATCGGCTCAGCATCTGTTAGTATATCGCCCAAATTTGGACCTCGTTTATAGCAAAAAAGCGGGGGCTCCACAAAAAATTTCCCAATCTTCTTGTCGTTCTCCAATATATGATAGTGTTTTTTCACACTGTTTCTAATGGAACTGGATGCAGTCGTGTAAGAGGTAACTATATTAAAGCGTGATGACTCCAAACTCTTGGTTTTTGTTGTCAACAGGGTACTTCTGTCTACCTGCTTCACTCTTGTCAATGTTTCCTCTATGTCTGTAGAGCTATATCCTCTTTCATAGAATCTTTTGGCCATCTGTAACAAAGCCCCATCAACCAGTTCTGGGTCGCTTACAATCCTCTTTACCCGTAGAAGTTGAGAATAGGGTAAACCCCTTTTAAGGGGAACTGGATGGTGGCTAGAGGCGTGTAGCAGCGTATTCTTATCGTAGGTTTGAGATGAACCCGTGTAGACAATTTACCATCATTTTTGTATATAACCGTATCCAGGAACGTAATCTCTTGTTGACTGAAGCTCCTGGTAAACCTGATTGTTTAGGGTATGGTGTTCAAGTAGTTGAAATATTCCAGAAGTTGTTCTTCTGTGCCCCCCCAAATTATGAATATGTCATCTATGTACCGAACATACTTCTTAATACATCGTGTGTGAGGCGCATCATGTAACATGTGTGTCTGTTCATACATATCCATATATAGGTTCGCATATGAAGGCGCTATGTTTGAACCCATAGCAGTTCCCATGAGCTGCAGGAAATAATTGCGTTCAAATTTGAAGAAGTTTTAATGTAAGATAATCTCAACAAGTAATACAGAGGCGGCACACTTTATTTGAACTCGGCGTGGAGTTCCGGTTTCTTCATTGTTTTCCCTCAGCGTGCCGCGCGTCATCGATGCGTGGTCACGCTTCATCGGGAGCGTGCGCGCAAGGCGCGCGTGCCCAGGGCTCCCCGAGGGAGTTCTGGGTTGCTCCTAATGTGGGGGATGGCGGTGGGGGGCTCCGGGGGACCCGGCAGACCCGGAGAGGGGAGGGGGAAGCCCCGATCGGAGGACCGATCCTCCGAGGCTCCGGCGCGGGCACGGGACAATGCAACACGCGCCCGGTATCTGTCGCGGCCGAGACCGGGTAAATGTTAGAATAAACTCGGCTGCGACAGTAGGAGAAACTCCTTGGAGGGCCCAATGTAGTCTTCATAACTCATCAGTTTACTCTTAATTGCCTCCAATCCATCGCTATGTGGTATACTGTGGTGTACAGACTGGATACGTCCATTGTAACCAGTATACAATTGGTGGGATCAAATGTTAAATTGCTCATCTTTACAATAAAGTCAGTCGTGTCCCTGATGTAAATCTCCATCTTTACCACTAATGGCTGGAGAAAAAAGTCCACGTATTGTGATAAAGGATGGCAAAGTGATCGTATAGCTGATATGATAGGTCGTACTGGAGGCAACGTGACAGACTTATGTATTTTTGGTAATGTATAGATAACAGGTGTGCGGGGGAGGGTCTGTGTCAGGAATTTAGCAGTCTCTTCAGATATCCAATTGTTGTTTAGACCCAATAATATAACTGCATCAATCTCTTCTTTATATGGAGCAGTGGGGTCCCTTTGTAATCTCTTGTACTGATCCATTTTGGCTAATTGTTGTTCAATCTCCTGCTTATAGTTAGTGTATTGCATGATTACTATGCCACCACCTTTATCTGCAGCCCGGATAATGATCTCCTTGTTCTCTTTAAGAGTTTTTAATGCATCACGTTCATCTCTAGTTAGATTGAAAAAAATAGTTTGTTGATGCTTAATGGTGCTTCGAGTCTCATTTTCTAAGATATTCATAAAGGTCAAGATGTTAAAATTACTCGATTGTGGGTCAAAAGCACTTTTTGTCTTAAGGGGACAAATTGAAGCAGTTGGGTTTGGATTGGGTTCCTTTTTATAGAAAAAATCTTTCAATTTAAGATGTCTATGGAGTTTAAACATGTCAACCTCTCAGTCAAAGGGGTTTTGTCTGAACGTCCGGATGAAAGATAGACCTTTTTGTAACACACTTATTTCTGCTGGTGTAAGATTGTGTGTTGAGAGGTTAAATATTACCGTCTCTCCGGTTGTCCTTTCCTTCCTCTGCCTTTCCTCCCTTCGCGTTCTGGATATCTTCGATTTGTATCCTCCCCTCCTGGTCGTTCCATGTCTTTTCTTTGTAGCGGATGTTTTGCAGCATCGCCTGTTTTTTGTCCTAAAAAAACATCTCTAGAAGTGCCCTCTGTAGCATCAGATAAATCAGTATCACTGGTTACATATCCTGCTTTTTTCTTGCCCTCACGATAGGCTCGCCCTGCATTCCTTTTGGAACCACCCCTGCCTGTAGTGTTATCATTAAGACCCAAAATCCAACGATATACCCGCCGCTCCTTACAATCTGCTTTAACGAATCGTAACTTTTCTTTCTTGTATTTAATTAGATCAGCACAATATGCATCAAGAGTGGTCTGCATTTTATCAAGCCAGTTTGTATTGGTATCTGACTCCAATGTATTCTTATGTTGATCCATGATTACATGAATGTCACCCTTAATCTTCACTATTTCCTTGCTTGATTGCTCTATTACTAGTATTGTCAAGTCAAAAGAGCACTTGTTAAGTATGGCTATCCACTTTTTACAAAAGTCCACATCGCTGCGTCGTGTAGTGGGTTGATTTTTAATCCTAAAGCCTCTAGGTAACATCTTTTCCTTATGATAGTGAGACAGGGTAACACCATGTAAAAAATAATCTATTTCTCGTTTTTTAAGCTTGACCAAATCATTACACACATCCAATGCATTATCAGGTCCTAATACAGATTCAAAAGTCTCTGTATATCTTATGCTGGCTATTTCGGCATCACTATATCCTGCTGTATCTGAGAGTGTGGTAAAGATCCCAGTGAAATCTGCAAATTCATCCATGAGTGCAAGATATTGTCACAAAAAGTTAAAAAATATTCCAACAAGTGTAAACTATCCGTTCCAATGTTTATGCAAAACAGGGAACCCAAACGTTCATCAAGGAGTGGTGCACAGTTCATATATATTCATGTAGATAATTGCAGCAACCAGCACTCACATGTCACAAGGTATTCAGATGCTAATCCCATAAAAAATCAAATAGATGAGATGTTACCAGATGGAGGTCCAGCAACAAAGAGACAGCACACCATGGGTATATTCAAAGTAGTATGCATTGTAGAAACATACAGGCACCTCAGCCAACGTTTCGGTTTGCAGAAAGAGACCTTCCTCAGGGCTGTGCAATGGTACAATGACCGTGACTCCTACTTATACCCCCACCCAGTGCAATCAAACACCCAACAAAACAATCAAAACCTAATAAAAAACATATGACACAATGTAGCAGCTGTCAAGCATGACATTTACCTGGAGTGATTGCAATTACCATTTCTCCTTCTGTTCCACTGATCAGACCGCCGACGGCACTTGATGACGTCAGTGTGTGGCAACAGAAACCTCTCTGGGTGTCTTCTATGATCCTTACTGAGCTACTGCACATGTGCAAGTCTCAAACAAAATCGCCATCTTGGTACACCAAGTGTTCTCATACCTAACCTCAAGGCACACCTCTCTTAGCTTCCTAAGGTATATATACTAAGGTTCCTATAGGGAACCATGTTAAAAATATTTTTTGAAGCAAAAAGTGGCACTGTGTGCTCATTTGCATGTCATTTCCCAGAATCCCTTGCTGCAGTGGAAGTGCTGTATGCTGGGTGATAATGGGGAAAGGCGGGGTTGCAGACCTGCCTAAGACATGCAGATGAGCATACAGTTGTATTTACACACAAATATATATATATATATATATATATATATATATATTTTGCAACAAAACTTTTGTTGCAATATCTCACTGACCCGTGAGCACCGCCTGTAATGGTACAATATATTTTTCCATTATATATTGGCTTATGGTAACCTTTATTTTGTTGGAGTGGCTGCGAGGTTATTTCTTCTTTTTATATATATAATATATATATATATATATATATATATATATATATATATATATATATATATACATATATACACACACATACATACATACATACATACATACACACAGTACCTTCCAAGCCTGTCGCTCACAGCAGCACGGACCGTACACACAAAAAGTGTGAGGCGCATGCGCGATGGCAGAGAGAATGGATGCGTGATCCCATTGCTCTGTGCCCCGCTCAGAATCCAATGACATAAAACAACCTTTATTTCTCGAGAAAAAACGGGACATTATCTTCTAACACTCTGCTAACCCACCGAGATGGCGAAGCGACAAGCCAAAACCCCGAAATCAAAGGGGCTCCCGCAGTATTTCCCCAGCACCAGAAACAGCGCGGCTGAGGCAGTAATGGCGCCAAGCTCGAATCAGGGCTCTGATTCAGAACGGGAGGGAGAGATGGAGGACGGAGCAAATCCAGAACACCAGCCAGTTCGGCTCTGCGATTTCAATCGCCTCTATACAGATCTCAAAACCCTCCTTCAGGCAGAAATAAAAGAGATGGGGAGGGAGATTGGGAGCCTGGGGGAGCGCACAGGACAATTGGAGACCCAGCTAGATGTAACATCCACGGCCGCCAAACGTAACACTAAAAAAGTAACGGAGATGCTGACTCAAATCACCGACCTGCAGGAAAAACAAGAGGACGCTGAGAACCGCGAGAGGCGGAATAATATCAGGATCCGGGGGGTCCCCGAAGATGCAGGGGAGTGTGAGGAATTCGTGTTGAGATGGCTGGGAGAACTGCTGCCAGACGTCCCCAAAGAGCGGCTAGAAATGGACCGCTGCCACAGGGCCCTGAGAACGAGGCCCATGCAGTCTGAGCAGCCGCGCGACATTATTGCACGTCTGCATTATTATAAGACCAGGGAGGCTATCTTACGGAGAGCCCGGGAGACACCGTCGGTGGAATTCGAGGGGGTAAAGCTACTTATCTTCCAAGACCTGTCCCCCCTGACTTTGCTGCGCCGAAGGGCCCTTACACCAATCACTAAGGTGTTGAGAGACCACAATGTTCGCTACAGATGGACATTTCCATTCGGGCTGTCCGTCAGTAAAAATGGAAGAGCCCACTACATGAAAGAGTTGGGAGAGGGAGAGGCTTTCCTCCAAAAGTTGGGGCTCAAAGGGGCACCAGCGGCGGAGGAGGCGGAGGAAACCCCAGGTCCCAGCTGGGCAATGGCGGGTCAGTCTCCCCGACCTCCACGTTCCAGAAGTTGAACCTCACCAAAGATATGGTTCAGTTTATCCCAAGTTGTTAGGGTACCAAGTTTATCAGTTCCCAGTTAAATTCACCTGGTTCTATATTCCAGGCATGTGTCCCCGTTACTGATCAGGTATTCGCATCAAGATCCCCTCCGGTAGGAGAAAAACAAAAAAAGCCTTGTTTGCCCACCTGAAAGAGACTCTGTACTTACCTGGGCAAGGACGGTTGAAGGCCCAAAGATGGCGACGTACACGAGGCAGGAGAAGCATCCAGCCTGGAACGCAGGAGCAGGAAACTACCATCAGCCAGGAAGAGAGATCACACACATCCGTCCAGGTCGAGCGACGATTCCAAAATGGCGGCGGCCGGATGTTCGGGCGCTGAAACCGGAAAGGAGCGAGCGGCCATCTTGCAGGTGGCAAAGGAACGATCCGGATATCGCGAGGAAGTGACACGCGTCACACGAGAGGCCCGGAGCAGCGGGATATTCAAACATACTTACGCGCCGCGGCTATAGGCAGAATGGCAGCAGAGCACGGCAGCGGTGACCCTATCCCCACTCCTCAGAAAGAAAAGAGGATGTAGAGGCTGTAGGAGGCGGGTAGGGGGCAAGTAGTTAGTAAAAGACAGAGGGCCTATAAGGTTGAGGATGGCGACAAGGGCAGAGTATAGGAGGAGGGGGGGTAACCCCTAAGACTGGGGCAAAAGGAGGCAAGCTGAAGGGCTAGAGCAGTAGGTACACTGGCGACACACTTTATTCGAGCTCGGCTAGTCCCACGAATTCGGGTATACCCGGGTGTATTGAGGTTTGTGACTGTTTTCTGCCCGAGTGCATTGGGTTATTTTCCAGGCAGGGATTGAAGCATTTTATTCCCTCTGGCTGCAATACTGCACAGTATATATATATATACTGCATTACAATTCATGAATTTATGCCATCTGGTAGACACGCGAAGCATTGCAGCCTATTAAATCCTAATCATTATCATTTAACAGATCAGCCACCCGTCAGCCAGGCATGAACCCAGGCTGGGAAGGCAAACGCAACGGGGCTTGTCAGAGGTGAGGAGCGGCGCATTCCAGGTATCTGCCAGGTACATACTGGGTATTTGCTCGAATAAAGTGTGTCGGTGCAGTATAAGTAAGTAATGAGAAGGCGAAAGGGAAGTGATAATAGTGGGAGGACAAAGGGAAGTTGCAGGAATGAGAGAGGTAAGGTGTAGGAGGATAAGGGGAGTAGAGGAGGTAAGAGACGAAGGCAAAAGCGAGGGTACAAAGAGGAGTGTGTATGTTACGGAAAGTAAAGAGTAAGTAAGAGAAAGTAGAAGCGAGTTGAGCAGGTTAAGCGGGTCAAGCAAGTTAGAAGAGGGGAAGGCATAATGAATAGACAGAGAGCACACCATAGAAGGTATACTAGGATGAGGGTAAGGGGATGAGGCCACCCAAGTGAATATGGAAGCATAGAATGGGGACTAGTGCAGCGGAAACAGGTGCCCGGGATAGCATCAAACATAGGTGTTAGTAGATATAGGATATAAAGGTTAAGGTTAGACCGTTGATATAGGAGCGGGGTGGGAGCTGAGGGATCTCAGCCTGCTCTGCGGTCCACATGGGCCAGGGGCTGGGAGGGGGTAGTCCCAGCGAAGTCCTTTGGGAGGGAGGGGGATTAAGAGGCGAAGTGTCATCAGACGGAGTCCCGGGGCAGGGGCCCAATCCCCAAAGGCATTGGTCTCTGAGCCAAGTTGGCAGGGCCACAGCTCGGAGGTCATTAAATGTTTATTGTTATATGTGTGTCACCCCCCATGTTTTCCTGCTGTCTCCCCCCAACCCACAGGACCCACCATTCGAGGATCAGCGCGAGCGCCACAGGAGGGAGACTGTCGTACTTCGGTCAAGGCTATCGGCGAAGCACACAACACTACTGTCCCATGTTGCAGGTTCTATTCAACCCCGAGATGAGTAACGATCTGACCCTCATTTCCCATAATGTCAAGGGATTTAATAACCCAATAAAGCGTAGAATTGCCTTCCGGGATTATATACGTAGAAGGGCGGATATAGTGTTTGTCCAGGAAACTCATTTCTCTAAATCTAACCATCCCAAATACCTGGACAGACACTATAGGACCATTTTTATGTCCTCGGCGACAGTAAAGAAAAGGGGGGTAGCGATATTTGTGCATCGAAGAGTGCCCTTCCAAGTGGTTAAATCATATAAAGATTCAGACGGAAGATATGTTATAGTCACAGGCACAATTAATAACAAGGAGGTCACATTAAGCTCAATATATGCCCCCTGCGAACAGGCCCCGCAATTCTTTACGGCATTTTTCAATAAACTACACAAAGTGGCAATAGGTTGTATATTCCTCGCTGGCGACATGAACCGCACCCTAGACCCAGACCTGGACAGATGCACGGGGACTAATTTACCACAGAAACAGGACGTACTAACCATACTTCAAGGGCTACACGATTGTCACTTACTTGACATTTGGAGGGAAAAACATCCCACGGAGAGAACATACACTTTTTACTCACACCCCCACAACAGATACAGTAGGATAGATTACTTCCTGGTATCTAAGAAAGCGGTCCCCATGGTCACCCATACTGGGATCCATGATATTTCATGGTCGGACCATGCACCGATTGAGCTGCGGTGTGCTCTGCAGCCTCTGGACAGACCGGGGGCGAACTGGAAATTAAACGAGCTGCTGATAAAAAACCCAATATCGGAGCGGGCGATAGGAGATAAAATCAAGGAATATTTTGATATCAACACGGGGAGTGTATCTTCCCACTCTACACTCTGGGAAGCCCATAAGGCAACCATGAGGGGTCTTCTAATGAATTTAGCAGCACAATCCAAACGAGCTAAGGAGTCCCAGATAAAAGACCTGCGAGGGAGACTAGCACACCTCTCCGCATGTCATAGTCTAAATAAACAGAGCGCTACCCTAAAGGAACTCTCTGACACCAAAACTAAACTCAATTTGTTGCTAAACTCCAGAGCCGAGAGGGAGTTGGCCTGGTCCAAGCGTAAGTTTTACGACAAAGCCAACAAACCAGATACCTTACTTGCCAATAAATTACGTAACAAACTCCCTAATTATAGTATTTCCTCTATCCGCACCAAGGGGGGGGACCTTACCTCCGATCCCAGAAGAATTGTTGAGGAATTTAAAAAATTCTACGAAGTTCTCTATGATGGAGATAAGGTCAGCCACACACAGAAAATAGAGGAAAAAACCCAGAAATTCCTAAAAGAGGCGCGCCTTCCCAAATTGAGCAGGGCAGAAAAGGAGGCACTACAGGGTGACTTTACGTTCGAAGAACTATCAGAGGTTATAAAGGCCCTTAAGCTAGCTAAAGCTCCGGGACCAGATGGTTTTTCAAATTTATATTACAAAAAATACCTTAAAATATTAGCGCCACAACTATTAAAACTATTTAACGAGATCTTAGCGGGGGGCGCCTTTCCATCCCAGATGCTCCAGGCCTCAATCTCCCTGATCCATAAGCCTGGCAAGGACCCGGTAGACTGTAAGAGCTACCGGCCCATATCCCTGATCAATTCCGATGTGAAAATGTTTTCTAAACTCATAGCTAACAGGGTGGGCATTGTCCTGCCTGGGCTAATCCATCCGGATCAGGTGGGATTTATTGGAGGAAGGCAGGCGGCAGACAACACAAGACGGATCATTGATTTGATCGATCTGGCCAATAGAAAGAATATCCCGTCTATGCTGTTGAGTCTGGATGCCGAGAAGGCCTTCGATAGGATTGACTGGTCCTATCTGAGGGCAGTACTAGGAGCGTTTGGGTTCGAGGGACGCCTCCTAGAAGCCATCTTAGCCCTGTATAAAGGCCCCACAGCTAGGGTGCGCCACCAGGGATTCCCATCGGAGCAATTCAACATCTGTAGCGGGACGCGACAGGGGTGCCCCCTGTCCCCTTTACTATTTGCATTATGTATAGAACCCCTGGCGGCCCATATTCGCCCTTAAGACCAGATATAACAGGGATAGACATAGGGGACCAACCCCACAAAGTGGCATTATACGCTGATGACGTTATACTGACCCTGTCGAGACCGCTCACTTCCCTGCCCAATGTCTTTGAGATTCTGGGTGCGTTTAGCCTCATCTCCGGGTTTAAAATTAACCAGACAAAGTCTGAAGCCCTAAATATTAGTCTCCCGCGCCCAATGGAGAAATTAATCGAACTAAATTTTAACTTTAAATGGCAAGCCTCCTCAATCAAATACTTAGGTATCCAAATTACCAAGACATATGACTCATTATACAAAGCTAATTATCCCAAATTATTTCAAGCTTTAAGGGAGGATATGAGGGTGTGGGCGGGGTTTGGAATTTCTTGGTTTGGAAGAATTCATAGCATTAAGATGAATCTTCTGCCAAGGGTGCTTTACCTGTTCCAGGCCCTGCCAATACCATTGGTGCGGGCAGATATCCTCGCCTTACAGTCAAAGATCATGAAATTCATTTGGCACAAGAAGAGTCCAAGAATTGCTAAGAGTATATTAACTAGACCCACGATTAGAGGAGGACTAGCGGTACCTTGTTTGATGGCATATTACAAAGCAGCTAGATTGGGTCAGATCGTCCAGTGGCACCTGGACCCGTCCCTGCGGAGATGGGTGGCACTGGAGAAAACCTGCTGTGCTCCAATTGAGCTGTATAATTTAATTTGGCTGCCAAAACGCTGCGACAACACGGTGGGGATGCTGCTACGGACCATGGTGAACTCTCTGGCGGTGTGGAGGAGTTCCAAATTTAAACATAAACTAACGACAAAACACTCCTTGATGACCCCGCTATTCGATAACCCAGATTTCGCCCCGGGGATGGCCGGAGAGCGGCACTTTAAAATTTGGATACAGTCGGGATATAAGCGATTAATGAATCTGAAGGGGCCTCAGTATATTAAAACATTCGAACACGTCAAATCAGAAAAAGGCCTTCCAAACACTGAATTATTCCGCTACCTTCAGATAAGAGCATTCTATAATGAATTTCCAATTAGACCAGCCAGGACCAATTTCGAGCAGCTGTGTTCTAGAGCCACGGACACACGGGGACTCACCTCTAGATTATACCGGGAAGTGATCTGTCCAAGTGGACCTGACGCCGACAAACTGAACTACATGACTAAATGGGAGACAGACCTAGGGGAGACTTTAGAGGACAAAGACTGGGAGTGGATCCTACAGGCGGCAGCCAAAAGCTCCATATGCTCTACGTTAAAAGAGAACGCATATAAGGTCATGATGCGCTGGTATCATACCCCATTACGTTTATCTAAATTTGTCGGCGGTTATTCCCCGCTCTGCCCAAAACAGTGCGGGGAAGCAGCAGACCTAGTCCACATGCTGTGGTCCTGCCCGAAGGTACTTCCGATTTGGGAGAGCATTAGAGCTTGGACACAAAGTATCCTCGATTTAGAGGTCCCCCTGGACCCGTGGCTGTTCTTTCTGGGCAGGCGGGCTCAGGGGCTGTCGAAAACGGCACACAAACTGGTGGCACATATGGCCACAGCCACACGGTGCGAGATCGCAGCATTGTGGATACAGCAAGATCTTCCAGTCATTTCTAAAATTCGAAACAGATTGTGGCAAGTTTGCCAGATGGAACAGTTGACTAGCTGGGTCAATGACTCTGGCCGAAATTTTTTAAAAGTATGGGAGCCATGGCTCACCCAATCCGACATCCCCGGGGTAGATGCCAGCACGATTTTGCTATAATACACACAAGTGCGTTCTCTGGTGACGGAGCGGAACATACTATAACATAGGCACATGACAGGTAGGATCCCCCCCCCCGACTATTCGAATTGGAACCAAGAGGGGGAGTCGTCAGGAGCCACGGAGAAGGACGCCTTACAGACCGACAGCAGATCTTCCACTACCAAAGAACAGGGTGGCAGTCCATTCCCTTCCCCCCTCCCCCCTCCTCTCCTTTTCCCCCCTTTGGTGTTTTTTCCTCTGTTGTCTAGTCTCTGGTCCAGTAAGTCAGGTTTGTCTAGTCTTGTGAGTGTATGTTGTTAGTCCCTCGTTGCTCTTGAGTGACTTTACCCTCGATAGTGAGAAGGAAAAGGGTAAACCTCGGGGGGTTTCAAATCGTTTACAATGGGATGTGGCATAATGTTTTTGGTGTGAAACCCAATAAAAATTTTGAAGTTGAAAAAAAAAAAAAAAAGTGTGCGTCACGTGCATGAGCTTTCGCACAGGCCCGCACCCACTATATTACTGGCCTTAGAACAACGTTCTAATTGCAGCAAAGACTGCGGCCAAAGGGTTTCAGCCATTTTATGATATTACATCTGCTCTGTTATTAGTCTTCAATAAATACTCTTTATTCTGCTCTCACAGCTCTACCGCTGCACAATCCCACTTACTTCTTCCCCAATGCCAACTCCTTCAATTAACAAGCTGCTATCCGAAACACACCAACCTTCTCCTCCCTCTGTACCCTATGCTTCCACTTACCTTTCCTTATAGATTGTAAGCTCCTTGTGGCAGGGACCTTCTAACCTACTGTAACACTGTATTTTAATGTTTGATATTTTATTGTTTTCGTGCTCCAACCCTATTGTACTGCGCTACAGAATATGTTTGTGTATGCAAGAAATGTGTGCAGAGGTACATATAATGGAGACCGATTTGGGTGAAAATGATATCTTCTCTTTATTGAGCCGGTTCCTTTATCCAGGCAAAACATACAAAAACAACAAAATAACAAACCCCTGTCCCTTTGTAAGGGCTAACTTACTTCCCCAGACCCTATCTGCAGGACTGATGGGATATTCCTATCACCAGCCTATCATCCCAAAGTCTCAGGAAGTAACTTAAGCAAGTCGCCCTCCATGTCAGTCTCTGGCAGGTTCCTGGATCCTCTGTGGCCAGGAAATATAGGTAACTGGGTGTCTTGATAAGCACTCATTTGTGCTCAAGACAGTGTCTGTGTGCAGGCTTCTCTACTTTCCTGTGTCAGCCCAATTGTGAGCTAAGGAATCCCTCTCCTGTTTCTCACATCAGGCTTTTTCTAAGAGTCCTAATCAGCCAGGTGGAGTCTGGTTGATTGCCTGTGTGCAATTAGCTTGCACATTGCTGGATTTAGAGGCAGTTTCTCTCAAACAGTGATAAGTCACTGCTATAGTGTGTTATAAATAAATTATAATAATATTGAATCACAAGGCATAGCACTTTGTACACACAATGTCACTTTAGATAGGCAACAGTCTTGGTAGTTAATCGCTTCAATGCCAGCAGAGAGCAATGCATCACTACGTACTGTATTGTCTTGTGTCAGCTCCACACCTTTAAAGCTGCAGTTCAGTCTTTTTATTTTTTTTATTCAATAGTTTCATGTGGGCAATCTCTAATTACCTAAAGAACTGTATAGCTGCCAGTTAATTCGTTCTCCATGTATTGATCGGCGAAATTTGGCGACATCTTTAGATATGGCATATGTTTTTCATCTGCTTCTGTCAGTCAGTGGAAGCTCATGAATATTCATGAGCACTCCTGCACTGACATGTGCAAGAGGGAGGGCAGAGCTGACAAAGGGGTGTGCCAGGGCTTGTGACAGGACATGAAGGGGCAGTGCCTTAGCAAATGGTTGTTAAAATAGAATACAAGAAAATTGGTCTTTCAAAGTTGTTTTTTTAAAAACAGAAAATGCTAAAAGTATTTTTTCTTACTACAGAACTGATTTATTAAAAAAAAAACACACATGCAGGATATTTACTGAACTGCAGCTTTAAATCAGCTCTAGCACAGTGCAATACAGTGGCTGAAAACATTATTCTGGTGATTCCTGCAGTTAGAATAAAGGCCTAATGTATATTTGAGATTCAATTACAATTTACGCAAACTAAGGTTATAGCAATTTAAAACAAGCATTTGCTATGATTCATTGTTTTTCAGTCCCAAATACAAGTACGAAAGGGACTCGTAATCTTGTCGCAAATGTGTAAAACATAATGATAGAGTGAGCAGCCTTATGACCAAAACCGACATCTCGGGATATATAGATAAAAGTAAAATGTGTGAAAGGTATGAGAGTTATTAGATTGCAGTAAAAATGCAAACTATAAGTTGCATGGAACGGCAGACAAGATACAGTATATAGAAAAGAAGGAATGCAGCTATTCGCAAACAATGAATTAATTTTTAAATAATATACCAGTTGGATTTAAAGCAGCATTTCACATAGGGTCGGAAGTGAAGAATTACATGACCCTGAAAATGCATATGCTTCAATAAGCGATAGTGCTAAATAGCGTAACCCCCACAATGTTCATTAGAGAGAACATGACTTCAGGGGGGCTTATTTGTGCAATGTGCACCCAGATGATGTCCACCGGACAATTTGCACTGGTAACAAATATCTGAAACTAGCTGTCTGAGTGTCTTACATCTGCAGCTGATCTCTTAAGTACTGTACAGGGGTTAACACCACCTCAGTCTATGCTTATTTCAAGAGGTTACATCTGGATGATGGATGCCTTTTTTACTAGAATCAAACACTGATAAGTATTTTTAAATAATCTGTTAACATTAGTTTATAAACGTAGTGAGCAGAGGACTGGGAAGAGTTTGATTTCATCTGGCTGCTACCTTTTGTCTGATTTCACTGTGTATTCAACAAGAGTTTGCACAGCCAGAGCCCCCCTATAGCCTTATCTTTATTGGCTCTTATAAGGATAGGGTGAGATAAGGTGAAATAAAGCACTTGATTTATAAACACTCATCGATTCAGAGGCCCATAACATGTGAAATTAATTTCCCCCCAAAAATCTTGGCTATTACCAGTGTTAGATTTGTTTATGGAAGGCAAATAAAGTGTTCAATTCTTTAAAGAGGTTTATAGGCTGACTTTGTGGGATTAGACTTTAAAAAGCTTCAAAGAAGTACGGCAAAGGTGACCAAAATACTTCTACACACACTGTAGGTCTTAGTTCAATATGCCGAGTAGCATGTTGATGCATATCAAATGAAGCATGAATTTCCAAACGTGACACACTGAGTGCTCATTTACATGTCATTACCCAGAATCCCTGGCAGTGGAAGCATTGTATGCTAAGATATAATAGGGAAAGGTAGGGTTGTTGACCTGTCTGAGATGTGCTCACAAGTGGTATTTTTATTTTTCATTCCTATGAACTGACGTTAATCCATTGTTAACTGTCGTGTTATTCACAGTGATTTATTTGTCTTCGATGTCATGCTACCCTCAAACATTCATTTAAAGAGAAATCCATCCAATATAATATGTGTGACTGATTTTTTTTTAAATAAATCAGTTCTGTAATATCAGATAACACTTACCACCTTAAAAAAAAACAAAAAAAACTCTTAATGCCATTTTTAATGATTTTAAATTTACTGGGCATCTGTTGATTTTTATAGCAGGCTTCAACACACTTCCCCAGGAGTACAAGATTTTTGTAACACTTTCCTGTTTGTGATAATTTGTTGCCAATATGGCCAGAAGTTTGAGCTGCAAACTGCAATAATAGATAATGTACCCTTAGTAATACAAGAATATATTGTAGCTGCTGAGTTACACTGACTGAATGATTGATTCAAACTCAAAAGCAGTCATTTAGTGAACACTGGGAAGCAAGATATTACTGATCGATCACGGTAGAATGAATCGATCAGTAGTTTAGGTAATTCCTTTTCAATTGGGGTAATCAAGAGCTACAGTACATGTATTAAAAAAAAAAAAAAGAATGGTCATTTGTTTTAAGTGTCGCTGGATTGCTTCTTTAAGGAAATACTTAAGAATCTATAGGGCGTATTCACTAAACATGGATAAGTGACTTAAAGCACTACAAATATCTTTATAATGCGATATTGCCTGTGCAGCTATTCACAAAGCTTTGTGAACAGTGCAATATTGCACTAAAAAGTTTTTATAGTACTATAACACTGACTAAAACAAGCTGTAAGATAAGTAAAAAAAAGTAAGACATTGCATTTTTTGCCAGAAAATGCTATAAGCATACAGTATAATACTATAAACACTTGCAATAATTTGGCGCCAGCTAAAGTCTGGCGCTAAAGTAATTGCAAGATGCATAAAAGGAGTTTATTTTAGTTTTACTGCCCAGGATTGACACTGGAGGCCGGCGGGGACCCCTCAAAGACCCGCGTGGAACCATGTGTTCCAGCTGGCCCCTGCATCTCTGGGATGCCCGATGGGTCCCAGCATCTCTGGTGGTATACCGTGGGTGTCCAGGGGTCCCCACTGGTCCATGCCGGCAACCGATATCAATCCTGTGCAATAAAATTTAAATTGCAGCCAGTTTCATTACCGTGGCGGCTAACCGCTAAGGTAATGAAAGGGTTAAATAGAAGGCACTGCTATGTTGTTAGTACAGGGAGTGGGTGAAGCTTGCAGTTGCCCCAAGGTGGGTGTTTAGGCCTTGCAGGAGGGTGGCAGTAGAAGTTAACCCCTTCATTATTCTAGCATCTACAACCGCTAAGGTATGAAGCACTCATCGTGCTACCCTACTGCAAGGCCGAAATACCAACCCAGAGCAACTACCACCTTCACCCACACCCTGTACCAACAACCGAAATGGGTAAATGTGCTGTTAGCCAAAGTTGGCTAATAGCGCTTTTCCCAATTCCAAAATACAACCCCCCTCCCCCCAACACATACAGTACAGTAATGGGAAAATTACTATTATCCAGATATGGATAATAGTGCATTTTCCCATTCAAAATAAAACCAGTCAGCATAAAGTAAATTAAAGTTGCACTTACCCCTGCCAGGATGAAGGCCATCCTAATTACTATTCTCTGTCCTTGTCGTCCGTGGGCAGCAACATTATAATAAAAAAACAATGGCCGTCAACCCTTTAATCACCTTAGTGGTTAGTAACCACTATAGTAATTAAGGGGTTAACCCCCTCCCCGCTACCAACCCGGGAGGCCTAACCACCCTCCCCAGGGCAACTACCCCATCTTCTACCCCTGCTACCCATTGATTGGCACAGTGGTAAACCATGCCCCCAATATTGGCATGGATTGCCACACTTACAATAAATGGGCAACCTAAGAAAAAAAACAGCCACAATATAAAAAAAAAGCATTACATTTAAATAAAACAATGGATTGGCACAATGGTACACCAATGCCCATATAATATGGGCATGGTTTGTCACTATGGCAGTCAATGAGCAACCTAAAAAAAGCACCAAAAATACAATACAAAACATTTAAATAAAAACAAGCATTTGGGAAAAAAATACATTGCTCGTCCCTGTGCATAGCTATACCCTTAAAGGGGCCTAGATAGGCACATTGGCAGTCAATCGGCATCCTAAAAAAAAAACACAAAATAAAATACAATACATAACAATGAAATAAAAAATAACATTTGCCTAAAAATACATTGCTTGGCATTGTGTTTATCTATACCCCAAAAGGGGAATAGATAAACACATTGGCAATCAACGGCACCCCCCAAAAAATCACAATAAAATAAAATATAATCAATGTGTTTCTTATCTTTGATGTCTTCACCACCGTCCTACGTGAGCACCAACTCTTGACTCACGACTCAATGCTCCTCAACAGCCAATGCGAAGAAGTCTGTGATCATATCTTGAATGAAGAGACTTCTCCCCTGTAAATGCTTCATTCTTTTCTTGTTTCTTCATTATTTTCTTCAGTCGTCTCTTCTTCCTTTGTAATCCAATAGGCCGGATGGGCAGGCCTTACAGTATATAATACCTGTGAAGTCACATTTGAGTGTCAAATGGTACACCCTCAATCTGATTGACTGGTGTACTATGTGATTGTGACGGGAGGGCGTAACCAGGCTATCTAATAAAGTTTAATCCCGCTGGTTACCCCTGAACCTGTGGGGTCCCTGGTACCTCCATAAGCCAGGGACCAGGGATAATACAGGCTGGAAAATAAAATGAACCTGTTTTTTTCTATTTCATGTTCCCTTAGCCCTAGAACTGGGAAATATCTTGTGTGTCAGTTTTAGGGGGGATATTTGGGTTGAAATACAATAATTTTTGTTGCAGGAGTTGGGGGGCCAAAGTTGCGGTAGTCGTTTAATTCTCCCCAGCGAGCAGGCACGATTTGCCGGTATGCAGGGTGAATTACACTGGGGCTTCCCTGTGTCCTCCAGACTCCTGATTTCAAGCCCAAATATCCCCAAGTTGTGTCCCTTATAAGTATAAGGTCCCCCAAAGTATATTCTGTAATAAAGTGTACTTTATATCATGTTTTGCATTTACTATAAGGCTCTATACAGACAGCCCAGGCATATGGTTAAGATGCTAACTAGTTTGCATAGAGTCCATAGATGAAGAAGGAGACGGGATGTATAGAGGTGACGGAGTGCTAAGTGGATGGGGCAGGGCGGAGTACTGGGTATTGAGAACAGAGACCCCCTGGGGGGAACCTTCTGGTCTGATGGGCACAGTGGCGCTTGCCCAGTGGGAGGCAATGGGCTGGCTAAGGAAAAGATGGCAATGGTAGGTGCTTTTCCTATTGGCCAGAACATATGTCCCACCCACGGGGCGTCCTGAGCCAGTTCAACATGCCTCCTGCCTGTGACCTTATCAGCCAGATGAGCTTGACTGCCCTCAGACCTGACCAGTCCCCAGTACTGAGGTGGATAAGGGTATAACACACACCCACAGCAGTGAGGGCGTGCCCGGAGTGTGGTAAGATGCGTTGCCAGGTCTGGTGAGAAAAGGGTTAGCCAGATACTTGCCACGTCCGGGGCGCTAGAGGTCCTAAGGTATAAATCTGAAAGCCGTATGTCAAGGCCAGAGAGAGCAGCGTAGTGAGGTCCAAAGCCGAGTCCAGGGGGTAGCAAGGTACACGAAGTCTAACGAGAGCCGAGATCAAATCCAAGGGTATCAAACGAGGGCAGGGACTGGAGCGTGAGCTGCAAAACACAAGAGAGCCAGGCATAGACCTCCGTACTACTAGAGCCACAAGAAAACTATGCAGAGCGAGGAAGGAGAGGGCAGACAGGAACTATATATGTGGGAGAGCCAATGGGAGCAAGAGGTGGAGCGGGGGCTTGACTGAGCGGAGCCAGGGATAGGCTTAGATGCCTAGTGTGATGTTCACCAGTGGGAATAGCCTTCAGCTGATGGCAGGTGGAGCCCAGGCTGCAGGAGTAGTGTAGAAGAGAACGGGTGCGCGCGCCCTGTAACAGTCCTGCGCGCGCGACCCGGCAGCGTGTGGGCGGCGGCGTGCGCCACGGAGGACAGGAACGGCGCCCGACCGGAGCGGGTAAGGAGCTGACGGGGAGGGGGCCTGGGCCGCGCGGCATTGCTGGGAGCCGGGGTGATGGGGACCCGCTGTAAGGCACGTGTTTCCCGATCCCTTACAGCTGCTGAAAATAATCCATGCTCTGAGTGGCTGAAAGGCTCTGTCCATGTTAAAACATAAGGCACAGTAGTCTCTAAAAGGAGCTGCTGCAGATCAGGGTGTGTGTCTCTCAGTCTTTTCAGACTTATAGATAGTCTTGGGACTGGTCCAGTGAAGCGCGGTAAGGTTTCCCAGGGGCATTGCAATACCAGGGAATTCCTAGTCAAACTGAGGACTGGTTCTGAGGAGTGAAGTTACCTGTTCCAGGCTTATTCCAGCTCTGTGGAGTGAACAAGGTCAGCCTTTGCTGAAGCAGGCGCCTTGCACCTAGGCAATGGAAAACAGTAGGGAGCCCCTGCTACTGCTAGATAGGAATATGTGAGCGGTGCTTTAGGGTACTGTATATAGCAATAATATTAGTAAAGGAGAGAAAGTGACCCAAGTATAGCACTCAGGCTCACGCGCTGATGGTGGATGAGAAGGCTTTAAAATATTTTATTAATACAACAAACTAAAATAATGAGTGTTAAAATGACAAACTGAGTGCGTGCTGGATCCAAATGTTGAGTACAGTATATGCTCAGGATCCTTGCACCTAGGAAAACTAGTTTTTACCCCCAGACCCAAATTAAGTGTGTATATTCTCTGTATGTTTTAATTATGTGTGTTTCCAAGGTCTTATGCAAATAAACCTCAATTTATTTCATTTTTGTGTTTTGCCTATTGACTGATCCCTTAAATATAAATGGTGTTAAAAGTCCTGGGCTACCGTGACAGTGATAGATCTTTATTTATTTATTTTAAAGGCTGGGATGTCATCAGAAGGGAGGGAAGCCAGCCAATCAAGAAGGATATGCTTCCCTCCATTTAAGATGTCACCCCCAAAAAATGGCTGCCATCACTTGTTACTCCAACCAATTGGATTATGAGACAAACCATGTGAGGCATCACATGGTACACCCCCAATCTGATTGGTTATAGTACCATGACAGCTTCCATATTTTTTAAAGGATGGGACCTCCCTCCCTTTAAGATGATGTCACATCCTTTGAAAAAAAAAAAGATAGAAGCTGTCACATGGTACTACAACCAATCAGATTGGAGTGTACCATGCGATGCCTCACATAGTATATCTCCAAATCCGATTGGTTGGATTACCATGTGATGGCAGCCATCTTTGGGGGTGACATCTTAAATGGAGGGAAGCATATCCTTCCTGATTGGCTGGCGTTCCTCTCTATTGATGATATCACATCCGTTAAAAAAAAAAAAAAAAAAAAAAAGAATCTGTCACATAGTACACGAGCCAATCGGATTGGGGGTGTACCATTTGACACAGATGTGACGTCACAGGCCTGTCCCATCTCATTTGATGTCAAGAAGCCGACATCATGACTTTGCATCGGTTGTTGAGGAGGATTGAGTCACGGTTCAAGAGTTGGTGCTCGCATAGGACGGGGGTGAAGTCCTCAAAAGGTAAGAAACACATGGATGTATTTTAAGTAATTGTGGAATTTTGTTTGGATGCCTATTGATTGCCAATGTGTTTATCTATGGTATAGTGATAAACACAGTGACAAGCAATGCATTTTTAGGCAAATGTTTTTTATTTCATTGTTATGTACTGTATTTTTTTTTATGTGTTCTTTTAGGATGCCCATGGACTGCCAATGTGCTTATCTACGACCCTTTAAGGGCATATATATGCACAGTGACAAGCAATGCATTTTTTCCCGAATGCTTGTTTTTATGTATTTGTTATGTATTGTATTTTTGGTGCTTGTTTTATTTTCGGTTTCCCATTGACTGCCATAATAGCAAACCATGCCCCTATTATATGGGCATTGTGTACCACTGTGCCAATCAATTGGTTTATTGTCAAATGCTTTTTAATTTAAATGTAATGTGTTTTATTTTGTGCCTGTTTTTTTTTAGGTTGCCCATTCATTGTCAGTGTGGCAATCCATGACAATATTGGCGGCAGGGTTTACCACTGTGCCAATCAATGGGTAGCGGATGGAGGGTAGGAGTTGCCCCGGGTAGTTAGGCCTCCCGGGTGGGCAGCAGAGGAGGGAGGTTAACCCCTTAATTACTATATCTGTTACTAAACGCTAAGGTGATTAAGGGGTTAGTAGACATTAGGTTTTTTTTAATTATTGTAATGTTGCTGCCCATGGAGGACGGAAGAACGGGGAGGAAGATGAGGGTGGTCTTCATCCTGGCAGGGGTAAGTAGAAATTTAATTTACTTTATGCTGGTTGATTTTATTTTTAATGGGCAAATGCACTATTATCCATATCTGGATAATAGTAATTTTGCCCATTACTGTATGTGTTGGGGGGGAGGGGTTGTTGGGGGTGGAGGGGGTGGGTGGATTGAATATTGGTAGGTATTAGGTTTTTGTTTATTGGGGGAGAGTTGGTAAGTGAAGGTGGTACTTGGCCAAAGGTGGGGTGGTTAGGCCTTTCGGGTGGGTAGCCGGAGGGTTTAACTGCTTCATTACCATAGTGGTTACTACCGCAATGGTAATGGAGGGGTTAACTCCTCCCACAACCTTCCCGGTAGGCCAAACCACCCACCCTGGGCCAAGTAACCGCCATTTACCCCCCCCCCCCTTGTACCCCGAATAGCCGCTAAAGGAATGAAGCTGCTTTAATATGATTTTTAATAATAGTGTACAGGAGCAAGGTGTCTCCTGAGCTGAACCGCATTAATTTCAGTCTTGTGGACCCCCTGCTTCCCGAGTTACAGGCCCCGTTATAGGGTGCCAGTATCTCCTGTGCGTTTAAATCTCCCAGTCACGTGACACAGGAGATTAAACATGGCGGGGATACCGGCACCCCATATGAGTGTTTAGGGTGAAATAGCATCTACGGTTACCATTTTCACAGAGGTGACAACATCTTTAATTAAGTGTGCACTCCTCATTGTTTCTCTACATTTTTATATTTTTCATGCATTGTATTGAGCACGAGTGAAAGTTCCAGCGCCAAGGAGGACTCTCTTTGCAAAGAAGTAGGAATCAGCTCACAGATAATCTAATGAGATGTATCAATATCAATGACCAACTGTCATTTTTATCAGATATTTATTGTTTCAAAAAATGTCCAGGTCTGATGTGAAACCGTCAATATGCCAAATTTAACAAACATGTTTCTTAGATTTGGTACCACATCAGAAATACAGAAAATACAATAATTGATGTGCATAATTATGTAAAATAGCCAGCCACATTGATAAATAGCGCTCTTAGAATGGATAAACCCAGTAATCCCACCCCCCCCCCCCGTACCACGTACCACTGATGAGCCGGGTTCTACCTTTTCTACAAAGCATTTTTAATTTGATGAATTTTATTTAGGCAGCTATTAGAAATATGCTCTACAAAAAGCAAACTATAAGACATTTAAGAGTTTGCACAAAGTTGAGATTGTCTGGGATATAGGAGAAAGCTTTCCCCAGCAGAGATTTTACCTTATTCAAAAGGCATGCTTTATTTCAATTTAAAAAATGCTTTTCCGAGAATGTCAAAGTTGCTAAAGATAAAGATGTCTGAAACCTCTTACGTAAAAAGACAGTAATATAACTCCATATGATCGTAATATGTAGATTCCATCCATGTTTTCCAACGCTACCCCAATGCATTCTGTTTGAAAACAGCCCAGCACATTAGCTTGGATAATGGAAATCCAGAAATCCAACATAGGCCAAAAATCACATGATGGCCTGAAATTCATTAAAGTTACATGTCTGCAAATGCTGAGCTGTAGCTACCGTTTGACGATTCTTGAAAGCATTATTCTTGGTAGTCAGTGTGAAAAACGATGAAGTTCTTTTTACTAACGTTTTACTGTCTCGTCTGAAACTCCTAATCTGACATGGAGTAATGAATAATAAATATATTCCTGAAAACACAGTGACAATAGTAAACAGGAATATTTTTTATTTTATTTTGCCTGTGCAGTAGCAAAATGCTGCACTGATTCTTAGCGTTTAAAAAAAAAAGAGCCATATTGTGGTTTACATTGTCCTAAAGCTACTTAACAATGTAATAGAGTGAATGTGATTATAGCAGTGCACTCAACAAATTACACGGTTTAGTTTTCTGCATTTTACTCTGTGCCAATGGAATGCCTGAGCTCAGCTAAAATGTCACAGATCTGTGGTCCGGAGGCAGCAGCAGTGTACAACCAACCAGAAAAAAAAAATAACATGTGAAACAGCTTACTGGACACAAGTGCTGAGACTTGCATCATGTTGTAACAAAAATACCTCTAGATTTAAAGGTGCCATCCCTCCTAGGTTCACAGGGAACGGATGCCCGTGACAATCTACTGTAGGTGAATATTGTCTTTTTTTTTTACCCAAATCTGACATCAATAAGTATTTTTTTAATCTTTTTTTAAATTATGTAAACATGGTGAGCTGAGATGTGGGAGGGGTTTTATTTCCTCTGGCTGCTCCCTTTTGTCTGAAGTCATTGTGGGGACTATGTACTAAGAGTCACCCCCGGCATCAATCCGATGCATGAAAAATGCATTTACAGGCAGCGTCATTACCTTAGCAGCTAACCCCTAAGGCAATGGGGGATTTGTCACGATGGACCTAGCTTATTACACCTTTTAATTACTGGGATCATTGATTGAGCAACCAGAGGGATAAAAATAAATTGCGTTTATCCACCTAATGAACGTACACAACTATGTTACACAAAAATACAGTAAAAAGACACACTTACTTTGAAAACTGAGATACCAAAACGAATCTTTCCTAATTGCAAACACACTAAAAATATTCCAGGCCATTTTTCATTCCTGTGGCCTCTTGCTGTGGAATTCGGGTCACTTATCCTCTGAGAAATGTAGGCAATTTACTCAGAGCTGGAACTTCTCAAAAGGGACTGAATCTCAGGTGAATCACACAAGATGGAACTGATGGACTCATGAAAAACTTAGATGGATCTCTTAGAACTGATGCATCTTGAGCGGGGTTCAAATCTGGGATGGTGATAAAACTCCTCTTCACCCTCACCCCCTCCTTCATGATGTTACAGCAGAGAACAACTTCCCCATGGCCTGAATCAGCTTATAATACCACCTGGCCAAACCCCCTTTGCTCAGAGACAGCATATCTGCTTCTGGTCAAGAATCCTCCCAGTTGCTTAACCCCTTTGAAGCTCTAACTTTTTTGTATACATCCTGGAGGGCCTCTCTCCAGGTTCCCTTAAAAGCCAGGCCTTCGGAATGGTGGGCCATAAACTAGCCTCATTCCTGGCACACATTAGAAAAATAGAGGAAAACCTAAAGCCCCTCTACAATCCCTGACTAATATCACCCAGTTTCTTGGCTTAATTTCCTCTCTGAATGGGAAGAGTGAGCTGCTAGTTCTTGGGGATTTCAACTTCAATTGGCTTGACCCTAATAACCACAAAATCCAGATACAAAATCAAGTCGCTTTACCTATCGCAACTCATTTCCCAATCCACACGGACAAACCTGAAATTGCGCAACCATTCCTTGCTAGACTGGATCCTCTCCTCAAATCCCAGCAGGATCCAATCCTCTGGCATCTTGACCAGGGAGGTTCCAGGCGGTTCTCCTCTCCCCCCCGCCTTGTACCCACATGTAACGTACAAATAAAGACAGGAAACGGGAACTAGAGGTAAAATGGCTGCGGCTATTTATTTATACAGAAAACCTAATGGGGTAAATGCACTCCCTGCCAGATTGCTCCTTTGACAGGAGGGGGAGGGGATGGTCAGCCGGCCCTCGAACCGTTGACCTCGTGTCCCCTACGCGAGCGGGCTCTCAAGGTCATGGATAACTGACCTTGCCCACTCGTACTTTCTCCCGGGCTCAAATGGCCCAGCTCCCAGTCTGGCAAGAACAAGCACCTACCCCCCAAGAACCGCCGCGACAAAGGCAAAACTGGACAATGACCCCTCCTGCTCGGAACCTCGTTCCTTTCACTCAGCACAGAATCCGCTGTTTGTGCTGTAACAGAACAAAGAACCATTAACACGGCATACAACGCGTATGTTCACCTTCCTGGGAATACCCTGCCCTGCTCAACCTTCTGCTGCCGTTCATTACATGATTGCAATCACTACCTAAGGGGATGGGTGGGCGGGAAATCGTCTGGCGGGCAGCAAAAGAGGACGTGCTGCCCGTCAGCCTGGCCTTAAGTAGGCCTTCTGGAAACCCTCCCCTGGGCCAGGGAGGGAAATGTGGGGGCGGGCCAGCGAGGCAAAAGCCAGACCCCCTTGGTCATGAGGCTCTCCCGCCTATGGCTAGGGAGGCCGCTTTCCTTTAAGTGACCATTTAATAGTGTACTGTGTAAGTAAAATTAAACCGCCCGAATCAAGCCCCAAAGTTCTCCTCACTAGAACATTTAGAAACTTTAACCCACAACAGTTTGTGGATGACCTTACCAACTGCCCTTTGTTACAGAAATCGATTTAATTCCCGGCCCCGATTCTGCGCTCGACTATTTCCAATCCAAGTTCTTAAAATTCTGTGATATCCATGCTCCACTAAGCAGAATAAGGGTACGGGAGCCCACCTTCCATGGGTTACAACTGACCTTATAGCACTCTAGCAGTTTAGGGCTGCCTTGTGGAAAAGCTACAAAGTAACTACCAAGGATCTCAATCACCACAGATGCCTGCGGAACATGTGCAAAAGGCAAACAAGGCATGCAAAAGCACGATATAGACAAAAAGAAAAAAATGCGCCTTACAAGTCCGATATAGGGCCTCATGCAGTAAGCGTCGATAAGCCGTTTATCGCCATTTTTCGCCAAATTTGCCCTCCCGATTCAGTAAGCGCTGATAAGTGGGAAAAATCGGCAATTTTTGTTGCTGAAAAGCCACTTATCGGCACTTTTTGAACTTTTCGCTGCTGATCAGCACTCCAGAATTTAGAGTTTTTCGGCAATTCGTCCCGCCAACTAAAGTTGGCAAGTTGATGGAGGAGAAGCATCGGCAAGGGCGACACTTAGAAAAAATCAGCCCTTTTTCCTGTCTGTGATTGATGCCGGGGGTCTCCTGAGCTGTTACCCGCACCGGAGCCCCCCGGCATGCATCCGAGGCAGGAAAAATGCATGTAAAGCCCACTTCATTACGGCTAACCGCTAAGGCAATGAAGGGGTTAACCCACCGTGCCAGCTTTACTGTGGGTAGTGGGGGTGGGTGAAGGGGGTATTTGGCACTTGTTGTTTTTTAGGGCTTGCGGGGGGGGTTGCTGTGCACTTAACCCCTTCACGACCGTAGCAGTTAATACCGCTACGGTCATGAAGGGGTTAAGCCCTCCCGCTACCCACCCGCAAGCCCTAAACAACCACCGGTCTGGCTAATACCCCCTTCACCCACACCCGCTACCCACAATAAAAAATAATCCCACACACCAGCCCCACACTAAATAAATATATCTACATAAATAAACCCACCCACACCATTTATATCCCTCTCACTCCACACACACCTTGTGTAGAGCACTGTTTATACTGTGGGCTCTCCATTCATTTTTATTCACACTGATACACATACACACTCTTTCTTCACTTGCCTTCAGTTACCCTTTGACACCTCTAGCCATAAAACACATCCACACCTGGGGAAGGAACAGCACAGATAACATTCCAAGAGACACTGTTTTTAAGTAATCCATGCTTCATTCATTGTAACATCGCCGGAAGAAGAGATCAGTGTATCTCGAAAGCTCGCACAAATAAAAGCATTTCGTTAGCCACAGAACGGTATCATCTATTTATTTTTTGATTACATAAATAAATAAATATAAATAAATGAATATAAATAAATAAATATATATAGACCCCCCCAACAACCCCTAACATACACATATATACACATCAATGATAGTATAGGCCGGCGGGGGCCCTCCGGTGTTACCCGCAGGCCTGCAGTACCAATTATATGCCCCCCCCAAATTAATGTCAAAACACATACATACTTACTGCTGCGGCCAAGTTTATTCGAGCATTTGCCCGTTCTTGGCCGCAGCAGTAGCCTGGCGTGCGCCCGAGAGTGACGGGCGCGCGCCGAAGCAGCGGAAGAGCGCCCTCCGATCGGGGCGCTCTCCCTACCGCTGCCGGGTCCGCCGGGTCCCCCGGAACCCCCTGCCGCTGTCCCGCGATCGCGGGACACCAGGGCTCCCTCGGGGAGCCCCTGGACACGCGTGCAGGGGGCGCACGCTCCCGAAGACGCGTGTCCGCGCGTCTATGACGCGCGGCACGCCGAGGGGCGGCCACTAGCAAGCCGGGAAATCTCCCGGCTTGCGGATCTGGCCGCAGTGTGATTAAGTGTGTCGGTAGTGTATAAAGAAATAATCCCCCCCCCCCTTAACACATACAGTATAGTAATGGCCACAATTACTATTATCCACAAATGGATAATATTTAAAATGTGCACATTCACTACATAAACACCAATCAATACATTAATTAAATATAGCACTCACCCATGTCCGGCTACCACGATGAAGGCCATCCTCATCTTCATCCTGCCCATGCCCCATCCGCTGCAGCAAAACAGACAAGAATGAAAACATCCAATGTATTGTCCCCTACTACCCACAAGGGAGGCCTACCCACATACCGTTGGGGCCAATACCCCCTCCCCCCACCCCCAGTATCCACAATAAAAACAATACACAGCCCCACAATAAGCATCATTCTATTTATTAAATACATTACCCACCCCCTGTGCCCCCCCATAAATACATGATTTATCCCTTTACAAAAAAGGGTTCATACCCTTGCCCCACGCGAGTCCCCGGCGGGCTGGCGGGGCACCTGACAGACCTACAGGGTACCAGCAACTTGTTTCACACAGGTTCTGGAGGCCTGTTGGTGGGTCCCGCCAAGCGCCATGGCCCCCAGGTGGTCTCCTTTGGTCTCCGTGGGCCACAATTGGGTCCCCACGGTAGGCCCGCGGATGTCTGGGAGCCCTGGGTCAGACCCACAGGTGTCTGCGGGGCCTCGGGTGGTTCCCACAGGGGTCTGCGGAACTCACGAGTGCTCACTACGGGTCCGCGGTGCCCCCATGGATGTGGGACCACCGCTTCATCCCTGCACCTATGGGTCCGCGGTGCCCCCACGGATGTGGGACCACCGCTTCATCCCCACAGACTATGGGTCCGCTATGCCCCCACAGATATGAGGCCACCGCTTCATCCCCGCAGGTGTCACCCGTGGAACCACCAGCCTGATACCTGTGAGATACCCGAGGATACCGCAGGTGGTCTCCAGAGGTCTCACGCAGAACCAAGGAACCAACCCTGAATGTAAAAAAAAAATAAACCTGGCCTATACATTCAATACATACATTTCCCCCCCCCCCCCCTCCTGCAACACCTACAGTACAATAATGTGCAAAATAACTATTATCCAGATAGGGATAATAGATTATTTGCCCATTATTAAACACATTAACTAGCATATTAAAATAAATAAAGTACTACTGACCTCATCAATAAGAAGCCCCCGTCGCCAGCAACATCCTTGTCTTTCGTTGCCCACAAAATACATAGCCAATACAAAGCCAATACATTGCAATTACATTCAGATATCAATTAACCCCTTAAACACCTTATCGGATAATAACCACAAAGGTAATTAAGGGGTTAAGCCACACTGGCCCTATACCCACCCTTCACCCATTCATTTGTACAGTGGCTTCATCATGCAACTATATATATACAGAGAGAGAAAGAGAGAGAGAGAGAGAGAGAGATACTGTATACACACACATGATGAACCAATATACATATACATGTAGAAGGGTTATCAAAAACATGCTGTACTACAAATACCACTTCTCTATACAGACACACTACAATAAAATCCATTACCTTTAATAATCCAATCTGATCTTCCAATCAAAATCCTCAAATACAATCAAAACATTGCATTTACATTGTATATATGATGCATACAATCTATGCACCATATACATTCTGCAAATGAATGTTAACAATAACATATTCAAAACAAAATACCAATACATCCAAACAAGTATACTATTTAAACCAATCCAGTAAACATAAATCAATTAGCATTCATTAATTACATCCCTAAACAATTTACATTCCATCCCTAACAATTAAACAATTAACTAATTCAAGCGTTGAACAGAACAAGTTATCCTGTGAAAAAAATATAAGTACCAACAAGAATACAATATAGAAAAACAAGCCTCACCCTGACCTAAAGTACACCATACATTATATTATACAATATTAGATTATATTATATTATACAATATTATATTATATATAATAATGAAACCTAATATATATAAAAAAAATGATGCTCTAGCACTATACCAGAAATAAAAATATGAAATAAATAACACTAAATAAATAACATAAACTATTATTACCAATGACTGTTCAAATATAACATATAAACATGCATGTATAAAAAAATAAAAAAATAAATAAACATATAAATCAATAAAATAAGTGTGCTTGGGGGAGTGTAGAAAAATATAAAAATGATAATAAAACCACAATGGATGAGGTGGATCAGAGTCCACAAAACCCTTGGATGGCAATATCCTATAAAGATGGAACGGTAGTAGCCCTCTGTATGGATGTAGGCAGCTTTCAGAAAGGAACAACAACCTCCCACTGGATCTAGAAGATAAAAAGAGAAGAAAGCGCCCGATCCTAGTGTATTATATTAAGATACAAAATTTAATGTTCCCTAAAACTCCAACAAATGCGCACTCACAAACATAGAAAATATTAAAGCATGTAATGAGTAATACTAATTCGCCAGACGCTGGAAACTGCTGCTCCGCTCACACGTCCTGCTCCCATAAGTTGTATGACACCTCTGAGCTACCATCCAGCAGGAACTCAGGGGATGTGCAGCTACTCCTATTCTCAGCCGGAAACAAACTGTGGTGAACAATGGTTCCGGATAGGAGGAAGGAAGAAGGTAGGACCAAGGGGACCAAATCACTGATGTATCACCATGAGGTGGCGTCCCAAAGTCCAAACAAACAGCGCGTCAGCGCAAGGCAGCGTCGCAGAGTCCCAGAGTCTAATTGAAAGTCCCAGATATAGAACAGGTCTGGTACAGTGACCATCACTAGTAAAACTAGTGACCACCTAAATTGTTGGGCCTTTGGGACACCACCTCATGGTGATACATAAGTGATTTGGTCCCCTTGGTCCTACCTTCTCCCTTCCTCCTATCCGGAATCATTGTTCATCGCAGTTTGTTTCCGGCTGAGAATAGGAGTAGCTGCACATCCCCTGAGTTCCTGCTGGACGGTAGCTCAGAGGTGTCATACAACTTGTGGGAGCAGGACGTGTGAGCGGAGCAGCAGTTTCCAGCATCTGGCGAATGAGTATTACTCATCACATGCTTTAATATTTTCTATGTTTGTGAGTGCGCATTTGTTGGAGTTTTATGGAACATTAAATTTTGTATCTTAATATAATACACTAGGATCGGGCGCTTTCTTCTCTTTTTATTATATATATATCTGTAGATATATATATATATTTGCATGATGAAGCCACTGTACAAATTAATGGGTGAAGGGTGGGTATCGGGCCAGTGTGGCTTAACCCCTTAATTACCTTTGCGGTTATTATCAGATAAGGGGTTGAAGGGGTTAATTGATATCTGAATGTAATTGCAATGTATTGGCTTTGCATTGGCTATGTATTTTGTGGGCAACGAAAGACAAGGATGTTGCTGGCGACGGGGGCTTCTTATTGATGAGGTCAGTAGTACTTTATTTATTTTAATATGCTAGTTAATGTGTTTAATAATGGGCAAATAATCTATTATCTCTATCTGGATAATAGTTATTTTGCACATTATTGTACTGTAGGTGTTGGGGGGGGATGTATGTATTGAATGTATAGGCCAGGTTTATTTTTTTTACATTCAGGGTTGGTTCCTTAGTTCTGCGTGAGACCTCTGGAGACCACCTGCGGTCTCCTCGGGTATCTCACGGGTATCAGGCTGGTGGTTCCACGGGTGACACCTGAGGGATGAAGCGGTGGCCTCACATCTGTGGGGGCACCGCGGACCCGTAGTCTGCGGGGATGAAGCGGTGGTCCCACATCCGTGGGGGCACCGCGGACCCATACGTGCGGGGATGAAGCGGTGGTCCCACATCCGTGGGGGCACCGCGGACCCGTAGTGAGCACTCGTGAGTTCCCCAGACCCCTGTGGGAACCACCCGAGGCCCCGCAGACACCTGTGGGTCTGACCCAGGGCTCCCAGACATCCGCGGGACTACCGTGGGGACCCAATTGTGGCCCACGGTGACCAAAGGAGACCACCTGGGGGCCATGGCGCTTGGCGGGACCCACCAACAGGCCTCCAGAACCTGTGTGAAACAAGTTGCTGGTACCCTGTAGGTCTGTCAGGTGCCCCACCAGCCCGCCGTTGACTCGCGTGGGGTTGGGGTATGAACCCTGTATGTAAAAGGATAAATCATGTATTTGTGGGGGGGCACAGGGGGTGGGTAATGTATTTAATAAATAGAATGATGCTTATTGTGGGGCTGTGTATTGTTTTTATTGTGGGTACTGGGGGGGGGTGTATTGGCCCCAATGGTATGTGGGTAGGCCTCCCTTGTGGGTAGTGGGTGAGGGTGGTTAGGCCTCATGGCGTGGGGGTTAGTGTGGGAGGGTATGTAGGCATCCCGAGCGATGGGTGAGGGTGGGTTAACCCCTTGATGACTGTAGCGGTTAATAACCGCTATGGTGATTAAGGGGTTAGGGGACATTACATTGGATGTTTTCATTCTTGTGTCTGTTTTGCAGCAGCGGAGGGGGCATGGGCAGGATGAAGATGAGGATGGCCTTCATCGTGGCAGCCGGAAATGGGTGAGTGCTATATGTATTTATTGTTGTTTATGAATTTTAAATACACAGGGGGTGTATGTTGTTTATTGCAATGTTTATTGGGGGCAAATGTCCCCAATAAACATGCTATTCTGCCTTAACCCCTTCATTGCCTTAGCGGCTATACGCTATGGTAATGAAGCAGCATTTATGTATTTTAATAATATTGTGCGGGAGCAGGGGGTCCCCTGAGCTGAACCGCATTGATTTGTGGCTCAGAGCCCCCCTTCTTCCCGAGTTACAGGCCCCGGTTTGGGGCATCGGTTACAGTGTCGCCGCCATATTTATAGCAGACACAGCGCGAATGGGACGCTATAAAGATGGCGGCGACACTGCCACCCGATGACACATACCGGGGCCTGTAACTCGGGAAGCAGGGGTCCCTGGTCCACAAAGCAATGCGGTTCAGCTCAGGGGACCCCCTGCTCACAGTACACTATTATTAAAAATACATTCATGCTGCTTCGTTACCGTAGCACATAGCCGCAAAGGTAAGGAATGAGTGTTTATTTATATATGTGTTTTAGTCATAGTGTAGATGTGCAGAGGGTCTCCGGAGCTGAACCGCTTTGGTTTTAGGTCCGGGGACCCCCTGCTTCCCAAGATACAGGCCCCTTTAGGGGGTGCCGGTATCCCTCTGCTTTGTTTACATGCCGCGGTCACGTGATCGGGACCTTTAAATGCAGAGGGAAACCGGCACCTCATAAAGGGGCCTGTATCTCGGGAAGCAGGGGGTCTCCGGACCTGAAACCAATGCGGTTCAGCTCCGGAGACCCCCTGCACATGTACACTAGGAGTCAAAGTTGTTTATAAATAATTTTTATTTTGCCGATGTTTGCGCAGAGAGAGTGGCTGATCTCTCTCTGCTGCAAACACATATCAGCAGAAATGGCTTATCGGAAGGTTATCGGGAGCCAGGCAGTTTCGGCACAGGCTCATCGGCAGTTATGCTTTCGCAGTGATTCGTCAGGGATCGGCATGGATTCGACCCTTACTGAATACTGCGAGGGCAAATCGACAAAATCATGCCTATCGGCAACACTTGCCGAAAGCACTTTTTCGCCGCTTACTGTATAGAGCCCATAGTGAGATTCTGGACGTCCAATAAGTATATAAAAGTGTCCAAATACAAAAACCCTTCTGATCAGAATAGTGGAAGTATGCAGGCAATGGATAACGGCCGCAGAGAGGTACACAATCCTCCTCCGGTCACACAGGAGCGTTCCTAGAAGCATTTCCCCGCGTCCCTGGGGCGGATACTCCGTCACTGGGGCGGGCGGACCTTGAGCACGAAATGCATAGAGTAAAGTTCAGAGCTCAATTTGACGGAGTGACGAGAGCAGCGCGACAGACGTGGATTGGAAACGAGAAGAGTCTTCCACCTCAAGGTCGTCCCCCCCCCAGTGACGGAATATCTGCCCCAGGGATGCGGGTGTGAGGATCCGGGGCTCATGACGGCCACAGCGTGACCTCCCCTCACCTCATGTCCCGGCCGATACTGCGGGGCACCCCCTTCGCCGGCCCCGTCCGATTTCTGTGGTTGGGGGACTCCCTCTTCGTCCCCGGCGGGCGGTTGCTGAGCCGCTAGCGGCTCGAGCTATGGTGGCTGCTACTGTACACGGGCGCGCGCTCTGCCCCGTTACAGAGCGCGCGCCAGGTCTTGTTAATTTATTCACTGCACCTGCAGTGAGTCCCCGCCCCCAACACTCACACAGAATTTAATCAGACTCAGACTGCTCACCTGTATCCTTCTTTAAACAGCCTATCCAGGACAGCTCCATGCACTCCTCCAGGTCTGCCCCCTCTTCCTATTCGCCAGCCTCACTATATTATGCCTGTCCTGCCATTCCCACATTGCTCGACATAGTCTCCACTTGCGGATGTCTACTCTGGCACTTTATCTCTTTATTTACTCAGGTCACGACCTGGCTTGGCGGATGTCAACCTCTGGCTCTCGATCCCTGCTTGAACACCGACCGTCCGGAATTCTCCAATCCCTGACCTTGGCTAACGGCAACGACTTTGGCACTTCTTTACGGTACCGGCAAGTATTGCTAAAGCTAACACCACCTGGCCTGTCAACGCTTAAAACACCACACTCCGAACACGCTCATATTTGCTGCGGGTGTGTGCTCATATACGTCCCCACCTCAGTATAATGGACGAGTCTGGTCTGCAGGCAGCATCAGCGTAACAGTGTGGGACACTGGGGGTTATTAATTAAACTGTGAGTGCGCTAATCGGGGCTCTATTGCATGTGGATTGCACCAGGGCTCTGCCACTTTCTCTCCTCAACTGGAAACTCTGCCATACCCTATGCTCCTAGGGAGAAGGTAGAAATTAGTGAAAGGGTGAGTATTCAAACCTTTTGCTGAGGCTGCTGTAAGCACACCAGGTACAGTATGTGGAGTTGCATCCTTTATCACTGGACCTTTGACTGTAGGGGGAAAAGCCTGGCAAGAAAGAGGCGAGTACCATCAACCTCTGCCTCTCCGTTTAAATATGAAATCCAAACACGGTTTGTGCTTAGGATCCATGTAACCACCATGATAGTAGGAACCACTACAACAATGATGGTGGTATACAACAGATTTGAAAATATCCCAAATATACTAGGGATATATAGAAAGTACAGGCGAAATGGAATTAAACACAAAATGGCAGACATAGGAACTCACATTCTGAAGCTAGAAAAAATAGACTTCGGACAAAAAGTGTGAAACGATAATGGATACAGGCAACGTCTAGAAGTAAGTTTGGCAGAAGACAATGGGAGATACAATATAAGGACAGAAATGGAAAATGGAAAAAGCAGAACGAACCCCCAAATTAGTAAAAGACAAATAGCGGATAGGATGTAATGTAAGTTGGTGAACACTTATGTATAAACATAGTTTTTGCAGTAGTTTTCTCCAAAGAAGCTAGACATCAGGGATATACTGTACAGGTACTGTAGTAAAATTGGTTTCTTTATTTTGGAGCATGTAAGAGATGTGTGCAGAGGTATGCAATGGAGACCGTTTTTAAGGTGAAATTAAAATAAGGCTTTATTGCCAGTTCCTTTAAACAATACAGCAAACAAAAATATACATTAAACAATAAACACCTATCCCTGTGTAAGGGCTAACTTACATCCCCAGTCCCTCTCTGCAAGGCTGGGTTTGGGGGGGTGAGGGAGGGGAAGCCCCTTACCCACTTATCACCCCAAAGTCTCAGCAATACCTTAAGGCCCGGGCCATAGACGTGTGGGGAGAGCAGAGGCGCGCTAACGCTGAGGCTCGCCTGCTTCAGTCAGCGCGATTGCACGGACTTGCAGGCGAGCCAGCGTGCGTGGGGGGAGCCGGGGGAGGTGGTTGGAGGCGGGGCAGTGACGTCGCTGGGCCAATCGCCCGTGACGCACTGACGTCAATGTCACGGCGCCGTGACATTGACGCTGCTGTGCTGTGATTGGAGGTTTTCAGCCGACAGCGCGCTGAAAAACAGCTTGGCGCTCGGCTGAAACCTCCAACTCTTCAGCACGCCTGCGGACGCTCGCGTGAGCCCCCTCTCAAGGCATCCTCATTGAGGATGCAGGGGCTCAGCGTGGAGCGACCGCACGCCTCAGCACGGCTGGTCCATCTATGGACGCAGTCTTACCTTAACGCAGGTGGCCCTTCAGGTCAGTGGTGTCTGGTCTGCGTGAGGGTCCAGGCATAGAGGTCTTGTCCCCTTTTGTCTTGCACTCAGAACGTAGCCCTCTTTTTCCTTATGTCAGCTCCCTTGTGAGCTAAGGAATCTCTTTCCTGTTTCTCAGACCAGGCTTTTTCTAAAAGTCCTAATCAGCAAGGTGGAGTCTGGTTGATTGCCTGTGTGCAATTAACCAGCACACTGCTGAATTTAGAGGCAGTTTCTCTCCAACGGTGATAAGTTCCTGTTACAGAGCACAAATACCATTCTCTGTAGTTTTATGCATACCAATACAGAATAGAAGTAGTGCAAAAGTTGTACCTAAATGTTTTATTCCATTGGCTGTTTACATTAAATATCTTAAAAATGTGGAAATACCACTTACATACAAATACACTATGTATGTTACCAAAGTCATTAGGCCTGCTTGAAAAATATACCATGGATTACCATACAATTTATAATGGTATCATTTGAAGATACAGTACATGTAATATAAAATACTGTAGGTAAGACAGTAAATTATAGTGGGTATTCTGATACAAAGAACAAAAAAAACTTGCTGCACCCACTATGTACAGTAATTAGAAAAATAATTATATGTTCAAGATTAATTCTATTTCTACACCAGGGGTCTGCAACATTTCAAGGAAGATTATTTGTCCAAAATATTCAGAGAGCCGCAACAAATGCATAAATATTACACCCCCACAAACACATACTGTACACACACAAATAGGTATATATTGTATAAGCGTTAACATACAACAAACTTACTTTAATCACAGAATAAGGGAAAGGAAAAAATATGGGGGGGGGAATAAAAGGTATGTCAGAATAATAAGTCCCATTATTTTGTTTTTCAGTGGAAAACAGTTGTCATTTACAAATACACAATACATACATACATACATACATACATACATACATACATACATACATACACGCAGTACACCCCAAATACACGCACACACTACCCCCACCCCAAATACACGCACACACTACCCCCACCCCAAATACACACACTACCCTACCCCAAATACACACACTACCCTACCCCAAATACACACGCACAGTATCCCGACTCTTAATCTACCCAGAAATTGTGACTAAAAACTGGGCATAAACTTCTGTTTCTTTGCATGCACAACGCAACCTTCTTCCTTTTAGATATTTAATAGGTGGTGTTTACTACCCAACTGTGCCCCAATGCTCTACAATAGATTAGAAAATCAGACCTTTAGGCATCAATGTGAAAACAACCTAACAAGTTCAGGACAACACATAGATTACCAGTGTATAAGTAATAAGGAACATAAGAAATATGGCAGGTTAGTGATAAATACTGTAGGTTATATTGCAAGATTGCAGGTAAAGTCTACCTACTGGTTGAAAGGGAACCCATGTCTACAGCGCATGATTATCCTACCTTTTTAAATTAATACAATTACTGTGTCATAATATACTGAAATGTATAGATTTTGTCATTTTCTCTCGTTGAACTTAGGTATACATTAGTTTAATGTCTTAAATAAGTAAACCAGTTACAACGACGTCTTACTTTAAATTTTAAGCGATATTTAAAGAATAGGCAGTTTCTCTTATAAGTGCTTAAAGCTGCAGTTCAGTCTTTTTTTTTTTTTTAATTAATTTTTTTACTTCAATAGTTTCATGTGTGCAATCTCTAATTACCTAAAGAACTGTATAGCTGCAGGTCAATTCGTTCTCCATGTATTGATAAGCGAAATTTGGTGACATAATTAGAGCTGGCATATGTTTATATTCTGCCTCTGTCACTCAGCGGAAGCTCATGAATATTCATGAGCAATCCTGCACTGACATGTGCTAGAGGGAGGGCAGAGCTGACAAAGGGGTGTGCCAGGGCTTGTGCCTTAGCAAATGGCTGTTAAAATAGAATACAAGAAAATTGGTCTTTCAAAGTTGTTTTTTTAAAAACAGAAAATGCTAAAAGTATTTTTTCTTACTACAGAACTGATTTATTTAAAAAAAACACACATGCAAGATATTGACTGAACTGCAGCTTTAAACTTTAGAGAATTTCTTATTTAGTCCATTTTATTTCACGGCCATTCATTATCAACATGTTAGGCTCTGAAGTATCAGTCAATTTACAATCATTAGTCTTCTGGGACTTTGCAGCTCTGTGTCATCAGTTCAAATGTTCCTCAAGACAAATGTGGAAATAAGTCATCATCAGGGACCCTGATAGAAATGGCGAAGGTCGTTTCTCTTAATCACTCTCCACCATATAGTGTACAGCAAATAAAAATATCACTTGCATTCACATGCAAATGAGCACACATGTTCAAATGGATAAGAAGCAAAAGGTGACACTGCACATTTGCATTTCATTTTCCAGAATCCCTGGCTGCAGTGGAACCATTGCATGCTAAGAGATAATGGGGAAAGGCAGGGTTGCAGACTTGTCTGAGACATATGAATATGCCTGCAAGTAATATTTGTATTTGCTCTTAATCACTAGATTCTACAGAGACTGTGATCTGAGCATCAACTCTACGCTTAAAGGCAAATCGAGTAGTGTTTCATTTTTATGTTTTCAATACAATGGTGATCCCAGTAGCCAGTAAAGAGGGATATATAGCAATATGGGCTTCTTCCTTCTGAAGCACATAGGACTTTCACAGATGATGTGTGTATAGATTTCAACACCGTCGTAATGAAAGAAGTGCAACAGCATATCTATCTGTTTGAACAATTGGTCTTTTATATTAAATATGGTTTTGATAAGGCATACAAGCCCATATCTAAACATATGATTTGTTATTTTTATTTCTTAGTGTACCATGGTTAGTTCACCCTGACTCTCTTTCCCCCCTGTCACATAACTCCTTAGCAGTCTAGGCCATCCTGACATGACAGGCCATCCTGTGAGCAATTGACCCCCCTCATGCTACTCTGAGTGATGAAGTGTGGTGGTGACTCAAGGTCTGTGTACAGCCTATCAGGGTTCAGACGTTGAGCCCTCCCCGTCTGGTTTCTCAGAGGGGAAGTACCAAAGTTACTGAGTGCTCTCCCACCCTTCCAAGAGAGTGGAGGTGTGTGGCCTGTCTCCTCCCTGTGAGACAGAGGCCCCAGCCAGGCCCTCATGGCTGGCTGGCTCAGAAACATCTAAGGCTCCACATTAGAAGAGCCAGCACCATCAAGAGACTCGGGATTCTGTGAAGAACCCTGCATCTGCTGTATGAGTAAGAAATGCAGTGACTGCCAATTAAGCTGTTGCTCCTTTTTACACCTGCCTGGATTATAGTCTGTGCACATGGGTGTATGAGAGTTGCTTCAGAGGGGACTGCCTAGAAGATTCTTGAAGCCTACTGAAGCTGGAGGCGCTGAACACCGGATACCGAACATCAGATGGCACCAAAAGCCTGTCCTTGTCTCCACTACAACGCAGACAGCTCAGCTCTCCTGGACACTCACAGGTATGTGCACCACTGACACCTGTAGCCACAACAGTATCTTCTAGAGGGTGGGGTACATGTGCTATATTAATATGTATCGTAAGTTACCAAAGCCATTAGAATAATATATTTTGAGATAAATTGTTATACAGTATATTGTGATATGACGTGTCATGGCTTGCAAAGCAAAACATATCTGCAGTTTCCACTTCCTTTAAAACTAACTAGTGTTAAATATCTTGGTCAATGACATTTCTGCCAAAGCAGAAAGTTTTATTCTTGAATAAACTCCTTATTTAATTAAAAACGCTTGACATTTGTGTGCTACGAAGAGCATATTGGAAATCTGAATCAATGTTGGCAAATATTTAGTTACCTTTAGTTGTATAAAATACGATAGCAGTATTTAAACTTAAAGATTATAAATATTACTATGATATTTGTAACAATATACATTGTGTGCAGTCTTCTGAAAAGTATATATTTTTTTGTTCCATATTAGAGTTTTTACTTTTAGACTTTGAATTAATATTATTCTCCTGTACAAGCATAGGTTAGTCCCTTGGCTACAGAGGTACTGTAGGTCCTTTATTAACTTCACAGCTGCACGGGTACTCGTTGCATAAGCGATGCGTTTCAAATGAGTTAACACAGACAGTCAATAAGGAGTAAATGCCAATACAAAAAAAAAACAAAAGGATACCGAGCATGTCACCTCACAGGCAAGTTCAAATCTAGCTCAAGCTGCTTAGGACAGAAAATCATTATGTTCTGGTAGCTGTTTAGTGGCTTATGTGAAATGAGTTTACTGTCCTACTAGACAAGTGTTGAATTATCAGAACAAACACGTTCACGATCAAAACAAATTAGTATTCTCAATACATAGAATCCAAAAGCTTGTAACTGTATTGAAAAACTTTCTTATCCACTTTAGATATTATACACAATATATTAATTATAACTAGGTAAACTTCAGGACTCGTAGCTCTATTTCTCTTATCTGAGAGTCAGATTCCCTGAACTGATATTGTCCTACAATTGTATTATCACATACAATGTTACCTTAAAGCAAGGGTGCACAAACATTTTCAACATGTAGACCCCTGCCTGCTCTCCTCGGCGCCTCACGCCCCCTTCCCCCTGCTCGGCCCCCACGTCAAATGATGCCTGGGGTCATGTGATGTCACGTTGCCACTTTAAATGCCTGGGAGGAGAGTGTGGGATCTCTATAACTGCTGCCCCCCCTCCCCCGAGAAAATCTAGCACCCTCCAGTTTGCACCCCCTTGCTTTAAAGCATCAGTTCAAATTGCTGTCTTTTAAAAACAAAAACAAAAAAAAACCATTTGATATTGTATTGATATGAGCATCAATACAATCTACACACTGACAAGTGATTAGTTAAATTGCCAATCGATTAGTTCTCCTGTGATCGATCGGCGAAGATTCGGCTCATTGTTCACTAAATCCCTGTCAGTACTGCAGAAGAGTACCCAAGGCAAGGTTCTGTGGGGAAGATCATGTGACAAGGCAGGCACTTTATACAATTGGTGCACATCTACAGAGAGGGCAAAAGGGGTGTGCCAGAGCCTGTCTCAGAAGAGGAAGGGGATATGACTTTGTAAATGGGTGCTATAGAAACAAAAATGCTTGTTACATTAAAATACATGAACATTTTTTTTTTTTTTTTTTTTTAATGCTACAGATATTTTTTCATAGTACAGAACTGATTTATTTATAATAAAAAAAAATACATGTAGAATATTGCTTTAACTGCAGCTTTAAATGGGTGGTCCCTTTATATGGCCGAAGGGAACTAATAGCCATGACTTTTATGTGAATTCATTCCCGCCTAGAATGAAAGTAAACTAAAGACAGTGGCATGTTTAATAGTATAATCATGGCTGATAGAGACCTTTTTTTAATCGGACAAATATGTACTGTTTTTGAAAAAAAAATAATCTTAAACTTTTATCTTCATGATAAAAAAAAATCAACAGTATTTATTTTTGATAAATAGATGTTAATGGAAATTAATGCTCAAATAGCAAGCAAAATAACTCCAGGTTACACAATTTTATTATTGAATTCACATATTGCCTTTTATATCAAAATAAAACCAACAGACGATAGGCAAAACCGAACGCTGAAAGAATGGAAGGCAAAATTAAGTTCTTGGGATTTAGGCGTGCGTGAAGACAGCAGACAGCAGCAGTGTTCAATATCCGGCAGTAGCTGCAAAAGCAATTAAGATATTATCTTGCACAAAAATGGGGTATGGATAGAAGTGAAGAAAGCATAATATCGCTACTGTATAAAGCATTAATTAGACAACACCTTGAATATGGAGTACAGTTCTGGGTGACCAGTACATAAAAATTTTTTATTGAACTAGACAAAGTACAGAGAAGAGTAAACAAATTAATAAAGGAGAGGGCAGATCTAACTTATGAGGAGAGGCTAGCTAAATTACATTTGTTAACATTAGAAAAGAGGCATCTAAGGCTGGGGCCATGGTGCCGCAGACCGTGCGGACGAGTGATCAGACTGCCTTAAGACAGTGATCGTCCATGCGGTGTGCAGGCGGAAGCGAGAGGGGGCGAGCGTTGCGCAAGAAATCAGTTGAAACTGATTTCTTGGCACGACAGGCCGGTCACGTGAGTGGTTTGCCAAATGAGGGCAAACCAGCTCCGTGACGCCCCTAGGCATGAACCCCCCCACCGCCAGGGAAAGCACCCGCATCACGCGGGTCACTTCCCAGCCTCCACACGCCTCCGCGCGGGGGCGAAGGCACAATGGCCCCAGCCTAAGAGGGGATATAACTATATAGAAATATATTCAGGGTCAATACAAGGAATTTTCAAAAGAACTATTCATCCCAAGGGCAGTACTAACGACACAGGGTCATCCCTTAAGATTGGGGGAAAGGAGATTTCACCGTCAATAAAGAAAGGGTTTTTTTTACAGTAAAAGCAGATAAAATGTGGAATTCATTACCCATGGAGATTGTGATGGGCAGATACAATAGGTATCTTAAAAAAAAAGGTTGTACATATTTTAGAAAGGAAAGATATACAGGGGTATACCAAATAAGTAAACATAGGAAAACATGTTGATCCCGAGAGAAATCTGATTGCTATTACTGGAGTCAGGAAGGAATTTATTTTTCCACTTATGAGACATCGTTAGATAATGGTTCACTGGCGGTTTTGTTTGCCTTCTTCTGGATCAAAATACCAAAACAAATAAGTTAAATATGTTGTCTAAATTTAACATAGGTTGAACTTGATGGACATATGTCTTTTTCAGCCTTATTATGTAACTGTAAGGAATCCACTACTGGCTTTGACTACAGCCTTGCAGACCTACGCAGTTGCAAGCTTCCTCTGGCAATCAATGACACATGTGCTGCTTCTCATTGCAGCTTCTGCCCTGTGCTTCAGCATTGGAGGAATACTCACACACCCTCCTCCTGTGATTGGATCTCCACCCTTTATATCCTGGGCGTTGGCACTGAACCAGTGCCGAGCTTAACTCCTACCATGGACGTTACCGTCTCTGCCACAAACCGTCCAGGCCTCTCTCCTAGTGTTCTACCTTCCTAGTTCCTGAGTATCCAGAGGCCTGTTCCTGTCCCATGTGCTGAAGCGTGGTTGCCAGCACTGGTACCTGCTGCATTTTCTCCTAGCAGTGGTTACCCTTTATTTCCTGCGGCCTGCTGCTATCTCCATGCAGTGGCCTGCCTTGGACTTCTGCGCTGAAGCGTTGGTTTCCCCGACGCTGCCCTGCGGTGTACTTCGGCCAGCCTGCTGTATCCCCCTGCTGAGACCGGCGTCATGGGCCCTCGCGCAGAGGCCGCTCACACTCCTAAGCTGAAGCGGGGAACTCCCGACTACCTGTTGCCGAACTCCTGCTTGAATAACGACGATGCTGCCTTCTCCAATCCTGACCCTGCTACGTACGACTACAAACTGCGCACTCCGGATCAGTCTGCGCGGACTAAGGTCGGTGATTATATAACCCCACCTCAGCCCCGCGGTCCGGTCCCGGTTTGTGGCGAGCACCGGCGTAACAGTATGCTCGGCCCACAACCGGACCGCGCCGTGGCGGGGGTTGGTAAATGTTTAACTGTACCTATGTCCCACTGTTTGAAAAACAGTATCTGTTTGAAAGACTGCCTCCACCTAATCTTGCCTGTATGTATGAAGGGTTAACCCCCGCAGAAACACTAACTCGTAAAGAAATACTTACAAGGTCTCAGGAATGTAGAGAGGTAAATAAGATGTTACAAGCCCAGTACTCCCAACTACTCCTTATGTCTACTCCAGGTCTGAAAACTGCAGATTTTGGGGTATCGGCTCAGGCCATAGATACCACCCTTAAATTATTCCTGGAATTTGACAAGAACATAAGTGAGCGTGAACCTCTACTTGCTGCCTACGCACAGACTATTCACAAACCCTTTTCTGTCAGTTCTGTTGTTAAATCGGTGGGGGTCCCTTCCTCTCCAAAATTGACCAGACCGTTCCACTATCACTGACCCCTACGGTAGAAGCTGCCACGCTCTCTGGCCCTGATTGCACCTCCCGTTACTTAGACCCCAAGGATATGTCTACGTTAACCCCTGCCAATCAGCGCTGTTAGGTTCCCGTGCAGTATACGTGTATTCCGCAAACCAAAGCTACGGATCTAGTGTCTGAGAATGCACCCCTTCTACCCTTAATTACTAACTCGGAATCCCTAACGCCTGCCCTTGAGATTATTCCTGTCTTAACCCCTGCTAGTCAGGCCTATGAGTCCCCCAGTGTAAATCCCTGCATTCCCAAGGTCAGTGTGTCTTCCCTAGCACCAGAGAATGAATTCTGTTTGCCTTCTCTTACTAACCCAGAATTTCTAAACTCTGTTCCAGAGGTTATTTCTGTTTTAACCCCTGCTAGTCTGCTATTTGAGGCCCCATTGTTAACCCTTGTATCCCGCAGACTAATGTGAGGTCTCTAGGGCATGAAGCTGAAAACCCTATGTCCCCACTCTCGAAGACTAGCGTATCTTTTCCTGATTCTCAGGTACAGCCCAACTTAACCTTGAGATTTTTCCTATGTTAACCCCCGCAGGTCAGCCCTATGAACCTCCCTTGGTAAATCCCTGTAGTCCGTCAGTTAAGGACACCTCCTTAGCTTCAGAGGATGAACCCCTTATGTCCCCTGACTCGGCTAAAATTTTCGGGGCTACGCCCCCTGAACTTTCGGCAATAATACTGGCTCCAGTTAAAAGTATTCTGGAACCGTTCGTTTCCCTAAGCCTGTTCGCAGAATCCCCACTCCTAGGTATTTCGCTGACCCCGTCTGTCACTCAGAGAGCTGAAATCCCTGCTTCTGAGCATAGACCCCTTTTCGTGGAATCTGTTGTCGTTTCTGAGGTCCCAGACACTCTTTCCCAAATACCCACTTTAGAGAACAGCACAGTTGTGGTTACCCCCCTTGCACTGTCTGTGTTCTCCTCTTCTCAAATCCTAGGGTTTAAAGCGAACAGTACATATTATGCCCCTTTCCAAGTGACCCCTTCTGAGATCAGCGTATCTGCTGTTGCTCCCTTAGTACAATTACAGTCAGGGCCCTCCTTTTTGAAGGATCAGGTTTTCAAATTTAAAACTCCCTTTATCCCTGATTTTGTAAACCTGCAGTCCCTTCTCACTGTAGTTAAAAGTTCTCCAGCAGCCGTTGAGTTAAGCTCTGCCGCTGCCAAATCTTCTGTTGTAAAAGCAACCTTCCCTAGCTTACTTCTGTTTGTCCTATCTGTTATGCCTGTTCCCTATGCTTTTCCTGTCCTGACTCTAAGTCTGTCTCCTTGGAACCAGTGACGGCTATTAGCTCCCCTTCTACGGTCCCTCAGGCTATCACTTCAGATATCAGATTATCTGTCCCTGATCCCTTAGTACGCTCTGAGTCGTCCCTTGGCTTCTCTCTGGCTCCTGAGGTAGAGCCTGACGGTCTGCCCTCCACCTCTGCGGTAGTCTGTGAGATGCCTATCAACTTTACTAAAATTTCTGTTTTGCAAGGTATTTCTCCTATTAAGTCTGTGATACCTGCAATTCCTTTAATTGGTTCCAAGACCCCTGTCACTGAGTTTCCCATGGAGTCTGATGCCCACACTAGGGATTCTCAGGGATCCGATTCTGAAACAAGCGCAATGTTATCTGATTTCATTACAGCAGCTTGTTCAGTTCCTGCTGGTTCTCAATCACCCCCTTCAGTGACAAGCAAGATGTCCCTTGTTTCTATTGGAAAGTCTACCCCAGTTTCTTTCACGGTTCATGCCACAGCCTCCGGGATGATTACAAATGACTTTAAGTCTGGGATGCCCACTCCTTTAATAATACTGTTTCACGCTGATTCGGCCACAGTATTCAGGGTATCCACTACTGACTGTATGTCTACTACCACGAACTCAGGGGTATCGCATTTGGAACTTTCAGTAATACCCTCTGTGTTCCTTTTCTCAAAAAATCCCGTCTTTAAGATGGACTTATATTTCCCTGTGTCTTCCACAATACTTGGGGTACTTGCTATTGACTGTCCTGTCGCAAAACTAGGGTTACCTCTCAAGAAGGTGCCTGGAGCTACCGATGTTAAGAACCCTATGTTTAAAACAGTAATATTTTGCATTGCTTCTCCCACAGTATATGTGAGACCTGGGTACCTGGGACCTCCACTCCTAAGCCAAGCTCTAGTTCTGTCTTTTTTCTCTGTGTTGGAGGTACCCAGCTTTAACCCCAAGATTTTTTTTCCTAAGGCTGATGCACCGCTTAACCGCCTGCCTGTTTTTTTGGATAAAATCTGTTTTCTCACCTTTCAAACAGACTCCTTACTCGCAGGTCTCTGTGCGGTGCCTAAAGTGCCCTTTCTGGATGGCATTTGGCCTCTCTCTAAAACGAAGACACCCTTACTGCACCTCGTCGCTTTACCTGAAGCGTCCGTCCCTGTTCTCTATGGGTCCACTATGGGTATGGACATGCTGTCCCCTACCGTCTCCTTAATGCTTACTATGCCCTTCGCCAAGGCCATAACTTTGTATTTGATTCTTTCTAAAGATCACAGACTAATGGAGGCGGACCCTTCAACCGCCAGTACCACGACCAAGAATTGCATACACACTGCTACAGACTCTCTCAAATTGCTTAGGATAGCAACCCTGCTTTGTATCAAGAGTACCGCTTCTATAGTGTGCAGTGAACCCTCCCACCCCATTCCCTCGCTAACCACCACCCAAAATTCCTTGGAAGCTAAAGACTCTCGCAACTTCCTCCGTGCTGATTTCACCAAAGACATTGCCTTCTCTGAAGATCCCTCTGCCATTTTTGTCCGACAATCTGTGTCCTGTGTCCCGTACTCTTGGACTGTTACTATGCACCAGACACCTGGCTACTGCCCTTCTGATGTCCCCATTCCGGAGCCCCCAGGTCTCATTTCTCATGTACCAAGAACCGCAGTGCCACCGCTGTCTTTTGTGGCACTCGCCAATGTATACCTGGATTGTGGACCTAATTCTCGCCGGAGACACTTCAGGAACAACTCAATGTCTCCCAGACCTATGAATGGTCCTGTCCACCAGGCTTCTCACCCAGTGGTGGGGGTACTGTAAGGAATCCCAAAAAAAAACTGTGGGCTTTCAATGCCACCTCTCGCCTAAGGAGGTTTAGGAACAATTCCATGTCCCCCAAATCTGTGAATGACTCTGTTCGTCCGGAGGTCTCACCTGAAGGGGGGGTACTGTAAGGAATCCACTACTGGCTTTGACTACAGCCTTGCAGACCTATGCAGTTGCAAGCTTCCTCTGGCAATCAATGGCACATGTGCTGCTTCTCATTGCAGCTTCTGCCCTGTGCTTCAGCATTGGAGGAATACTCACACACCCTCCTCCTGTGATTGGATCTCCACCCTTTATATCCTGGGCGTTGGCACTGAACCAGTGCCAAGCATAACTCCTACCATGGACGTTACCGTCTCTGCCACAAACCATCCAGGCCTCTCTCCGAGTGTTCTACTTTCCTAGTTCCTGAGTATCCAGAGGCCTGTTCCTGTCCCCTGTGCTGAAGCGTGGTTGCCAGCACTGGTACCTGCTGCATTTTCTCCTAGCAGTGGTTACCCTTTATGTCCTGCGGCCTGCTATCTCCATGCAGTGGCCTGCCTTGGACTTCTGCGCTGAAGCCTTGGTTTCCCTGACGTTGCCCTGCGGTGTACTTCGGCCAGCCTGCTGTATCCCCCTGCTGAGATCGGCATCATGGGCCGAGCCCGCTCCTCGCGCAGAGGCCGCTCACGCTTCTAAGCTGAAGCGGGGAACTCCTGACTACCTGTTGCCGAACTCCTGCTTGAATAACGACGATGCTGCCTTCTCCAATCCTGACCCTGCTACGTATGACTACAAACTGCGCACTCCGGATCAGTCTGCGCGGACTAAGGTCGGTGATTATATAACCCCACCTCAGCCCCGCGGTCCGGTCCCGGTTTGTGGCGAGCACCGGCGTAACAGTAACTTTGTAAAACTCCAAAAAAATAGGTTCAGTGCCCATCTCTAAATTGTTTTCCTCAGAAAGATTCAATCTAAATGATCCACTTAAAAATAAAATAAAAAAAATCTATTGCTAGGTATGTGTCACTATCCCAATAAAGTTCCTCCTAATTGTTATTTTTGGCCTCCATTTTTTACAGGTTGGGATCCATGGATGTACGTGAGCCATATGCTACTACTTTCAGCTCCAGTGAACCCCCAGTTCCAGAGACACATAGTGGTAAAGTTACAGGTTTAAATCTCCCTCAGAGGAATCAAAATGGCTGCCAAATCTCGGGTCAATAGGAAGCTCCAACATCATCAGTTGTGGCTTCGTATTGGATGGCCATATAAATCCCCTTTAAAAGTATCAGCAGCCCTATTGGACAGGAGAGAGAGAGGACTTATTGTTGCTGAGAACCTGACGGTTTGATTCTTTATCTAAACTGTGTGTATACTCCTGTTGATTGTGGACTTTAGCTATTGAGCTTATACTCTGCATTGATTGCACATGTAACTTGATTACTGGGTGTTGCAATGGTGGTTGGGGATACAGGGGTCAAGGGAAGTACCTTGTGGTCCGTACGGACCTGAGGGAACGGCCTGAGGAAGGGGTCTTTTCCCTGAAACATTGCCCCCATGATTACCCTCCCCCATCGTATTTGTACCCCCCTACACCTTGTTTATTGTCTCCCCCACTCCCTGTGCTCCTTTTCCCTCACCGCCTCTGTGAATGGTCCATTATTATTTACCCGCTTGTGCTACATCACTCCAAGTTTATATGTACTATCTGGTGCTTGCATTAAATTATTTACTTTTTGGTTTATTTCCTGTTTTATTATATTTCCCATAGTCATTGAGTGCTGGAACTGTAGTTGATATTTGGATATTGATTTGGGGGAATTTGGGTCCCCCCCTGTTCCTTGTACACCCTGCGCATTATTATTGTACATATTTATTGTGTGCTGTCTACCATTTTTGTTATGCCCTTTAAAAAATAATACCGGTAACTTAATCAATAAGTAAATAAAAAAATAAAAATCATGTTAAGGTGGCTTGCTTCTTTTAAGTATTAAAGTCTTAGGGGCCTATGTACTATGCATTGCAAATGCCATTAATATAATTGATGCACGGAAATCTCTAATTGAATTTAGCTTGTGTACACCTATGTACTAACCTCATTTTCATCAATATGCGCTTCAAAGTTGTTTTAGTCACACATTTTTGCACACAGAAATGGACTGCACTTGGCAAACAGGTGTTACTAGTACAGCTCAACCCCGTTATAGCGCGATCCGCTACAACGCAGATCCTCTTATAAGGCGGTCTGAGCGTGGCTCCTGATTTAAAAACATTTCCATTTTTTTTTTTTTTTTTTAAACATTCAATGCTTTATTGCTCCCGTCACTGGGAGAAACTGCAGGGCTGGGGTCTGCGGACTGGGATAGGTTAGCAGGTGGGTAGAAATGGTCAGTAACAAAGGTCAGGGCTGGCAGCAGGCAAAGGATGGTCAGCAACAGGCAAAGCTCAGGACTGGAGAGACGCATGAGAAGTAAGGTCCAAGCGGGTTCTGGTAACATTAATAGGACAAACTTGTAACCGGGTGTACTGGGATAAACCAAATAAACATGCAAGGCAGGAACAGGAAAGGGAGGTATAAATAGGCTGGCTAAGGTGATGGACAGGTGCTGGGAATTAGGCAATCAGAATTCTTTAGAGAACTCTCTGCAGAAAGCAAGCAGCAGGCAACAGCAATCCCTGAAGCAGAGCGGAAAATCTCAAGTCCTGCTAGGGACCACACACGCATGGCCTCTGCCCCTGCTCTCTGATGAGGATCCCCCTCCTCACTGAGTAGCCTGGCACTGATTTGACCGGTCAATCACTGCTGGTGCCAGCCAGCCAGATCTGCCTTTCATGTCGCTGAGGAGCGCAGTGGTGATTGACAGGTCAGAGCAACAGAGAGTGATAATTAGCAGATGCACTGTAGGAAACATTATTGTACTCACTAATAATGCAGACTATCACACATTTTTCGTATGATTCAATGGCAGTGATAACGCAGACTACAGGCATACCCCGGTTTAAGGACACTCACTTTAAGTACACTCGCGAGTAAGTACATATCGCCCAATAGGCAAACGGAAGCTCGCGCATGCGCCTGTCAGCACGTCCTGAACAGCAATACCGGCTCCCTACCTGTACTGAAGCTGTGCGCAAGCGGGGAGACTATAGAGCCTGTTACAAATGCGTTATTTACTTATTTACATCAGTTATGCACGTATATGATGATTGCAGTACAGTACATGCATCAATAAGTGGGAAAAAGGTAGTGCTTAACTTTAAGTACATTTTCGCTTTACATACATGCTCCGGTCCCATTGCGTACGTTAATGCGGGGTATGCCTGTATAACAGAATAGCCCACCATAACATGCCAGTGATGTACTGTGACTGAGTAAGCAGATATTAAAGCTACAACCCACCCACATTTTGTTTACTTACCTGATTTGGGGGTCCCTTGGAGCTGAACCATGGTTCCCGCAGCCTCTGGAGACCCCCATAGTTGCTGGTAAAATATACTTTTGTTTCAATGAAAATATGACAGAGAGGATCACCAATTGAAAGTCACAGCATAATTTCCCAATGCTATTGCAACTTTGTATTAGCTGTTAGAGCAATATCAGCAAAAACACAGAGCAAATAGCGCACAGCCAGGTGTGCATTAAAAAATGAAATCCATTTATTTCAGTGCATGACTGATGACAGCATCACCCCAAAGGAGACAAAAAACACACACCTCCTATGCGTTTCGGACCGGTAGGTCCTTTATTAAGGAGTTTGTCAGGAGTCTGCACTGTCAGAGCGCTATCAAATTATTATAAGAAGGTTGTTAGCAGACAAACAACATAGATCTAACATCCAAATCTCTATGTTAAACACAGAAGCTTATCCATGATAACTTCCGACAACAGAAATCGAATGAACTTTTTATTTAACTGTTCATCATTCTAAATGAAATGTTATTGATGATATTTAACGGTTGCTCAAAACACCTGTGAATTTCAAAGCATTATACGAGCAAAGCTAGTAATCAGACATTGACTGTTATGCCAGAAGCAGGACATTTCAATGGGAACTTCAGCTGAACACAAAGCAGAGTTATTCCAGATGAACATGACAGGCACTCAGAGCTGGCAGTAAAAATTGAATCTACAAAAGGGGCAGAGGCTAAGTTGAAAGAAAGAGCTCCCGCGGCATTCCACAGCCTGACATTTGAACGAGGAAACTGCATATAAAATACAAAACCATGGCTAGTTAACGCTGCCCAACACCAACATAAGAAAACTAATTGGAGCCAAAATGTGCGTGCCCAGGATATGAAATGAGCTTTGCAGATTAACATAGTTTATTTGTGGCCTATTTATTATCTACTAATGCTTGCTCTTTCGAGACATGAGTTTCTGCAATAAAACATACAATGCATTTAAAGCATTGCAACCATGTATTATTTGTCATAACTCTGTGCACAGGACATACTTGAAAACGAGAGGTAACTCAATGTATTACTTCCTGGTAAAACATTTTATAAATATCAGTAAACATTGTTATATACCTGTGAGTCTATTCTTTATTACTGTGATTGGTTCCTGTCAGTGGTTATCCCACCAACGCTGGGATCCCTCATAGGCGGAGGCGCTGGATCGAAAGGAGAAAGAGCTCACCCCAGGCTCCCAGTGGCGGAGGCTTAGGCCTGCTGTAAGCAAACAGGTATATCAGCATGCGTAGTTCCCTTAGTCATAGAGAAAGGGGGTACACATCTTTTTAGAAAGGAAGGGTATACAGGGATATACCAAATAAGTAAACATGGGAAGGATATTAATCCAGGAAGTAATCTGATTACATAGTGTGAGGAGTGGTGCTCAAAAAAAATCGCATATGGCTCTATGATGAACTTGATAATGATTTATATAAATGTCCAGATGTTCGTGGGATGTTAAACGGTTTGGGTGTCGTTGGGCTGTGCTGTGCTATAAAATACATCTCAGAAATCTGGTTACCAATTATTAGAGTCAGGAAGGAATTTATTTTTCCCCTTATGAGATATCATTGGATGATATGTCACTGGGGTTTTTGTTTGCCATCCTCTGGATCAATATACTGTAAGTATGGATAGGATAGTAGGATAAAGTATCTGTCATCTAAATTTAGCATAGGTTGAACTTGATGGACGCATGTCTTTTTTCAACCTAATATACTATTGTATTGCATGTCTTCATTTATATAGCACCATTAATGTACTGTACATAGCGCTTATGTAACTTTCAGCATCCATAAAGTTAGCTCAATATACATTATTAAAATAATAAAAAGTTTGTGACAACTCTTCAAATACTACTTTTTTTTTTTTTTTTTAAATGGCTCTTTTGTATGTGGCCAGGTCCCCCCTGGGTCCCCTTGGCTGCCTCACATACCTCCGTTGCGGCTGGGAGGCTGCAGCTAGCGTGAGTGCCTCTGATGGGGCGCGTGAACACCCTGTGGGAGGAAAGAGAGGGAGCGCTCTGGTGCCTCCGCGGTGGGACACTGGTAAGGGCGCCACCTTCTTAGGTGCTTCGTGCATGCACGAGATCCAGCGCATGCACAATGGCAATACAGAAACGGTGGCCTTACACACAGGGCTCCGCGAGGGACTACAATTCCCAGCAGCCCCTGGGGTTGCCGGATCACATGCTGCTAGAGAGCCAATAGGGCTGCCAGGAGTCCCTGCACAGAATTGGCTATATTTGGCATGCTGCAAGGACCGCGCCAGTCGGAGCTGGAACATGGAAGAGAGTGAGGGTGTGCTCAGGCTGTCAGTGGCCCCTGAGCTAGGCCAGAGACCCCCTTATAGGTCCCAGCTAGGCCCCAACACGGTTGCGGTTGCTACATGCTACATGCGGTTGCTACATGGACAGGCCCATCAGATAAGGATACAGCCCCTGTAGTTGAACAGTGTCAGGGCCACAGCAAGATGCCATGCAGAGACTTGCGGCCTCCACCACAAGCCAGAAACTATTAAGGTGGGACCCTCCAGTTGGATACCACACCACGTAGAGACGGACACCATCGTTGATGGTGACGGCATGGGACAAATGGGCACCTGTCTTCAGTCAGCGGTACAAGGTGCTGGAGCAACTGGCAGGTATCAGACAGCCAACAAGTGCGCCAACTATACACTCTTAATGTGGGCAGAGCTGTCACACACACTTGGGGTGGGAGAGACAATTGGAGCTGGACACTGGTACCCCCTGCACCCATGTATTGTGGAGGTATTGCATAGCAGTGTACATATATGTGTGGTGTAATAGTATCACTTGCTCCTAAGTATAAGTTACGTGTTCAGTAAACCTGTTTCCATATACTGCGTGTGTATTATTGTATTGGGTCCTGTGAAGGGGGTTATCTGGTACTACCCGAATCCTTCGCAGGTGGAGGCGCTGTCACCAGAACCTACCAGTACACCCCAGGCTCCCAGCAGCGGAGGTTCAGGCCTCCTGTGAGCCTACAAGTAAACTGCACCACATTACACTCAGTAGCTGTCTCATCTCCCAGAGGGTGGGGGAAGCAGCGTTACATGTACAACTGTATCTTCTTGTTTTTTGTTTTTTTAAACACAGACTTTTTTTCTAGTATCTTCACTAAAGAACCCACTGAGAGACTTCTAGAGAAAGAAACCACTATTTGTATAATTGGATATAAACAGTAAGGTTTTCAAAGCAGCCATTGAATGCAGAAACCTTTTCAACACCAACAGAAATTTTGCAAAGCCACCCCCCTACACAGCCACTAAGCAACATTGTAAACCATAATAACATTATTCTAAAACATTATAATCAGCATACATATTTTATGTAGACAGGGTGACATTGTAACCTCTTCAGAGCCTTAGCACTGAAGGAATTAAGTTTGTTGCTGCTGGGCTGCCTTGCTGTAAATGAGTTAGTGTTTTTTTTTTCAGGAAGGTTAGAGCCACAGAGCATCCCATTCCAATATGTCTACCTAAAGATGTTTGAACACACTTCCCCTTCACACAGTCCATGCCACTTCTATTAATTAATAACAAAGAGCATTTGATAATGTACCTTATTCATTAAACAAGACAATAAACTTACATGTTCAGTAAGACAGGCACTACTAAATGATCTAAGGTTACAACCTTGATAATATCCCAGCTTAACACAACATTAGTCAAAAAAAAATCTGAAATGATTATGTATACTTGAAGAAAAAAAATCTATACCATAAAATTCCCATCTACTTTTCAAATTTGACAGCAGTCTTTATGTCCAGCTGGCCCTCATTTTTATTTCCCTAATAAAAGGATGCCTCCTAACATGGAAGGCCATTACCAATATATCCGATCATCAACTAAAGTATCATAAAAATGGAGCAAATTATGAAGTATCAATTTGAAGAGGTGAAAAAATAAGTAACTAACATATGAGGTCTCTAAGAGACACAGTAAACATATATAGTATGTATAATACAGAAATGTAAAAACATATTGATATGTTTTATTTTCTTGACATACATGCATGTATTATTTATATTTGCAAGAACGTAGTGTATATACAAATATAATTTATTTAAAAATATGTGTGTTTGTATATTTAGACAGATATAAGTATTTGAATGTACATTATATAGATATGAAAGGAATATGGAACTCCTCAAGTGATGTATCCCACCTATGGTGGTGTGTGCAGGTATTATAAAGTAAGACAAAATTTAATACATAATGCCACCATCACGCTGAGTGAAATGATACAGCACACAGTTGATTTCAGATGCAAACAAGGCATACAGTATGAGAGTCCAAACAACAGACAGTGTTTCGATTCCCTAGGAACTATCAGGGCCAGATATATATTTGCAAGATCATAAGCACTTACAGTATATATTTGTGGAGAGAATGTATGTTGATCAATATTTGCAAGAACATATCATTATGGTTTATTTGTAATGCGCCAACATATTCCACTGCGCAGTACAATGGGGTACAGAGTTATGGATACTATAAAAAATAGTTAAAGGTTCTGCAAAATATATATCTGTGTGTTTGTATATATTGACAGATATAGGCATGTCTATGAAAAAAATAAATATATGCCTACTATATATGTATGTGTACAGTATATATGTTTGTATAGTAAAATGTTGCAATTTACTCCTGTTTTAACCTCATCATTCCTGATTTGACGGTGTTGTAGGATCTTCATGCACTAAAGGTGATAGCAACAGTACTTCCCAGCCTTGAAATTCCTACACTCCATCTATAGCTAAATGTATACATAGATCTACTGTATAGTCCAGAAGGGGGAATCTGGAACTTTCTCCATCCAGTACACAATACAGGAAGAGGGACCATGCATCACCAAACAGAATAAAAACACCAGCAACCTCCTGCCAAAAGTTTCATCAACTCTTCCAACATGACTCAACCCCATAACAACAACACAGTCTCTACACACTGTGGGTGTTATTTATCAAAGGCAAAAAATATATATTGTTTACAAAGTAGATATTTTTTTCTTTGATAAATCTGGTGCCGCTTTTCCCACTAGTTTTACAGTTCTTTAGTAGGGGGTGCATCACTAGGGCAAAAAACAGCACCAGATTTATCAGCAAAGAAATCCAGTTGAAAGTAAAAGGGGTGTTTTCCTTTGACAAAGGTGCTGTTTTGCCACAGTTTGGGATAAACTTTTACACCCCCTGATCAAATGTCTTTGTTTTCCGGTGTGTCCAGAAGGAAATCAGCATAACATTTAAGCAAGCACAATCCCGTGGTGCAAATCACTTTTTCCAAGTTCCTGTAGAAAAACTTTCGTAGATTCTGTATTTGTGTACCAACAACTCTTAAAGAATCCATATTACTGTAAGTTTGAGACCATGATCACATCATACAGCTCTTTGCAACACATATTACCATACAGTATATCTTACGAGGCTCCAGCTGCTGTTTAAAGGGACTGTGAGAGTGGAAGGGGTTTATATACATTCCTCAAGCTCAGTGCCATTTAACAACCTCCTACCCCACCTTGTTGATTACACCCCACCCCCCTCTGTATGTCCCATACTGCCATAGACTTACCCCTGGCTTTGCAGAGGGGCTGCTGTTGCTGTCACCACCAGCTCTCCCTATGCTCTGTCTGAGCTCCACCGCTACTCAGCCAGCCCCGTGACGTCACAGCCGTGCCCCCACTGGGGAGTCGGGACCCCCCTCTCTCTCCCACCCCTGCTGCTCAATCACAAGCAGACTCCATGCACCCCTTCGCTGCTGCGAAAAGGCGACAGGGGGCAACCTCTGTCTCCTTTGATCAAGTCTGGGAAGCCTGCCAGGGATTAGATTTGACACACCCCTCTCCACATGCTGTTGGCTCAGGCAATAACAAGCCCCATTTACAAATCTTGGAACAAATGACAGGAATCCAGAGGATTTCTTTATGGCAGTGTTGATATTTCCTAATGCTGAGTGTGTATTCAAGGGCTTTGGCATAAGGGTTTTCCCTTTCACTCTACATACATCAGATGTTCATTTAAAGTGATGTGCATTTTTTGACGTGCACTGTCAACTATTTATTCACAAATGGGGTAGATTTAGGATTTTTTGAGTAGGGATCTCAAATATGCATGTGTAACAAGTGAAAATGTTTGATCCTAAGTGGGTGGTACTCTCTAATTACAACAACAATAGCTGTGTGACCTGATACTGTTTAAACTACCTGGGCAATTTATGCAAAGGTGTCTAGTCATGATTTATTTTACGTCTACTGGGGCAATAGGATTACCCTTTCAGATCCGATGGAGGTCTGATAGGGCAAAATATTTATGCTGGGAGTGGTGTATACAATTTTTAGGGAGAGGTGACATTATGCAGGTATATGGATACTAACAATATGTAAGATGGAGATCCTAATACGTTCTTTGGGGACATGTAAGGTGTATAAAAGGGTGGTCCTGGTATTTAAAAGGGTGATTGTAATGTATTCTGTATAGGGTAGCTGATGTTTTTTTGAAGAGGGATACACTGATTCTCCCCCCCCTCCCCCTCCCCCTTTCAAAGTAATCCCTATGAATTTTGTGTGGGACAATTCATGTATGAAAGTGGTTTATTCTTATTTTATTTTATTTTTAATTTGATCATAAATTCTATAGGGGCATGATTTACCCCACCTTGGATTTTGTCACCTCTTCCCAAACTTGAACATACACACTGACACCAGAATTTGTGGCTATAAATTGTCACAGCATTTATTCATTGCAACATAACAACCAATACACAACTTAACATTATACTTCCCCGGGGTCCCGCCTGTTTGCTCAGAACACCACACATAAAAAGCCTACAGAATACCCGTAGCATAAACCTGAAATCGCCGCCACAAGCCTGATGGAACTGTAAAATACACATTACTTGGGAGGTCACTCCCATACCTGCTGCATTAGCCTCGTATAGCAAGCACAGCCTCCCCCATGATACACCACAAGAAGTCCACCAACATCTACTAAAAGAGCCAAACCAGCAAGGTCCCCACAACACACATAATACCATCCCACCATGAGCAAGGGCATTTAACCACCTTAAACTCGTCTTGCGGCCACCAACAAGCCTACCGCCCTCTCCAAACTGCCCTGCAAACTCAGATTGAAGATATTACTCCCAATATCAGAGATGCACCCCTAAACAAACCTGCCGATTTGCCCCCCAGATCTTTGTGTCAAATTGATAATCTACCAAGCTCCTCCATAAAGCTGCCATTTCCATATTTACTTTCTTCCTCTGCCTCTTGATTGCCCTGCCAATCTGGGGGGAAATCTCTGACTAAACCAGGAACAGATTATCCAAATGCCACAACAATTATCATCTCATCAACTCCATAGACTAAACCTCAGCATGCAACTAACATGCAACAACACCCTCAGAATTCCCGCTAACCCTTTCTTTGAAAAAACAGTGAGTGTAACTGAGAACACCACAGACACCTCTTACTGCTGCGACACACTTTATTCGAGCAAATACCCAGTATGTACCTGGCAGATACCTGGAATGCGCCGCTCCTCACCTCTGACAAGCCCCGTTGCGTTTGCCTTCCCAGCCATGGTTCATGCCTGGCTGACGGGCGGCTGATCTGTTAAATGATAATGATTAGGATTTAATAGGCTGCAATGCTTCGCGTGTCTACCAGATGGCATAAATTCATGAATAGGCTGCTAATTTATCACAATATCATCACATTGATATCACCCTGTTTTCACTTGTATTGCACTATTTTTTAGAATTAATCATTTGTAATATATTGCACTTATTTCACTAATTAGTGTAGGTCAGCGCTTCCAGAGGGTTAAAATTGTTTGTTTGCTCATATATATATATACTGTGCAGTATTGCAGCCAGCGGGAATAAAATGCTTCAATCCCTGCCTGGAAAATAACGCAATGCACTCGGGCAGAAAACAGTCACAAACCTCAATACACCCGAGTATACCCGAATTCATGGGACTAGCCGAGCTCGAATAAAGTGTGTCACCAGTGTACCTCAATATTAAAAGTTCACCCTTTCCCAACACAATCACAACTAAATCCTGTAAGCTCTCTTCGTTGTCCAATGGATGTACGTACGAATCACCACATATGCATGTCTCAATAACTCGAACATCTGAATAACAAAAACAAAAACAGTAAACATACAGTACAACCTTGCCCTAAAAAAAGGATGCCTCAGAAAGCCGTTATACTGCATAGACTTCCTCCTGCCCCTCTCTTTATAACACCTTCACCTAAACCTAACCATGCTGCCTTATAATCAGCCCCAATCCTAAATGAGTGAGAGCTGATTCTCACTCTCCCTAATTTTAGTCCATCCACACACAGATTCAACACTCTTATAAATTGAAACCTGGATAATGAAGAACCATCCTGATGCACCAAGAATGGCCCCCAAGTTTAGGCCTCAACTCCACAAACTCCTTGGCTAACTTACCAGGGCAGATTGGACTCCCATTCAGTTCCCCCAACAACACCCACTTACCTCTCTGGTCTGTCTTCGACCTCCTCATCAGGAAATAAACCTGAAACAATCCCACCTGGACATCCTCACCTCTGAAACCCCCTGCTGCATTTTTTGAGGATGTGACCATCTTACTTATAATCATGGCTCTAAAGACCACCCTTGTCCTGCCACAGGCCCGGATCAACTGTTGATGCGGGTGATGTCAAATATCACAGGGGGGTTGTGAGTAATAGTGGGATAGAGGCAATGTTTGGACGCCCTTGTGCTACCTACAGACTAACATAACAGCGATTCGTTTAGCACCGGACACAATCAGTAACTGCCAATTTAGAGTTTAGCAATCTCTTAGCTACTATGTCATAGGCCAGTTCCTAATTAGGCCTACTATGGCATAGGCCAGTTCCTAATTACAGTCTATTACATCTCTATGGCATACATATCAATACAGAACTCTTCTGACTATTCATCTATGCTAGTCTTGCAGGCACCTATGTAAGATACAGGACAAGTACAGGCTTATACTCTGCCAGCCCTGTTGTTTAGGAATAGCTTGTCAACTAAGATATTTTCAGACATCCATCTATATATTACTGTATATACACAATAAGACTGTTTTGTCAGGCATTTTATAGAGATATATCATAACAGTATTCTACTACACAGGGTTTAACAGGCTTATATCTTTGCCAGCCCTGTTGTTTAGGAATAGCTTGTCAACTTTTCTGTGTGATAGACCCATATTCATCCTCAAGGATATGACCGATCAGTCAACAGGGACCCTTTGACTTCGCGTGCTCCCTCAGATCTTCTAACCAATGGGTCTCCACCAGGCCCGCAGCCTCCTCCTTACAGATGCATATCTCTTTGCAGCCACATTTCTTCAAAAAAAATTCTGAAAAGTGAGGACTGAGCAACGTAAGACTCACAATATATATGTAACACCCCTTCCCTCCCCCTAAGGGAGATTTGGCTAAAACAGGTGTTATGGTGCTAACCTGTTAAGCTTACAAGAGGCCTGAGCCTCCGCGCTTGGGGAGCCTGGGGTGAATGGTGCAAAGCCTCCACCCATGAGGATCCCAGGGGTGGCGGGATAGCCCTTCACGGGAACAGGTATACCTATAGGATATACCTCAAATAACCACATTTCAAACAATGTATATGCAACACACTTTACTATGGTCCCATAGTACTTCCAGCAATACAATATATACACAATAAACAATCTCCGGTAGGTAACAACTACCCAATTGTCCCCCCAAAGTACTGAGGGTACCCTGGGCACCTAGAACCCGGTGTCCGGCAGAACAATCCCACCCAAAGATATATGTGAGGGCAGCACTACCCTGCCCATGTGGTGTTGGGGCACGTGGGTACCTTCCTGGGTACACCAGGGTATGCTCAGACAAGCCACATCCGTGATCCCACGATGCAGGGCCTCCAACACAATCCCATTCTCGCCTAGTATTACCACGGCCGTTCCAGCAGGCATTGGGAATCCTCCGCTGCGGTTCTGTCTGCTCTGCTAGATCTTCTACACACTAAGGGGCAAGTCCCTTACTATTGGCCAGCCCTACAGTACTCCACTACGGTGTAGGGGAAACTAGCTGGGGCCTACGGGGAACCGGTCTGGTCTAGTCCAGGGGGCTTGACTAGCTCCCCAGACACTATTTCTCCCTTCGCTGACTCCGTCAGGACTGAGCGTGCCGCATCCAGTCAGCTGAGGAAATCCTGAATGACAGGACCTCCTCTTCCTGCAGCGCCAACCTCAAGATGGCCGCTGCCTCACTCACAGTATATATGTATGTGGCTGCGCCAACCACAACATGGTCGACACAGCTCACTCAAACCCTCCCACGCGAAGGGACCACTGCCAGGGAGGAGGCAAAGGAGGGTATCCTGCTACATATACATGTACTAGCCACCTCACATCTTGCCTAATGTTCAACCCCTTGTAGAAAAGAAGGGAGCCCCACACCCACTAGTGGCGCAACTCAGAAAACACCGGTAAAGTATAACTGTGTGTAGCCAGTAAGTGAAATCCAATATCACCACAGCTGTCAGTTCATAATGTCCCCTGCCGACACTTAGACCTTAGATGTCACAGTAGTATGGCAACACCCAATAGCCTCTGACTCGAGGTAGGTTTTTAAACGAGCAGCCAAGATAAATCCTTATAGGAAAACTCACAGTTTTGTGCGGGTGGACGTCTGGCAGCCTCTGCGTGCTCCCACCGATATGGGTCACAAGATACAAGAGAAGGTGAGGTGGAGCATCTGCCCGATGAGAAGGTAACAGACCGGGACCACTCAAATCACTACAAACGCTTTAATGGCATGGGAAGCAACATTGACAGACATACTGTATACAAGAGAAGGTGAGGCAAAGCATCTGCCCGATGAGAAGGTAACAGACCGGGACCACTCAGATCACTACAAACGCTTTAATGGCATGGGAAGCAACATTGACAATGTTGCTTCCCATGCCATTAAAGCATTTGTAGTGATTTGACAATGTTGCTTCCCATGCCATTAAAGCATTTGTAGTGATTTGAGTGGTCCCGGTCTGTTACCTTCTCATCTGGCAGATGCTTTGCCTCACCTTCTCTTGTATAATGTTCAACCCCCATTAACTCTTAGCAACCCTTCAGAGGTGACCCTTGGCCTGTAGTCTTGCTGCCCCTCCACTTTCCAGCTCCCTTGAAAATGAAGATTGTAAATTGTAAGCAGATTGACCTTCTCATTATTAAAATAGAGTAAGGAGAGAGATACACACAAGAAAGTCCTTCCACTTAGTTTTGTTAGGTTAGTTGGGGGAGGTGGGGGTGGAGTTGAGGCCGTCTGATTATGATGATAAACTGACTGACGTTCTTCCTACCTACCAATTAGATTGTAAGCTCCTCGGAGCAGGGACTCCTTCCTTAATGTTACTTTTACAGTATGTCTGAAGCACTTATTCCCATGATCTGTTATTTATATTATTTGTTATTTATATGATATGTATTACTACTGTGAAGCGCTATGTACATTTATGGCGCTATATAAATAAAGACATACAATACAATACAATACTCATGATGGCAGTGAGTGGGGGTCAGGAGATGTAATGTTTTCCAGTTTCTAAGTCAGTTGTTCCTAACTTTTTTTTTGTAAATCTTGGGGCACCCCTAATCACAGAGCTCAGTTGCTGGCTCTCCCACAACAGGGCAATCTGTGACAAAAGGCCAAAGACAGAGACAGACTGTCAGTGACAGAAGACACAGGATAGAAACAAAGAAAACAAATGACATTACTAAAAAATGATATTTATCTAATAGTGTCATCATTGATGCTGTATTATTCATTCTACCTCTTTCAATTCTCTCTCTACCTTCTCCCCCCCATTCCCTCTATCCCTCCCTTCCCCCATTTTCTCTCACCCCACCAGTCTCTCTCCCTTCCTCCCCCCCCAGTTTCTCTCCCTTCCTCCCCCCATTTTCTCTCCCTTCCATCCCCCATTCTCTCTTCCTTCTCTCCCCCATTCTCCCTCTCCCTTCCCATCCCCATTCTTCCTTATCCTACCCCTTCCCACCCAATCTCTCCCTTCCCCCCCCATTCTCTCCCCCCTTCCCCCCCCATTCTCTCCCCCCTTCCCCATTCTCTCTCTCTTCCTCCGCTCCTCCATTTTCTCTCTCTCAATCCCCTCCTCTATTCTCTCTCCCCCCCATTCTCTCCCTCCTCCCTTGTCCATTCTCTCTCCACCGTCTTCAATTCTCTCTACACCCCATTCTCTCTCTGACTTGCACAGACACACAGCCACTGACCTGTGCAGACACTCACACAGCCACTGATTTGCACAGACAGACCTGCACAGACCTGACAGCCACTGACCCTGCACAGACACTGGTAGTTACTGTAGTAAATTATATTTACCTTCATTATAGACTTTGCCAAACGGGTGGTGATGAGCCACTGTCACTCATGTAGTCTTCATTATACACATAGTTGACAGGTGACAGCGGGGCTGCTACACCTGTTGTTGACAGCTGATGAAGCTGGAAATCTTTATGGTACATGCAAGCTTGCTGGTACCTGTATGTGAAATCAGGCTCAGGCTGGAAGTTTTGAAGGTATTCTGGCAGGGACAGAAAGCAAGGATTGCCGTTCACCAGGTTTTCACTGACGGTCGGACCAGCGCTCTTGCCAGCGCTGTTGCATTGCTGGATTGGGATTGACGAATCTTATATGGATTCAACCCGGACTTTCTCCTTTTGAAGTTTCCATGATCAAACACACTGGAAAAATCTGGTACCACACACCAATACCTTCTTCTATCTCCAGGTGCAGTGTCAATACGAAGAAAACACGGATCGCTACTTAACTTTTTTCTTATTGCACGCTTCCACACGAGCGTCAGGTGAAAATTTGTAAAAATCATAGTTCGAAGTGAAAAATTCATAAATTTCGGTAACAGTGGCCATGTAATCTGCCACAGCATTAATTGTAGAACAAATTAAAAATTCATAAGTACAGTCAGGTCTTTTATATGTCTGTGGTGTACTCATTGTGTCCAGTCAGCAATTGTGCAGGAGAAAGAATGTAAAAAAAAAAGACACAGTGCATTGAGTTTTACAGTTTTTATTATGAGACGCCTAAAATAGATCCTTTCTTCAGGGTCTTCACTACCAAGGTTAATTCACAATGGACCACTGTGGCAGACATGGTTTTTATCTGTTTTTTCTAAACACCTGCAAGTCGACACATTAGCACAGTACTGTACACATTACAATTCATTACAATTCATGAATTTCTGCCACCTGGCGGATACGCGAAGAATTGCACCCAATTAAATTTGAAACCATTAAATGAAACAGACCAACCGCGGATGCCAGGCGGCGTGAATGTGGCATGAACACGGGAATGCAAAATTAATACTGCGTGGAATACAGCAGATCCAACGACAATGGCTCCGTGATCTTTTACAAATACGGCTGCTGCACCTGTATATTTAGCTTTGTAGATATCGTTGAACTCAGGGAAGCTAGTGGACATTACATATTTAGGTAACGTCATGTTATTAACCCAGATTTGAGTATCTACCCCATTGAGTTCAAATTTCAAGCTTTAGAAAAAAGCCCATGCATCATACTGTAGAATACTATCACTGTAACTCTCTGTTCAACATGTAATTCTTAAAGGTTTTATTATCCAAATTGGCCTTAAATATTGGGACTCATTAGCCTTAAACATGAGGTTATAATTTTTTACATTGGACCGACCAACAGGAAAATTAGTCTCCTTCATTCTCACAGCGGCTAGGTGTGCGGTGGCTGCCTCCTGGAAGAAAGTGTCTCCCCCATCTAAACAAACAGTAAAAAAAAGGATACAAGAGGTGATGGAAATGGAGAAATTGTCAGCCTTTTTGAAAAGGTCCACTGCCTCTTTCTACAGGACATGGGACTCATGGCTGACCCAAACGATACTCCAACACTAAAACACCTCATAGGAATAAGAGAGGAGTCGGGATAGAACAGGGACCCCAGTAATGGAAACTGAGGAGGAGGGAGACCACGGGCCCCCAACCCCCCCCCCCCCCACCCCCTCTTGTCCTTTTCCTGTTTCTACACTAATGCCGCCCCTGTGGACCCAAGAGGGTCAGGGAGCGTTGAGGCTTTTCCCCGACAAACACCAACAAAATGGAAAAAAATTCTGTATTAGGCAAAAATATTTTCTGTTTTTGTAATTATGTGAAATGTACTAATGCCTAATAAAAAACTTTGAAACAAAAAAAAAAAACATGAGGTCATCTTTTTTTAAAGAAGAAATGTACATTGATCCACTGGAAACACACGTTTTCTTTTTATTTATTTAATTAATTCATTATGGTATTTTTTTTTTTAAATACTGAAAAAATAAAAATGTTACTGTTAATGTCACTACCAGAGATTCCAAGAATATGTGGACTGTTCCTGTCATGCTTGCATTTCCCATATGGGTGCTTTTGTAGGGAAAAATGTGCTAAAAACCTCAGCAAAGAAAATATTTAAATATAAAGTACAATAAATTATTCAACTTTAAAATAAAACCTTTTTCGCCTCTAAAACAGATGGCTTAAATATAACCAAGATAATTGGAAACCCCAGGATCAGGTAGGCTAAACTTTAAAGGCTAAGGATTTTCTGCAGTGATTCTTAGGATTTTTTTCATGCTCGAGCAATTTCATAGAATTAATAACATTTTAAAGAGTGTAAAAAATAGCTACAATTTTCTATAGCTGGAAACATGGGCGGATTGCACTATTAGGCAATTGGGTCTGCCCCGGTGGACCAGTGCGGTAGCTCCCCAGCTCCCTGACCGCCTGCAAAACTCTCCCTCCTCATTTGCCGGGATCCAACTTCCTCCCGACCGCAGGGAGCTGGAGAGTCCCTGGACAGGTAGAACCGCTCTTCACCCTAAGATAAGAGAGAGAGTGTGTATGTGTGTGTGGAGACGGGGGTGAGTGGTTAGAGCGGAGGTCTTACCTTCTCCACAGTTGCCCTCCACCTGCAGCATCGCATTGTCATGGCGACTCGACATCAAAAGACGCCTTGACGTCACATGACGCAGCGGCATCATGATGCAGCAAGCTTGCAGGAGGGGGGCCACTCTTCAATTAGTCGCCCAAGCCTTCAGGTAAGTACAATCCGTCCCTGGCTGGAAATAGGAGTACAAGTCCCATATTTCCTAAACAGTACTATTCTATAAGACACCTTCTGGTGCAGGAAAACACTTAATTGAAACGTAAATTTTGAGATTTTTTTAAAGTTATTTTAATGGCTCGGTGACCACATTTATAACTTATTTTGACTAGAGTTATACCTATAACTGTACTCGTAATTGTCAAATGTAGCACAAGGTTGTTTTTTGTTTTCTATTTTTCTTGTCATTAAATGAAAATATCCCTTGTGAGCACATTCCCATGCCTTAGACAGGCCTAGACATCTCCACTTTTCATAATTATGTCCGAGATTACAGTGCTTTCACTGCAGTAAAGGATTCTGGGAAAAGACATGCAAATGTGCACACAGTGACACCTCTTGCTTCAAATCCATTTTGACATGGACACCTATAAGCTTATGCCTGTCGCATTACACAGATTTTCAGCACCGTCTGGGTTAAAGTGCATAGCCAGTAAACCTACCCACAGACAGCTGTTTCAACCATTTGGGTCTCATCAGTGTAAGGCTGGTTATACTGGCTTTACAAATTGAAGCTGGGATAGGTTTCAACAACACCTTAAATAAGTGTAGCCATGTCTGGTTTGGCTACCAGTCTGCCCTCCCTGACACGCAAGCCCTGGTAAAAGTACAGGCAGTGTCAGGACCAATAATCCTGGGTTTTCCCCACAGTGAGCAGCTGCCTTGAGTGACAGGGGAGGAGGCGGGCTAAGGCCTGTGTTCTGTCGAATCTGGGCTCAGACCTTGGACCTTCCTCCCCGTTACATTAGGGGCTGCACACCTAAATTTAGTCAGTGTCTCTTCCCCTGAAAGAGACAGGTAGTCACGCAGAGGTGTGCTGGGATCTGACACCTACTGTCCCCTCCACTTTGGGAAGTGAGGAGTGCTACCTTTCCCCTGATTCTATTAGGGAGTCAGGGAAGAGCAAGGACTGCCCCGGGTGCCCTTGGCCTGGGATGGATGTCCAGGGACCACCCGGAAGGTGAAGTCCAAGAAATGTATTCTGTATCCAGTGTATGCTGTACAGAGGCAATAAAGTGTTCCTGTGTTCAATTATACTCCTGCCTTCGTGTGCAATCTATCTGGGGGAGTAGAAGTAAGTTCTCCTGCAGGGATTGTCTCTACATCCCTGGAGCCTGCAGCAGATGGAGGTGCTGTACTACCAACAGAGATAATTACCAGTAATGTGCCCCAGAAGCCTGTCCAGAAGTCCCCACAACCTCCGGCGGACAACTCAGCATCCTGTTAACCAGCAGGTAGCCAGCACTATACACCATGTAATGGCAGAATCTCCATGAGGGTGGGGGAAACACAGTTACATAAGCTATGGTATGTAAAAAGAAAAGTGACAAAAAACCCTCCACTGTATAGCATAAGCAAATGAAAATATCACTTGTTAGCACATTCACATGTTCTAGGCAGGTCTGCAACACTGCTTTTCGCCATTATCTCCTACCATACAGTACTTCTATTGCTGCAACAGATTTTTTGTTGTTTCAAATATAGTCACAGTACCAGTATCTCACTCAGTCAACATTTAGTAAAATAGTTAATTTGATTAACATATGTCTTCTTCAGCCTCAGCAACTATGCTACCATGATATTATTGAAAATCTAAATTAATTTGATTTTATGGTCCTATTGAAACGTTAAAAAGTATAAAATTATGTTGTTTCAAAATTACAATACATAGGCATGTTTGAGAATTAACTATTTCCAATGCCCAATTGAGCCTTTCCTTGTGTTGATGTACATATCAAGGCACTTCTTGCATGCATCCAATCTTGGCACAATCTCAACACTTTCAGGTCTCCAGGCTCTACATTCAAATAAGCTGCTCATTGATTTTCCAATAAGTATCTTAAAGTGGATTTGATGAATTGGGAGTGAAACTGATTAGTGCAGAAACCTAACAATGCTTTATTTTGCTGTAATGGATGGTGAGAGAAACCTGAAAGATATGTAATAGTTTTATGTACAAAAAGCACATAATTGTTATCAGTGTGCCATAAACGCACTGATGGCAGGGGTGGAGGCGTGGGGCTCCTGCTCTCCTCTCTCTGTCGTTACCGAACCCTTCCTATTCTTCCCTCTCTTGCTTTTCCCTCCTTTGAGGCTCACACTGTCCAGATTTTCTCTCCTCTCCCTGTTCATGTGGCGGTCATCTATCGCCCACCTACCTCTACTCATCCCCCTTCTGCCTTTCTCTCTCACTTTGAATCCTGGCTCTCTTTCTTCCTCTCCTCAGACTCCCCTGTTCTTCTCCTTGGGGACTTCAATTGCCACATTGATGACCCCTCTCTCCCTTGGGCTTCCCGCTTTCTTTCTCTAACCTCTTCTTTTGGCCTTCAACAGTGGACTGCAGCCAGCACCCACAAGGATGGCCACTACTTAGACCTGGTTTTCACTAAGAACTTCTCTCTCTCTGATTTCTCCATTTCCCCTTTTCCTCTCTCTGACCATCATCTCATCTCATTCTCTCTATCTCGCTTCTCCCCTTCTCCACCTCCATCTACACCCCGGTTCTGCAGAAACCTGCGCTCTATTCACTTACCTGACTTTGAGTCCACTTTACGCTCCTCCCTCTCCTCTCTCAGCTCTGCTACAGACCCCGACAACCTGGTCAGGAACTACAACTCTGTCTTGTCCTCCTCTCTTGATCTACATGCCCCACTTTCTCTCTGCCGCACTCGCCCTTCTAACCCTAGACCCTGGCTAAATTCCCACACACGCATGCTGCGTTCCTCCACTCGTTCCTCTGAACGCCTCTGGAGGAAGTCTCACACTCTCGCAGACTTCCTTCACTACAAATTTATGCTATACTGTTTCAACTCTGCCCTCTCGCAAGCTAAACAAGCCTACTTTTCTGCACTAATCAACATGCACAAGTCTAACCCACGCCGACTATTCTCTGTCTTTGATACTCTACTCAAACCACCCTCAGCTGCCTCTCCTTCCTTCATCTCCACTCAGGACTTTGCTGACTATTTTAAGGAAAAGGTGGAATCCATACGTCAGAACATCCCCTATGTTTCTTCTTCCCATCCTACACCTCTTCCTAACTCTCCTCCTGCCTTCCTTGACTCTTTTTCCACTGTCTCAGAGGAGGATGTGTCGCTGTTGATCGCCACTTCTCCCTCTACCACTTGCCCTCTTGACCCCATTCCCTCCCATCTCCTAAAACCTCTTGCTCCTACTATAATCCCTACGCTCACACACATTTTTAACTCCTCCCTCTGCTCTGGAACCTTTCCATCCTCCTTCAAACATGCAACAGTCATACCATTACTCAAAAACAGCAAGCTTGACCCTACCTGTCTTTCTAACTATCGACCTGTCTCCCTCCTGCCTTTTGCCTCTAAACTCCTTGAACGTCTTGTATTCTCTCGCTTGCTCCATTTTCTCAACACCTAGACCCTCTACAATCTGGCTTCCGCACTGCTCACTCCACGGAAACAGCCCTCACTAAAATAACTGACGACCTCCATGCTGCCAAAGACAGAGGTCATTACACTCTGCTCATATTACTCGACCTCTCTGCAGCATTTGACACCGTGGACCACCCTCTTCTCCTTCACATTCTCCATACTCTTGGTATTCGGAACAAAGCTCTATCCTGGATCTCATCCTACCTCTCCCATCGTACTTTCAGTGTCTCTTCTGCTAACACTTCCTCCTCCTCTATTGATCTCTCTGTGGGGGTACCCCAGGGCTCTGTCCTGGGACCTCTTCTCTTTTCTCTGTACACACTCTCTCTAGGTGACCTAATAACATCTTTTGGGTTTAAATATCACCTCTATGCTGACGACACACAAATATACTTTTCAACACCTGACCTTACACCTGCTATACAGACCAAAGTTTCTGAATGTCTCTCTGCTATATCATCCTGGATGGCCCTCCGTCGCCTTAAACTCAACATGGCTAAAACAGAGCTCCTCATACTACCTCCCAAACCTGGCCCTACTACCTCCTTCCACATTACTGTTGGAACTACGATCATCCACCCAGTAGCCCAAGCACGCTGCCTAGGGGTCACACTCGCCTCCTCTCTCACATTCGCTCCTCACATTCAAAACATTTCTAAAACTTGTCGCTTTTTCCTCCGCAATATAACAAAGATACGCCCTTTCCTCTGTTGCTCGACTGCTAAAACTCTGACTCAGGCCCTCATTCTCTCCCGTCTTGATTACTGTAACCTCCTGCTGTCCGGCCTTCCTGCCTCTCACCTGTCTCCCCTACAATCTATCCTAAATGCTGCTGCCAGAATCACTCTACTCTTTCCTAGATCTGTCTCAGCATCTCCTCTCCTGAAATCCCTCTCCTGGCTTCCAATCAAATCCCGCATCTCACACTCCATTCTTTTCCTCACTTTTAAAGCTTTACACTCTTCTGCCCCTACTTACATCTCAGCCCTAATTTCTCGCTATGCACCATCCCGACTCTTGCGTTCTGCTCAAGGATGTCTTCTTTCTACCCCCTTTGTATCTAAAGCCCTCTCCCGCCTTAAACCTTTTTCACTGACTGCCCCACACCTCTGGAATGCCCTTCCCCTCAGTACCCGACTAGCACCTTCTCTATCCACCTTTAAGACCCACCTTAAGACACACTTGCTTAAAGAAGCATACGAATAGCACTGTGAACATTCTGAACACATGATACATAAAGCTTGGCCCCCTGCAGACGCACTTACCAGAACTCCCTCCTCCTGTCTCTGTACGTTCTGCCTACCTACCAATTAGATTGTAAGCTCCTCAGGGCAGGGACTCCTCTTCCTTAATGTTATGTTTATGTCTAAAGCACTTATTCCCATGATCTGTTATTTATATTATCTGTTATTTATTCGATTACCACATGTATTACTACTGAGAAGCGCTATGTATATTAATGGCGCTATATAAATAAAGATATACAATACAATACAATACAATACAACACATTAAAGTCGCAATTCCAATTTTGTGCCGATTGCTTTTACTTTGCTTAACTGCTAAATCCTTCAGTAGTTTTGTGTTTTGGAGAAATGATATGTCATGATAAAATCAATATGTATTGTGACAAACGGCTTCCTCAAGGGGCTCCACCGTCTGTCCGGGCCTGCTAGAACACAGTCTTTTAGGGTGAGTAAATAGATGAGACGTACCACAGTCTTGGCTTTACCAGGCTTATGCCTGCTTTATTTAGTCCTAGGACCTGGGACTGCAACACGTTGAAGAAAATACAAAAAAAATACCTGCTCAACTGAGTGATAACTAAACTGACAGTTTTTCCTGACTAGGGTTAGGTGGCTTACACGCTTCCAACAAAAAAAATTAACAGACTTAAAAATATGGATGATTTACCTGTTCAGGGGGAAGGTTCTCCCCTTTCTGTTTTCTGACAGCAGCCCAGCCTCCAGGCTCTTGGGGGCCTATTCACAAAGCAGTGATACGAGGTTTAAAGGGTGATAAATGCCTTTATAGCGTGATACTGCCTGCTCTGCTATTCACAAAGCAGTGATAACAGTGCAGTATCGCACTTTAATGTCTTTTAATCACCCATAAACAGTCAGTGAAAAAAAAGTCATCCGATAGGCCAAAAAATGGCAAACCCATTGTTTTTTTATACCAGTAACAGCTACTAACAAAGCAGTGATAACTTTATCGTACTATTAAAGCTTGCCAGGTAAAGGCTGGTGCATGAAGAAAAAAAATTCTGCAGAGTATTGATACCAGAGGCCGGTGGGGGCTTCCGGGTGGTCCCCGCGGGTGTCCAGTGGCCCGTGGATTTCCAGGGGCCTGTGGGTGTCTGATGGCCCATGGGTGTCCGGGGTCCTCAGGTTGTCCCTGCGGGTTTCTGGGGGTCCTCGGGTGGTTCCAGCGGGTGTCTGGGGTGCTTGTGTGGTTCCCAGGTGTCCTTGGGTGGTCCCCACGGTGTCAGGGGCCTCCAAGTGGTCCCCACTTATCCCTGCCAGCCTGCAAGCCTACCAGGATGAATGTCATCCTCATCCTCATCACCGTCCTTGTCCTCCATTGCCAGAATCAATGCAATGAAAAATACAATCTAATGGCCCCTAACCCCTTAATCAACATAGTGGTTAGTAAGCGCTATAGTAATTAAGGGGTTAATCCACCCTCCCCCGCTACCCACCTACCCTACACGGGGACACCACCCCCACCCTCTATGCCCGCTACCCATTGATTGGCACAGTATTAAAGCATGCCCATTTATTATGGTCATACTTTGCCACTATAGCAATAAATGGGGAAGAAAAAAGCAGTATTAAAATCAAATACATTACATAAAAAATCAACACATTAGAAATGCCAATAAACCAATTGATTGGCAAAGTGGTTTATCATGCCCATATAATATGGGCATGATTTAACACTATGGCAGTCAATGGTTAACCTAACAAATAAACAACCCCCAACAATATCCAATTCAATCAAAACAATCACCAAATAAAATAAAAATAAACAAGTAAAAACAACCAAAATTCCATCAATCAATAAAGCACTACCAAATAAACACCAGAATTACAAATTAACACCCCAAAAAAACCCATCAATAAATAAAAGAAAACTCCAAATAAACACCATTATTAAAAATCAAAAGACTAAAAATAAACCACAATTAAAAAGCAAACACCAAAACCCCCCAGAAATATACAATTTAAAACGCAACAAAAAGGTCATAATTCAAAATCAAAACATAAAATAGCATAATTAAAAAGCAAAGAACCAAAATACATTTCAAAGAAATAAAAAGAAGCATTTGCCAAAAAAACATAGCGTGTCACTGTATGTGTAGCCCCCTTTCCTCCTGTGTCAGGGTGACTATGTGTGCTCCTATACCTCTGTGGCAAACAGGAGGCCTGACCGTCCGCCATTGAGGAGCCTGGGGTGTATGTATATCTACTAAACAGCGCCTCCACCTGAGAAGGATTCTCGCATAGTAGGTTAACCCCTCCCAAGACAATGTGCCGAGTAATACACACACAGAGTATGGGAAACAGTATTTACTGGGAGGTAATAAACAATGACATCACTAGGAACAGCAATAGACATATATGTTTACCAACCTGTGGAATAACCCCACATTACTTGGGTGCAGGGGCACCAGTGTCCCAGTGTCCAGACCGCAATGGCCTTTCCCACCCCCAAGTGTGAGACAGCACTGCCCACATGAATGATGGTGCACTTCCCACCTTCCCAGGCGCTCCAGCCCCCGGGTGTATTTGAACAACAGTCAATGGGCAGTCTGCTCCAATGACGCCTTCCGCCTCCATGTGGCGTAGGCACTGTGTCCCTCATACTGCACAAAACAGGAAAAAGGGTCCCTAACTATGGGCTTCCCTATACAGCTGAAGGTGCCTACTGTGAGTCGGGGACTGGGTCCTGCAGGTTAAAGCTGGCTTAGTCCCAGGGCTGCTGGCACCTGGGACCCTACCTCCCTCTTCTGTACCCTGCTCCCAACTCTCCAACTGCCCTAACTGTCTTAACTGTTATCACTGTTCTAACTGTTATAAATGCAGCAGCCCAATTGGCTGCCTGGCAACATGTGGTCTGCCGCCCCTGCGGCTGCTGGGACTTGTAGTGCCCAGCGGATCTATGGGTGTAATGGCCACCGCTGGCTCACAATCTCCCTGCAGCAACCACACAGCCGTCCCCCTCACACAGCCTGGAGGTAAGAGGGGGACCTGGCTACATATGTATAGCCCTAAAGGGGCATATATAAATAAATTGGCAATCAATGGGCAATGAAAAAAGTACAAATAAAAAAAATACAATGAAAAAACCTGCACCTAAGAAAATAACATATTCATTGTTTTTTCTTACCTTTAGATGTCTTCACCCTCTGATTCCCAGGGTCTCAGGAAGCTCTTGAACAAATCCAGGATCCACAACAGCCATAGCCCTCAGGTAAAGTCCAAAGTTCAAAGTCCTTTTCTTCTTTCTTATTTTTTTCTTTATTTATCTTCATCTATGAATTGTAATCCAATTGGGGGTCTTCTTTCTTCTTCTTTATCTTCATCCATCTTCATCTGTACTGGCATCACACGTCCATTGTGGGGGGGAGGTGTTGGCTCTTCAGCTCCATGCCTCCAAATGAGACTGCACAGGCTTTTTATATGGCCTATGACATCACATTTGAGTGAGAAATGGTTTCCACGCCACCTGATTGGGTGGTATAACCATGTGACGTTTTTTGTTGTTGCTAGTGACGTCATGTAAAGTGAATGAAGCTGTTTCCTTTCCCTTTAAGATGATGTCCCAAAACCAAGATGGCTGCCGTCACATGTTACTTCAACCAATCAGATTGTGAGATGTATATATGTACATTTATGGCGCTATATAAATAAAGACATACAATAAAATACAATACAATACAATCTTATTGGTTGTTTGAAACCATGTGGCTGTCACGGGAGACTCCTGTGGCGGGTAGGATCTCAGTGGCCGGAACAGCACGAGCGTAGTAGGGGTCACAAGCAGAGATCAGAGGCAGGCGGCAGATAGCGAAGTCAGGTAACAAGCAGGGGTCCAAGGCAGGCGGCAGGTAGCGAAGTCAGGTAACAAGCAGAGGTCCGAGGCAGGCGGCAGGTAGCGAAGTCAGGTAACAAGCAGAGGTTGGCAACGAGGAGACTGGAACAGGACAGGGGAGCAGGGACAGGTCTGGGGGCAGGGACTGAGAACAGGAACAAACAGGGACAAGCCAGATTACCAGCAAGGGCCTTTACTGTGAACAGACTATAATACAGGTACAGGTACATGAACAGATCAGGATCAAAGACAGAGGCATGTGCAAAGGAGTCTGACTTGAAGCAAAGGCAATTGAACCAACCAGGAAGCAGAAGCTATAAAGGACAGAGACAGGAGCAACAAGAAGACAGACAGGCAGACAGAGGAACCCAGAGGAAACAGAAGACAGCAACACACCCAGTGGACAAAGAAGAACTATGGTTAAGCAGGAGGTCTAGGCGATCCTGACATTACTCCCCCGTCTCAAGAACGTTCTCCGGACGATCCTACAGGCTCTTCCCGGAGGCCTTGATGAAAAGAGGACTCAAGGTGACCCACCTCTGGTGATTTGTCAGCGGGCAGAGGGTACTCCACAGGTACATTGGGTGCTGCAAGGAACCTCCGAATGGGTGCATTCAACCCAAATGCAGGGGCAGAGACATCAGAAACGTGGGCATCGAAGACGGGTGCAGCCTTTCCACATGAGTCAGTGGGGACACAGAGTTCACTCTTCGTGGTCTCTTTTTGTGACCAATATATCTCTTTTAGTTTTGGAATCTGGAACTTCCCAATGGATACGTTCAACTCCATTGCAGTGGCATGGACATCAGGAATGTGGGCATCAAGGACGGGTGCAGACTTTTCACATGGGTAAGTGGGAACATAGAATTCATGCTCCATGGTCTCTTTTTGTGACTGCCGTTTCGTGGTATCAACTAAATTCTCATTAAGACCAGCTATTTGAGTTTTCAGCTCTTGAAGCTGTCCTTCTGCACTTCTTTTCCCACTCAATGCAGTTGTCAGTTCGGCTTCTTTGGAGTTGAGTCGCGACTCCATATCTCCCAGCTGACTCAGAGTAAAGCTTAAATATGTTTCATCTTCTTCATTTCTGATCTGCAGCTGCCGGTACTCCTCCCGGGCATTGTCCAGCTCCCGCTGCAGCAGGACCTTATCACGGGCTGTGTGGTCCAATAATTTGCAGGCATCGGCCATTCTGACCTCATAGCGCTGTGTCAGGCCAGCCACTTGACAGACGGACACCTTCTCTCTCTCCTCCTTTTTGGCAAGCTGTGTCTTGATCTCAGCGATCTGCGCCTGCAGCGCTGTGAGTTGCTGAGATGTGTTTTCAGCTGCTAGCTTTAGCTCTTCCTCCAGCGAGGCTCTGGTTATTATCAGTGTGGCCTTCAGCTCCTCATGCTGTTCTTTGTGGACACACTGGGTACTCAAATAATCTTGCAGCATCTTTATTTTGTAGGCAGTCTGGAAACTTTCTTCCTGCAGAACTTGCTGCTTTTCCTCAGCATTCACCCATCTCTCCTTGGTGTCCTGCAGATGTGTACGCAGTTCTCGCAGCTGACTCTGCAGCATATTTTCTGCTTGTGTGCGCCGCTCCAGGGAGACACGTTCTTCTTGCAGCACTCTCTCTGCATTCTGCAGTGCTGTCTGCACGTCTAACTTTTCCTGGGCCAACTGTTTCTTCTCCTCTCCTAATTCATGGAGTTTCTTATCTCCTTCACTGACTTGGACATAGAGATTCTTGCACTCTTGGGTTACAGTTTCAAAACGGATATTTAACCCTTCGAAGATTTCATTCAATGAACATAGTTGTATTGTATTGTATTGTATGTCTTTATTTATATAGCGCCATTAATGTACATAGCGCTTCACAGTAGTAATACATGTGGTAATCCAATAAATAACAGATAATATAAATAACAGATCATGGGAATAAGTGCTTTAGACATTAAGGAAGAGGAGTCCCTGCTCCGAGGAGCTTACAGTCTAATTGGTAGGTAGGGAGAACGTACAGAGACAGTAGGAGGGAGTTCTGGTAAGTGCATCTGCAGGGGGGCAAGCTTTATGTGCCATGTGTTCAGAATAGCCACAGTCCTATTCATATGCTTCTTTAAGCAAGTGTGTCTTAAGGTGGGTCTTAAAGGTGGATAGAGAGGGTGCTAGTCGGGTACTGAGGGGAAGGGCATTCCAGAGGTGAGGGGCAGTCAATGAAAAAGGTTTAAGGCGGGAGAGGGCTTTAGATACAAAGGGGGTAGAAAGAAGACATCCTTGAGAAGAACGCAAGAGTCTGGATGGTGCATAACAAGAAATTAGTTCTGTGTTGAAGTGGCAACTCTTCTCCTTAGAGGCTTCCAGCTCTGTAGTAAGCCTGTGAACCTCTTTCTGAGATGCTTCCAGTGCTGCGTCAACTTGAGCCATGAACGTCTGGTACTGGGCAGAATCAGCGTAAGCCTTCTCCAGCTTACTTGACAATATCACCCTGTCATTCTCCAACTGATATTTTTCTTTTTCCCAGTCACCCTCTGCTTTTTCCAGCGCTAATTGCATCCTTGACTTTTCTTCTATCAATAGTCTCTTCTCCTCTTCTGATTCATGGAGTCTTTTATCTCCTTCACTGGCTTGGACAGAGAAGTTCTTACTCATTTGGTTTATAGTTTCAAACTTACTATTTAACTCTTCGGAGGCGTCTCTCATAGAACGTATCTCTGTTGTAAAGTAGCATCTCTCCTCCCGAACGACTTCCATCTCTTTTTTGAAGTAGCAAATCTCCTCCTGGGAGACTTTAAGCTCTGTATTAAGCCTGTCAATTTCCTTCATAGAGATTTCCAGGAATTCGTTACTTTTAGAAGCGAGGCTCCGATTCTCAGCAGCATCAGCATATGCCTTCTCCAGCTCACCTGACATGACATCCAGGTCACTCTCCAACTGGTGCTTTTCTTTTTCCTGGAGAACACACTTAGCAATTGCTGAGGATAGACAGCTCTGTAGTGCAGCCTTGGCTTCTTGTGCTTTATCTAAACGTCCATGAAGACAATCAATCTCTTTTCATGCAGATTGAAGTGTCTGGGTTAGGGCATCTTTTCCTGGATTAAATACATCGTTCTTTTCTTCCACTATTCTTGGGATAAATCTGTGAGTTGCCTTAAGCTGCAGCATATCTCTTTCATCAAATGCAGACACTGGGGTTAAAGGTTCATCCTTAGTTTCAACTTCCACAGTAATACCTCCCTTCTTTTTCTTCTTCTTCCTTGCTTTGAGAAGTTCTGAAGAATCAGTGGTACTGTGTTCACATTTACTGCTCAAGACTGTATTCAGAGTGGGAGCCATAACTTCAGACAAATTGTAGGGAACCCAAACTTCCCAAGAAATCAGTAATGCAGAAAATGTGTCTTTAAAGCAGAAGCATTAGAATGAACAACAGGAATATTAGACACAGAGAGACACAAGATAGGAGAGCTGACCTTTTGAGACTTTAGCATCAGTCACGGAGATTTATAAATGCAAGGAAAAAAAACATAGACAGAGAAACCTGTAGTTATATCTGAAACTTTAGAAATCAGGCGTAGGGATATCATATGTTGCAGAGAAACAAACTTTAAGGGAACTTGCAGGTAAACCTGAAACCTTAGAACCAATCATAGGAAGAACTACAGATTGCAGGAAAAATCACAGCATGCAGTAACACAATAATGGAAGCACTCTTGTCTTTTGAAATGGGAACCCTGTGAACAGCAGTGGTCCAACCAGGGATGCAGAGACAAGCCTTGTCCAGGGAATGAAAAGTCAGAGTCTAAAAGGTGGCAACAGGTACTGCAAGGGTTAACCCAGGCACTGCACAAAAGAAAAATCTCAAAGAAATGTGCACTAGTCTCTGCAGCAACAGTTCTAGTCTCAGCAAAAATGTTTTTTCGTTATGAACGCAATAATTCTTGCAGAACACTAAGCAGCAAAAAAAAAAACCCTTCCCAACTGGGATTTCCAAAAAAGAAACAAAAGTACTTATCTTCAACCATGCGGATGTGGTCTGCTGCAGCAGGCAGGAAAGGGTGCAGGCAGAAGAAGAATCTGTTCCAGCGAGGTCCAGAAGTGGCCTTTGCTTTCTGTCACGGGAGACTCCTGTGGCGGGTAGGATCTCAGTGGCCGGAACAGCACGAGCGTAGTAGGGGTCACAAGCAGAGATCAGAGGCAGGCGGCAAATAGCGGAGTCAGGTAACAAGCAGGGGTCCAAGGCAGGCGGCAGGTAGCGAAGTCAGGTAACAAGCAGAGGTCGGCAACGAGGAGACTGGAACATGACAGGGGAGCAGGGACAGGTCTGGGGGCATGGACTGAGAACAGGAACAAACAGGGACAAGCCAGATTACCAGCAAGGGCCTTTACTGTGAACAGACTATAATACAGGTACAGGTACATGAACAGATCAGGATCAAAGACTGAGGCATGTGCAAAGGAGTCTGACTTGAAGCAAAGGCAATTGAACCAACCAGGAAGCAGAAGCTATAAAGGACAGAGACAGGAGCAACAAGAAGACAGAAAGGCAGACAGAGGAACCCAGAGGAAACAGAAGACAGCAGCACACCCAGTGGACAAAGAAGAACTATGGCTAAGCAGGAGGTCTAGGCGATCCTGACAGTGGCAGAGTAAATTTTTGAAAAGGATGTGACGTCTGTACCGGGGCCTGTAACTCAGGAAGCAGGGAGTTCCTGAGGCTCTAATCAATGCGATTCAGATCAGGAGACCCCCTGCTCCCACACACTATTAATACTAATTAAATTAAAGCTGCTTCATTACCATACCGGAAAGCCACTACGGTAATGAATTAAAAAAATTGTTATTGGGATTTTGATAATAGTGTACATGAGCAGGGACTCCTGATGAAGTGACAGCTACGGTCACGAAATACGTAGGGTGGAGCTTACTTGTCCGTTCACGAGCAGAGTGTGAGAGATCAGTGCAGTGGCAGTGATGGCATCGGGCCGAGAAGAGAGAGAGGGGTGTGGAACCAAACCCAGCTGCCTGCGCACATCACAAACGCTCAAGCTGCGAACGGCATTCTTAGGCTGTGATTATATCAGAAATCGCCCGTGGTGCTCCTGTAAAGGCACCAAGCCGCTCAAAAACAAGTGTTATACATCCCTGAAAACTGCTTATACTAAATTCACCTGTCTCCCCGTTCGCTGCAGCAAAGCAGGAGACAGTTGAGGAGATGTGCAAATTTGTTTTCAAGCAGCGACAGCCACGTCTCATGACGCAGCCATCCAATCACAGTGAAGTTCATTGCACCAATCATGTTCCTCCAAAATCTAACCAATGAAAATCCTAGAAAAAATTGACCTCAGGATTTCAAACAAAATACAGTTTTCCTTTATTGAAAAGCCATATATACATTGAAGAACATGCCATACACATTGAAGAACATAGATAATTATTGACAGACTTAATTATTTAAAAAAATAATAAATTAATTACATTACATTAATTATTTTATTAATAATTAATTAATCAATCACTATTATGGACAAATCTTCAATGGAAGAATTCATTGGATTGGTGTTGGAAATGTAGGCGTTGTGGTAAAGGAAGTGACATCTGAGCATGTCTCCCCTGCAGTCGTTTGCTAAATATCTTGTGCATGTGCACATGTAGCTCTGCAGCATTGCTAATTATAAGCCACAGATTAGCGCTGCTACACTGAAGTTCTTGGTATAATCACAGCCTTAAATTACACACCAATACAGACCACAATGTGAGTGTTTTATCTTCTTTGCGTTTTTAATAAATTGTTATCGCTGGTACAGTACTTTTACCTTTTACTTTTAAATTGTTATTCTTGGTTACTCCTATATACTTTTACTCTATGTATATGGGTATTTACTGATCTGGAGACTGTGTGGGATACAGGAAAACAGTGTGCGTACCAGATCAAGATGAAGATACCAATCAAGGTCCTTAATCCATTAATTTGCTGTAAGTAGGCATTTTTGGGGTGAATGTCCTGTTACTGAAGTTAGAAGTTACTGCGCAATGGTCTTTTTTCTTTCTGATTATTCATAGAAGTAGCGCATTCTGAGGAGATCGCATTCTATCAGAGACTCTATACCTGGACTGATTACAGCTTGTGCCCAGGACTGGTATTCTAAATCAATAACTGCGCCAAGGACTTTATGTTCTCTTGTTATTTCTATCATTATTACAAGTTATTGGATAGACTTGTTTTATTGTCCTAAGGCTGCCATACTAAAATTCACCGATTTGTAATTTTGGATTCACATGCCTTTAACTCTTTATTGATTGTTAGTGATTTTAATTAATCACATATCACATTATTTTGCACAGTCACATTGTATTATAATACCGCCTTATTTAGAGGTAGTTAGTACCCTACAGGTTTAAATAGGTGGAGCGCTTATTGTATGTATATCTAGTATTAATCTCATTGGGTCTCCTGAATTGAACCGCATTGGTTTCAGCCTCGGGGACTCCCTACTTAAGGAGATTCAGGCCCCATTATGGGGTGCCGGTATTCCAGTACAGGATTTAAGTCCCCCGGTCACGTGACACGGGAGATTTTAAAGCACAAGGGATACCGCCACCCCATAACGGGGCTGTATCGCGGGAAGTAGGGGATCCCCAGGCTGAAACCAATGCGGTTCAACTTAGGAGATCCCCTGCTCATGTACACTATTATTAAAATCAATATTTTAAATTCAAAATCGCCAGTAAGAGCCGTGCATGGAGACGGAGCGTCTGGCAACAGAACGGAGTCGGGGTAATGGTAAAGTTTAGGTTTCTGCCATTGACTTGCATGACAGAAAAAAGCCACTTTGTAATGTGCTTTTAAACTGTGGTTTTTGTATCTCCGGTTCTGGGGGTTGTGGATGGCTGATATTTGGCCACTATGGCAAGGGTCCTCCGGCATGAGGACCTGGCAAATTTCAACCCGCTCAGACCCACAAAACGAATTATTTTAATATGTGTAGATATTAAAGAATGTATTGTATTTTGGGTCCAGGGTAAAAGCCCGGAAAGGCTAGAGCCCATATGGTATGTTAATGCTCAGGGGGGAGACAAGGGGTCTCTAGTAAAACCCCTGATCAAAGGCTCCCCCACCCTGCTTGTGTATGCTATCACAAAAGGAAGCAGGACGTGGGTACTTGTGATAAGTGTTGTGTTTCACACCTTGGGACACAAGTTTTCCTGTCCCAAGCAGACTTTCAGACGCCGGTCTTGTGGGAGGGGGCTAGGGAAATGAGCCCCTGATTAGAATAATGGGCACCCCTGTGGGCAGGTATGACTTTGCCTCTCAAGTGAGATGACTTTGCCTCTCAAGTTCATCAGGGAATGATGAAGAGACCGTAAAGTTTCGAAACACGTTGGAAAAAAGGTTTGATCTGTTGTATCCTATTGGACTCTTTACTCCACCACTGCGGGCTTACTCGGCGACTGGAGAAAAATATCACGACGCGAGTTGCAGTGTCGCTCCCCAGTGACGTCACAAACCGGGAAGTGCCGGATCGGTGGGCTGAGAAGCGTGTATCCAGCCAGTGTATGAACTTAACCGATTTCGTGATACCACTCATGTACATCACGAGTTTGTTAGACTTTCTAACCTTGCGAGTGGGACTATCCAGGTTCTACTTGATCTGATGTGGGACCGAGAGACCGAGAGACGGGGAACTGCTTACACCATCGCTGATGACATCCGATTTGGCGTTCTGTCTGGTGCATGGGTAACAATAACCCTTGACATGCCTGTTTAATTTTGTTTTGATGTACGCACAATACTTACCCTTATTTGTTGGTTATTTTTAATATATCTTTTAATACACTATGAGAGTTGTGCGCTGTGTTTTGTGTGTATTTGTCTAAACTTGTAGGGGGTGTTTTGAGCCATCCCTGGTATTACAGCTGCAGACGCTCCATTTGTTCAGTACCTATGAGGTCACGTATTGATTTATACATTTATCACTGATTATCACTCCACGTTGTGTATTGTTTGTAGTTGCGCACCTATTCTCACTTTTATAATATAGTATTACTTAATAAATATGGGCCGTAGGTGCACATTCCTCAAGTGCAACGGCACTTGATGAATGTGGCTTTAACTCTCATTAACCTTATGGCTAATCTCTTTCCTACCATAATACATTGATTATTTTTTATGCAAAGGCCTATTCTGGAATGAGAAGAGTGCTGGAGAAGGAGTAAGGCAGTGTGGTGTTTTTGATAAAGACACAATTTGCCAAAACAAATTCACATTTATAGGTTGAATATAGATGATACATAGTTTCGATAAATCATCAAGTTTAAATAATGATACTGAAATACATTGTTGCTTATAAATCAACAGTTTCATGTTGTGTAATAGATCTGTGTCAAATGTTTTTTTTTCTCATTGTCCTTTTTATTGATTTTCTAACATTTCTTGTAAACATGACAGATTTCAACACATCTTTACAATTTTCCATGTTTAAATTATACTTAAAAGAAAAAAATGTATAAGTAAAAAAGTATAAATCAGATGCTCAAACAACTCAAAAATAGAAAAATACGCAACTTTTAAATTAAAGAATTAACACACAGAATGTACAAAACATAACTTTAGTCAGACACATATTACAGACGATAGGTTCGGATATACTGTTCTCCTGTCTTGATACACGTTTAACAAATGAGAGACCGTGTATGAGCTCCAGGTGGCCAGACTACATGTGCACAGTGGCAGGGATTAATAAACAAACGGAGCTGATACTGGATAATAAAGGAATGAGAGTGGTGCAGCTACAGACATAGGGGAGTATTGGGGAGCAGGAGGGGACAAGTATTGGGACAGTACAGGCCGTGTTGAGTGGCCACTAAGTCCCCACGTCCCCGGTTTGGAGTACATTTTACTCACGATTAAGCACCATCCTGCATAGTACTACTGTAGCTATTGAGAACGAAAGCTTTAAACTCATTATTATGACGATTAGATGGAAATCTCCAGATTCTATTTTTGTGTTCCCTAAGTCCTAAATGTATCTCTAACCATACTGGTGCGTGGTCTGATATGATTATATCTTCAATCGCCACTGCGGACACCTTGTCCATCATATTAGATGTTAGAAAATAGTCTATTCTTAAGAAAGCGTTATGTGGGTGGAAGAAAAAGGTATATTCTCTCTCAGTGGGGTTAAACAGCCTCCAGCAGTCTAACAAACCCAATGTTTCTTATAACAGCCCTATGCTTCTATGTGCAGATCTTGATTTTCCTTTTCTCTGATTAAGATAAGATTTATCTAAAAATGGATCACTGACAGCGGTAAAATCACCGCCCACAATTAGGTTACCTCCTCTTTCTTTTCAACAATTTATCAGTTACGCTCTGGAAGAAATCCACAGGAACAAAACTTGACACATATCCAGAAAAAATGCTGCACCGCAGAAGTTATCAGCCAAAGAGGGTGAATTAAAATGATTTAATCACTGATGGCAGTCACACAATTTGCTTATGCATTTAGAATCCTGCATCATATATATTGAATATAAAAGGGACAATGTTGTTTTATATTTCCTGCTGTAGGTTTAATTGTTTACAACTAAACATCACAATGTCGCTCTTTCTTTTTTATTATTATGATATTTGCGGCATATGTACTTACATAAAAATATTTGCAAGATTTCTTTTAGGAATCTTTAGTGCAGATCATGTATAGGGGTTTACCTATTTATAAACATCAAAACTTAGTTTAAATGTAGTTCTCTTTTCTTTTATTACATACTGTGTGAACTCAAGGGTTTCCACATTATTTTTATTATTTTTAAACACAAATTTTTGTTTTTGTAATTTTTTGTCCAATAAAGTTTTTTGTTGTTTGAATAATGATCCGATGGGGCTTTTGACATCATCACATTTGTGCATGCTGCACGAGGCAAGGGTTTACTTCCTGGTTTGCAAAGCATATATAAACTTAGTGTTGTGACTAATTCCCTCATTTTGATAAAGCCTGCAAGGGCGAAACATGTCAGTGTGACTGCCATCAGTGATTAAATTATTTAAATTCCCCCTCTTTGGCTGATTACTTTTGAGGTGCAGCGTTTTTTTCTGGCTGTGTGCCAAGTTTTGTTCCTGTGGATGTATCCTGCGCTTTGCATCCCCGGACCAACACGCTGCAAGGTTGAAAACTTATCAACACTCATTTCATTGTGAGTACTTTGTTATGGTCATAGAACAGTCTTGATTATACTTGGAGGTATCACATGTGTACTAGGATATTCAGGACTCATACCTTTCTATATAGAGTGGGAGTCCAATCTGGTACTAACCTCCACAAGATACAAAGTCATTATTCTGTACACTTGCTAAAGGATTAGGTCCTTGAAGACAATCATCAACACTATTGAAGGAATTATATTATTGTATAGTTTTTTCGTCATACTTTGAGTGTATCCCATTCCCTTGAGCCCCAGTTCATCCCTTACAGGGAATCCCAGTCCCCACACCCTGGAAGCAAGTTTGGTTCTGTTCATTCGGACAATAAATATTATATATACTTCTATCCATACTGTTGATCTTGAGAACACACTGTACCACCCTTCGCTCTGTGTCACTCCTAGTTGATATAAGCTCACATGGTAGTGTTTTGCTTATCAGAATCGCTACCCCTCCCTTTCTTTCCCACTGCTGGGGAGAATACGCATAAACTTAGCCAGTTAGTCTGGAGTTTCTTACTCACCTCCCTGTTTAGATGTGTTTACTGAATAAGTGCTATATCCGCTTTAAGCACTGAGATGCTTTAATATTTTGTTTTTTTTATGTGGGAGTTAATACCCTTAACATTCCATGAAACCAGTCTCGTCATTGGTTAGTTGTTAAACTGATATTCTCTAGCCAGCCTTTACATAATGTATATAACGACTTACAGAACCTTACTTTATCGTGATTGCCTGTTGTTTCCTTTTTCTCTATCACAATATATCCAACCAGTATTAAAAAATAAACCATAAAACACATATCGATTAATGACATTCCTTTTTTCCAGAAGTGACATTTTAGCCTCATCCTAGCTCACCACTGCTTCCTCCTCCTTTTACACCACCACTCTAATTTATATTTTTCAAACCAGGCTTTCTTATATATTTTTTTGTAACAAACCAATTAGACAACAATTTTTTTTTTGGAGAATTTAAAAAAAAATACATATCATAATGTTCTCCTAGCAATATAACCCCTCCATTGCTTTTGAACGTTAGCAACTTAATATCGCTAAATACAACAATCCTTATATAAACATCTTTTCCTCCCAACATTCACAATGTTATGCATGTACCATCTCTCTGTAACAGATCGCATAAGTCCCTTTATGAGTGCAATACTTATTTCCTGGCAGCCTGGCCCAACTCAGCAGTGCGGGGATCTGGCAGCGGAATCTTTTTTCTTGGCTGCACTAATTTCCTCCATGCTGTATCTCCGTCTCCTTTCTGAGGTTCTGTCCTCCAGTTCTGCAGCATGCTTGTGGATAAAGCGCTCTGCTGCTTCTGCTTCTGCAAATATTTTGGCCCCTCCATTTATGAAGACTCTTAAGGTGGCGGGATGTCCCAGGGAAAATGTTTTATTTTGCTTATATAGCATACTGCAAACTTTACTGAACTCCCATCTTTTATTTGATACTGCAGCAGAATAGTCCTGATCCTAGTTAGGATCTTCTTTCCCTCATAATTAAGGTTACCCGAATTCTTATAGGCTCTTAATATTGTTGATTTTCATTAAAGTCCAGAAACTTTGTGATTACTGCTCGTGGCCTACCTTCCTGGTTTTGCCAAACCGGAGCAAGTCTATGAGCCCTTTCCACTTTGATGTTAGTGTGATCATGTGGTAGTCCCAAAGATTCAGGCAGCCATTTTGTGCAGAAATTCTGCAATTGAGAGGGTTTCACCTCTTCAGGCACTCCTATTAATCTTATATTATTTCTGCGTGACCTGTTTTCCAGGTCCTCCACCTTAACTTCTAAAGTTGTATTTCTTTTTTTAAGAGTTTGAATGTCCTGCTGCATTTCTGGGGATACATCCTCTAGGACCCCCACTCTAGATTCATCTTCCCCCATCCTGGTGTTCTGCGGGGTTAGTTCCCCTTTAAGATAATGTAGGAATTTTTGCAATTTTTCATAATGTTCATTTAAAGCAGGCATCAATACTTTTGCTACAGCCGTGGCTAACTCACCATAATCCCTGGGAGTTTCTTCATCTTGAGACACCTCTGATTCCTTTTGGTCTTCATGCAGCTCCTCCATGTGCTTGGAAGCCATCTTGGTGTGCTTTGACGTTCTCCCAGCTCTCACCTGCTTTTGCTGATATTTGGGGGGCATCTGTGTCAGTCTTACATTTCACGTTACTGTCCTTCTGTGGAGCTTATCCTGATCCCCGCCCCCCCTCTGTTCAGCTGGATTGAAACTGTGATTGTTATATTCAGCCTAGCTACACATGTATCTCTCCCACACAGGAGCATGCAAAGTCTGCCTGCTTTTTGCTGTTCACAGGATCATTCAGTGAGTTTTTATCTACTGCCTTAAATAATTTGTTCTGGTTGTTTAGGCTGCTGTGTAGGAGCAGTGGGGCTGCAGGAGCTCAGGGGGGTGTGACTTCACCCTCTGGCGCCATACTGGAAGTCTCCCTATCAAAAGTTTTAATCTTGAAAAAAAAACAGGAAATTAAATGTAGGGCTACATGGTGTCCCAAATGCATGATGTTATGAAATACTAATGACAACATCTGTGATGCATAATGTTAAGGATTTCTAAGAAATGCTTATCACAACTACCATCATCAGGATGAACAATCTATGTATCTTAATATATAAAATCGAAAGGTTGGTACTAGCTGCGGTGAATCTGATTGGCCAGAGGCTGAGGACCAATCAGATTGGTGGCTATGACGTCACCCAACTGCCACCACACACACACACACACATCTCCCTCCCCGGCGCTCACTTCCCTCCCGGCGGGGGGACAGGCAGTGGCCAGGCAGCCTCCGGAAGGACCCCCTTCCTCCTGCAGCTGCTCCCACCAGATGTCGCTCTCTCTTTCCTCAGGCTATGGCGTCGTTGGCAATACTGAGGCGGTCTGTTCCCGCCCGGCTCCTGTCAGGTGCGTGTTTTCCCGCCCAAAGACCCGCCACTGTCCGCACGCTCACCCCCTCTGCTGAGCACTCGCGTAAGGTCACACAAGATGGCGGCGTTGCCAATAGTGAGGCGGTCTGCTCCTGCCCAGCTCCTGTCAGGTGCATGTTTTCCCGCCCAAAGACCCGTCACTGTCCGCGCATTCACCCTCTCCCCCCCTCCCGCCTTGCCGCCCTTGGTGCGTGACGGTTGTTCCCTCTATCAGAGAGGCTACAGGACTTACCCGCGCTGCGTGGTCAGTCAGAATCCAGACATAGCCAGTCGGTGTGTCAATGTCAGACAGAGTGGGCGGACATGCTTTGTGTGGGGTGAGGGCCACCATCTGTCTATAATAAACACTCGTGGCTACCAGCCCCCTTATAAAAAAGGCCTCACCTCCCTCCCCAGCGCTCACTCACCTCACCTTTCACTGTCCCCCCCGCTCCTGTCCACTGTCCCCCCACCCCCTCCTGTCCACTGCCCCCCCCCTCCTGTCCACTGCCCTCCCCTCCTGTCCACTGCCCCCCCCTCCTGTCCACTGTCCCCCCCCCTGTCCACTGTCTTCCCGCTCCTGTCCACTGCCCCCCCTCCTGTCCACTGTCCCCCCCCCCTCCTGTCCATTGTCCCCCCCCTCCTGTCCATTGTCCCCCCCCCTCCCTCCTGTCCACTGTCCCCCCCATCCCCCTCCTGTCCACTGTCCCTCCCTCCCTCTGGGGGGTGGGAGAGGGGGAGCACACAAATAGGGGGAGAGGAGGGAGCACACAAATAGGGTGAGAGGAGGGAGCAGGAAACTTAACTCATGGGCAACGCCGGGTCTCTCAGCTAGTGTTAATTTAAAAATAAAAAAAATACCTTCCCTTAAATTTCTCACTTAAATAATTCCCAACCTGTTTTCAATGATAGCAGAACAAAATATTTTTATTTTGGTAAACAAAGTATAACGTGTATTAAAAAGGATGTTGATTTGTATTTCCTTGTAGAATAAACAAGCTCTTTTGTCATCATAACTAGGAAATTCACTTCCAAGTTTAAATTACATCTTTCTGCATTTCACTGCTTGTCAATTCATGTGGAAATATTGGACTGCAGGGCTGCCATTGCTGATGTTATTTTTCTTAAGCATGACAGCTGTTATGAGTGTGATAGTAATAGATTGTCCAGGTACTAGGCAAGCATTTGGCTGGTTTCTTTGAAATAACTAGTGGGCAAGCACACACAATACATTTATCGAGATTGACATCTTAATGCTATAGATGCAGTACAATGAATGATAGGAGTATAGGACAGTGAGACTAATGCAGTGTTTGATGTGTACAGTGTTAATACTCAGTGTTACTATATTTTACTTACAAACCTGCTGTTATGCCTTTTATAAAAAATAAAAAAAAACTTTGCTTAGCATCAATTTTCTCTTTGATTAATTTTTTTCTTGTGTAGCCCCCTTTTCCTATGCAAAAGGGAAACTACGTGTGCTGCTACAGTATACCTGGTACTCACAGGAGACCTAAGCCACTGGGGTGAGCTCTTTCTCCTTAGTGCAGTACCTGCACCTGTGAGAGATCCCAGTGTTGGCAGGATAACCCCTTCACAGGAACTATCACAGAAATGAATACACACGCAGGTATATAATAAGCATTTACTGAACACACATCAATAACTATTACCACACCCCAACTTTTCCTGGCAGAAGGATTCTAGAGCCGCAATAAGCCCCGATAAGCTGAACAGGGCTACTAGAAAAGCGTGAGTTTTAAAACCTGCCGTTAAGTGGCTTATCGCCGGTCGTTTGGCAATTTTTTTTTTCTGAAAAAAAATGCTGAAAAGGGCTTTTATCAGCGACTTACCCGGGCTTACTGATTCGCAGTAGGCCTTTTTGTCGAAAAGGCCTCGATAAGTGGCTTGTCGGCGCTTAGTGCATAGACCCCATAGTATCACATTAGAAGCCATTTTCTCAATGTTGGCGTCAATAAAATAAGACAAATGTGGAGGGGTACAAACCTTTTAGCAAATTGACTCAGTTTACCAACTTTACATACATTTATTTCCATTTGTCTAGATAAGCACAGTTTTGAAGTGTAAGACAGGCAGGTTATCTGTAAAAACAAAATTTACACATCAGTGTATATTTTTTGCTAATATTTTTTATAATAATATTGAAAGAAACATTTAAGGCTCAAATGTATACAGTACATAACCCCGAGATAGAGAGAGATAGATAGATAGATAGATAGAGAGAGAGATAGATAGATAGATAGATAGATAGATAGATAGATAGATAGATAGATAGATAGATAGATAGATAGATATTATTTTGAACCAATATATGTTCATAGAAGGAAACTTTTTTTATTTATAGGAACATTGCTATCTGATTTACTAAGTTTTGTTAAATATCCTAATGAAACAAAAAAGAGAAACGTCCTGGCGCAAAATATCACAGAGAATACCAGTCCTTCCATAGAAATATGGAAAGGGGAAGGAAAGTCTTGGACTGTCTTGGACTATATATAATATATAAATATATAATTGGACTACATATTTCCTTCCCTTCCGCATATTCTGATACATTTCATCTCGTTAAGGACTTTGTCAAAGAGTAAGTGGCAAAGCGTCTGTGTGCTCCTCTATACAGCACTGCCTGCTCTGTAATTGGATCGTTGAAAAACATCCCCATTGGTGTGCACTAAGATTCCACACCTGATCGCTAATGAATGAGGAGACACATTACCAATAAGGAGCGGCAGTACTAAAAGGGCAGAACACAAACCACAGACACAGCTGATACATAATTACAAATAACATAAACAAAGAAATCTTTAATCAAACATAAAAACTCTAAAGTGTAACCAAACCTGCTAATATATAACCTGTATTTCGTTACACACTTATACATTTAAAACCACAGAACCGAATATGTAAAGCAAACAATGATGAAGAATACAATGAAAACATATATGCTCACACTTAAAAATAAATCTATTTACAACAACTGGGCACGGCTATGGGGACTTCCTTTGCACCCTTATGCAAATTTATGTATGGGGTTATTGGAATTTCTATAGCTAAACGAAGATTATATGCTGCACACCACAATCAAACTGGCCAGTCACTTGATAAAGAACAGATTGAAGTTCGAAACGTTGTGTGTGCCACTAAGAGAATAAATTATTTTTTGCAAATCCGAAGTGCTCTGGATCCTCCACTTACTAACTACTTAGATCTGACATTATATATTGATTCAATTTGACAATATAGGAAAATACATTCCCGTGATTCTCTTTTTGTGGGCAACGAGTTGCCACCCTAAATCTCTTATTAAGGGCATGGCACAGTTCAATAGATTGAAAAGATTGTGTTCAAGTGAAGTGGCATTTGAAATTCAATCAAAGGAAATTACTAGACTAGGAGATTACTGTTTCATCGAGGCGAGCGTATTCGCCACTGGATGTAAGAGATGCCTTTTTGCATGCAGATGCTTTGAATAGATCAGATCTGTTAAAGCAAATGGAGGGGCGGGCTATATGCAGAACTACAGATGCAGCGGCCGTTATTCGAACACTTCACGCGTTGTATACCTCGGAATACCCATGTCATGGTGCGGGATTTCTTCCAACCTTACAGCCTTAAGACGCGAATAAAGGCGAGTGCAGAAAATGGCATTTTAGTGTTCTGGTTTTTAAACACCTGAAATTGACACAGTAGCACAGTACTGTATATATTACAATTCATAAATTTCTTTGCATTTAATTGCACACAATCTATGAAATTCAAATAAAGCAACCGCGATAAACACATGTGCCTGGGGCCATTGGCCGTGTTAATGCCACGTGGAGTACAGCAGCGCACACGAAAACGGCTCAGCGATTTGTTCGAATAACGGCCGCTGCATCTGTAGATCAAGTCAAAATGCATGAGATGATGTTGACTGTCCAATGTTCATTACTACTTTAATCGTCAGGCTCGACAAATTAGAGCCATAATACATAAAAATTGGAATACTCTGTCTCTGAACAAGGATATCTCATCCATTGTCCAACAGGGCCCTACATTTACCTTTAAGAAAGCTAAAACATTAGCGCGTTATCTTTCGCCTAGTTTGGAGCACACAGGTGCTTTACCAATTACTCTTTGATAAAGTCCCGAACGGAATGAAACGCGTCAGTGTACTTGGCCATGTAAAGTTGTCCGTTTTTCATTAAAACTAGCCTTTTTTCTACTAGCTGCATTTGGTTATCGTTTGCTGTGCACCGCTTTTTTCCTCTGAGCCTTAGGGCGCGCTTATAGTGCTGGTGATGGCGCCAGCGACAGATGATGTCACCCGTCGGCATCGCCACCGGCGAAAGATGTAATTTTACTTTTAGCGACGTCACTGGCGACAAGGCCGGTGACGACACTAAAAGGGGCGGTACGTGCAATTTGATTGGTTTAGAGACAGTCACATGTGGCGACTGTCTCTAAAAAAATCAAATTTACCCGGCTTCCAAATTTTTAGACGCAACGTCGCTCCGTCGATTTGTCGCCGTCGTGCTTACTATAAGCGCTGGCAACGGAGTCAATTAATTTGCTTTGGAGCTACGTCGCGGCGATGTTGCCGTCGCAAGGCACTATAAGCGCAGCCTTATACATTCACCTACTCTTCAAGGGAGGGTGATGTCCAGACTGACACCTTGGTGTAATGTACCTGCACTAATTGGAAAATTGGTAGGGGCTCTGTAACTGCTATGTAAAGCAGATGAGCCATAAACTTACCCCTATGACGTTTCAGTGATACTATATTAAGAATGCCCTTAGGGAGAAAGCAGCAAGGAAAAATGTTGACTAATATTTTTGAGAAACTGTACATAATACCGCGCTCCTCCCTATAGACGTTTGCTGCAAAAAAAGCATAGGCCTTGCATATAAAAAAACAAAAAGAACGATTCCTGCGCTCATACCAATTTGGCTAAAATAAAATAATGATCTCCTGAAAAATGGTTATTTGGTTAAACCCTTTGGCCAAAGAATTTATAAGCATTATTTAACTTCTTCAGGGCTTTCCACATTTTCACACTAGTCCATGGGACAATTATTACATATATTTAGTGTAGGTACCTACATACGGGTATGCCTTGACGTGGCATTCAGGCTTATAAATGCTTTGGCCAAAGGATTTAACCAAATAACCCTTTTTCCTGAGATCATTATTTTATTTTAGTCTAATTGGTAGGAGCACAGGAATCGGGGACAGAGGAGGAGTTGTGCTGTGTAGTTCTGACGTCAGGCCGGGGGCGGGAACGAGAGGCCGGGACTGCAGACCGACGGGGAAGCTGCACATGCGTCGCGCGTCAGTGCCAGAGGACTGGGAGCGCGCCCTGGGTTCAGAAACAGAAGAGGCCGACGGAACCCGCGCACCGCGCATAAGTACCACTGTTAGATTGCCTCTCTTGAGTGCCACAGGAACCAGATGAGCAAGAAAGGGTTAAGGGGACAGAAGCACCAGGACAGCGAATCCTCACAATCAATAAGTATGTGATTTTAATATCTATTTCTGTTGCTTCATTTCTTTTGCTTACTTCTACATTCTTTTTATCATTGTTATTAAGTTGGAGAAAAAAGATTGGAATAATACAACAACAAAAAAACGAAAAGACACAAAAAAAACAAAAAATAAAGTATTCGTTTTGTTCTCTGTTATGATTACTTGTTTTGTTGTTGTCATTAAATGTTATTTGTTAAAACTCAAAACAAAAACTTAGGAGGAAAAACAGATTTTTTAACATATTTTCATCCATTATTTGGTATTTTTTGCTTTATTTTCAATTATTTTAGATGTGTATTCTTTTCAGATAAATACAAATTACGGAAACACAAAAAGTATAAATTCCAAAAATAATAAAAGTTAAAAACAAAAAAAAAAATTCTTCCATGTCACTAGCTATTCAGTCCTGAAATCTAGCTGAGCTGAATTTCGAGTGTTCGGGAAAACGTCCGTCAGACGACCATCTATATTTCTGTGTCATTTATATTGTGCTTGTTTATTTAAGTATTGATCATCAGCTGTACTCTTTTTCTTTTATACTTTCCACTCAAGTATGAATAGCCATGTGGTGCTAATTCCACTCGAGTATGAATAGCCATGTGGCGCTATTTCCATTCGAGTGTGAATAGCCATGTGGCGCAATTTCCACTCGAGTGTGAATAGCCATGTGGCGCTATTTCCACTAGAGTGTGAATATCCACTGCCCTACAGTGCTATGGCTCTGTGATCATGTGCTTGCTCGCTTATGATTATGATATGAGTGAACACATGACCCTTATTTGCCCCTGACATCAGCAAATGAAGAAGTTCCGATTGATGGCAGTAGCCCCTGAAACCATGGTCTTCATATCCCACAGAAATAAGGCATGATGTACAATGAACTCATTAGGTTCATCAGCAACATGCTGACCCTTGTTGTGTTAACTATACATAATCAGTGGTTAACTCGCACCTTCTCGTTTATCTGCAAGAGTTGAAATATAATTTAATTACTGTATGCATTTATAAAATTAATGGTTTTTCGGTACCTTTATCTTAAAAATCAAAAACAGCTGGTACTGGTGATCCAATAAAAAGGCACGGAAATAGCATGTTCCTTATTTGCAAAACAGAGACCACATTGCTTACATTTCTCATTTAAAAAAGTGTACGGTGAAAACAAACCAAAAGAGTCAACATGTGAGAGTTTCAGCTTTCCTGCATAATATAATATTAGTCTAAAAATACTGCTCAGGTCAGTTTGTTCCTTTCCAAGAGAAACCTTAAAGCCAAATCAGGGTTTAGCAACAGTGAATCAAACAAGGTTAACATAGATAAGTAGGTTTAAACAGCTGTTCAGGCAGACTTACCACAGCTGTAAATATATTGCTACACTGCTACATAAATATTCATTTTAGTTTAAAGTTGCAATTCAATAAAACCTCATGGCAAGTCAGCAGTTAACAAACGCTGTGATGTTGCTGGCCTTGTTAAAGAATTTGTACAGCATACATATTCTTTCCTGAATGAATAGTACCTATTGTTAAGATTGAAGGTGAATAAGTTAATTGAATGTGAACTGCATCCCAGGCAAATCTTATTTTAACTTTAGAAGGTTTGAGAGAGAAATGAATAAGAAAATGGCCTTACGAGAATTCAGACAGCCCGACTGTGTTGTAAATATGTATATGCAGCTCTTTATATATGTGTATTTTAGAGACCTCTTTAGTACATACAAATGAAATATCTGCCATTTGAAATTTTCAAACAGTTCACGTGCATTTCAGTGAAAACCCTTTCTGTTTTTTTTAGAGGGTTTCCAGGTTTTTTTTTTAATGTGGTAGATGTCCTGCCAATATTTTATTGCCATGTGGTCCTTGAACAATGTCAAACTAAAGCAGCTATCACTTACTTTTTACAAAAGATGTTTACAGAGCATACTGTATGTTTTTGAGACTACATTTTGAATTTAAATGTTGACTTTGCTGATCTATAGCATTTACTGTACACCAACCCTAATGTATACAGTATTACTTGTTAATTCTTTTTTTTATTTAATCTAAAAATAACCTGTTAATTAAAAATATATATCGTTCTTCTCATTTTCAAACTTTTTGGTCTCATCTCTATAGTCTTAGTGTGAAATGAAGGAACACTCATGCACAATGCTTTATGGGCCATATGTACGAGGCAGTACTATTCCATAAGGCCGAGCTCACTCTGCCTACCTCACGACACGGCGTGCGCGTGTCCAAATTTGCCCGCCCCTGTAGTGCTCATCCCCAGCAGACTGAATGACGCAACTTGGAGGTGGGACTTCCATACCCTCCTTCATGAAAAAAAGAAACAAAATGTGTGTGTAATTTCATTGGCTAGCGAAATACACGTGACGCTGCAGCTTGAAATGACAACTTCAGTTGTCTCCCTCAAGTGCAGCAGCGTCAACGCTGTACTTCGCCACCGCGAGTCGTTTTTAGTTTGAAAACTTAAATACGCAAACATAAAAGAGTGGCGAATGTGCTTGCACATATGTTGCTTAGCAGCCAGAGTGAGCGGGGCCTGAGGCTACATCAATGCTAGTGCTGAGTGTTCGGCGCTTGACGCATCCCTGCTCATGCACACGCTCTCCCAAGCTTGGTGCTTGAGAAGACAGTTACATTTGAGTTTCGAGCGTAGAGCAGGGACCCTTCTCTGACCAATGACAGCCCAACAGTCAAACAACCAATCCCAAAGTAGTCTGTAGTGTAACACATTTCCTGCATGTGAATTGAGCCACAATAAACTTTTGCTTGTGTGCAGTACTGCAGGGTTGTCATTTGACATTTATATAATATACCACACCATGCAGGAATTGAACCCTCGATCGTTGCATATACCAGTCCCCTGCTCTAAGCACTACACCAAACAAGTGGCTTTATCAGGTAGGAATATCATGCACTTTGATAAAGCCACTTGTTGGTGAAACATGTCAGTGTAAACCTTTCTTTTTTTTGGCACATTAAATTGTTTTTTATTCTCTCCCTTTTGCTGCTTTTTGTATTTTGTGGTGCAATGTGCCTTGTCTGTTCTAATGCAGAATAAAGCACAGAATGTGATCATACACCTCCCAATATCTATAAGACTCTTTGCGAGGGACTGTCCAAACAGCTTTTTTATACATTGTATGATTCCTTTGACTAAAATAGGTTACCAGGGAGAATATACTAACCACTCCTTAATTCTTAAACCAATCATCTTACAGATCATTAAAACCTGGTTAAAACTAGATTCAAACAGTTCTCTATAGGAACCAGACGCTTCGTGTTACCAGGAATGTGAGCATTACTTCAGACACAGTCGTAAATCTAGTATGAGCAAAACACTCATTCAAACCACACATACATTCTTACACAAAATGGATACTGAAAATAGAACAGACAAAATGGAAACAGAACATTGCCTTCAATCCTTCTCCAGATACCCCCCCTCCCCCCAGTCCATTTCAATAATATATTAATTTCAACAGTATACTGATTTCAGCAATATTACTTCCTCAGTACAAATGGCAACAAAAAGTGCACATTAATACATTGTTTTAGCTTTTTTCCTTATGATCGTGTTAAAGAAATACATGCTCTAATATTTGCAACAGAGTGCCACATATATTCAGTTCTAGGGTTATAGGATTTCTTTTGTAGCACAACATGGCCCTGATCAGACACCAAGAATCGAAGACAAAGTCCTACTCTCCCTATCCAACCTATTGGAGCCGCGGCACTGATCAGTCCCAGACACTAACATCTTAACTGTTACCAGTGTGTATGCTTTTGTAACATTTGCAGAGCATCGTACAAGCTCTCTAAACCCCCTCATAATCACCCTATTGAATATCATCAAATTGAAGCGAGTGAGTCAAATAATGGCTCATAGCGGGAACTGATGCTCTAATAACAGACATGGAATAACGGCAATAAATAGACTTCTTGTCATTTCTTCTACAGGAAAATATGTTTAATGTATTTGCTGTATCAGCACAGAGCACCAAATTTACATAGAGTTGATTTAGGTGCTCCAATTACCTTCAAATACAATCCCACTTTTATAGGGCAGAATTAAGCCTTTCCTACAGTATGTCTGCCACCTTTAAAGAATAGGGCCTTTGGATTGATTGTGACTACTCATTGACTTGTAGATTATGATTACTCAACTGTCTTGTATTGAGAGTTTCTCTTTGTATTACTGATATAATTTACCAAATAGCTAATATAATTATCATCATTAGACTATTTTATTATTGTATATTGGCTAAGCAGTCTGAGATGTATTGATACTCCTCCCAAGCTAAAGGGGTTTCCAACCTGTCCATAATTTTATCTTTAACATTAGAATAATCAATTGTGAACTCCAGACTAGTAAAAGAAAAGCATAAACAAATAAAGGATAGGATTACAGTTAACATCAAAGACACATTCACAGAAGAGGTTATTCCTGCTAAAATGGAAATCTATGAATTATTCTGCTCAAGACTGTGGGGAGTCTTCTCTGATTTATTCAATGTTTTAACCTTCCATCTGGTCTTGAAATGAGAACTTACTTGTATTTGCTGTGGTTAGAGTTAATATATTCAAACCTACTGGGGTCACTTTTAAAAAATACATAGCATTATTTCAGGCTCAGTACTTGGTGGAAGAAGAAGAAAAAGAAAAAGAAGAAGAAAAAGAAGAAGAAGAAAAAGAAGAAGAAAAAGAAGAAGAAAAAGAAAAAGAAGAAGAAAAAGACGAAGAAGGCTTTGTTCCAAAATATTATAGGTTGTGTTTCTGCTCTACGTATGAAATAGTTATATAATTAGTCGAACATTCTTTTTCATTTTCTGTGAAAACGTGTAACAAAACACATACAAAATAGAGAGGTGTTGATCCTCCAAAAAGACTATCCAGTATGTCTCATAAAGAAATCTCATCACTCAGAATCTCACAGAGTAAGAAACAAAATCTAATGATATATAATATAGTCATTTGGAATATTATAGATGTGTTTCTTATGTATTTTATGCACTCACATGTAACAAGTCATTTTTAAACTTTTCTGAATCTTATCTTCATGGGCCTCAAAGAGTAGCAAAGAGGATAACAATGTACTGTAGTTTGTTTTTACTTTAAAGCAGTGGTTCCAAAACTTTTTCGGTTCAAGGCTCCCTAAGGCGATCAGGATTTTTCCGCTGCGCCCAAAGTAAAAACAAAGGTGTATATACATACCTAACAGTTGCAGTGCGCAGTTGGTGTCTCTCTCTCAGACACTTTCTCACTCTCTCTCACACTCTCACTCTCTCTCTCTCAGACCTCTCTCTCTCTCTTTCTCTCTCAGACCTCTCTCTCTCTCAGACCTCACCTCTCTCTCTCTCTTTCAGACCTCACTCTCTCTCTCTCTCTCTCAGACCACACTCTCTCAGACCTCTCTCTCTCACTCTCTCTCTCTCTCTCTCTCTCTCAGACCTCACTCTCTCTCTCTCAGACCTCACTCTCTCTCTCTCTCTCTCTCTCTCTCTCTCTCTCAAAGACCTCACTCTCTCTCTCTCTCTCTCTCTCTCTCTCAGACCTCACTCTCTCTCTCTCTCAGACCTCTCTCTCTCTCTCAGACCTCTCTCTCTCTCTCAGACCTCTCTCTCTCTCTCAGACCTCTCTCTCTCTCAGACCTCTCTCTCTCTCAGACCTCTCTCTCTCAGACCTCTCTCTCTCAGACCTTTCTCTCAGACCTCACTCTCTCTCAGACCTCACTCTCTCTCAGACTTCACTCTCTCTCTCTC